>NW_020954550.1:12191956-12198164 GCF_900497805.2 Vombatus ursinus
TAGGGCTATATCCCAAAGAGATCACACAAATGGGAAAAGGACCCACATGTACAAAAATATTCATAGCAGCTCTTTTTGTGGTGGCAAAGAATTGGAAATTGAGAGGATGTGCATCAATTGGGGAATGGCTGAACAAGTTGTGGTATATGAATGTGATGGAATACTATAGTGCTATAAGAAATGAAGAACAGGCTGATTTAAGAAAAACCTGGAAAGACTTGTATGGGCTGATGCTGAGTGAAGTGAGCAGAACCAAGGGAACATTGTACACAATAATAGTCACATTGTGTGATGACTAATATTGATAAACTTAATCCTTCCAGGCAGTACAAGGATCTAAGACATCTCCAGAGGCCTCGTGATGGAAAATGCTATCCATATCCAAAGAAAGAACTATGGAAGTTAAATTGCTATTTTTTTTTCTTCTGTTGAGTTTTGTTTCCTCTTTCTGAGGGTTCCTCCTATTAGTTTAAATTTTTACTTACAACATCACTAATGTGAAAATATGTTTAATATGAATGTAAATGTATAGCCTATATCAGATTATGCACCATCTTGGGAAGGGTGGTGGGGAGGAAGGGGGAGAAATATTTTAAATTCAAAAGCATATGGAAGTGATTATTGATAAATCAAAATAAATTAATAAAAAAACCCACCAGTAAGCCTTGTCTGTAATGCGGTTAAGTTAGAAGCTTTCCCAATAAGATGTGTCTAATTTCCCTCCCCCAATGGAATAAAGAAACCTTTTTGCTTATAACCTCTGTGAGCTCTTTGGTATTTTTGGAATTAGCAATGATTGCAAAACCTCTGTGACTCTGGTCATTTGTTACTAGAGTTGACAAAACAACTATCAAAGTTGTTGTGTGGATAAAATGAGTCATTTGTAAAGTAGTTTGCAAACCTTAAAATGCTATAAAATGCTAGTTTTATTATTATTATTATTATTAATAGTAATAATAATGTTCTCTTGTTCTAGTGTTACATGGCTAGTAGCTAGCAGAGGCAGGATTCAAGCACAGAGCTTTTGGCTTGAAATCTAATGTTAGAACTGGAAGAAATATTTGAGGATATCTGGTATAACCCTCTCATTTTGCAATTGTTTCTACTGAAGTCTGCTCACTCTGACTCAAATCCTCCACTTTGCATCTGCTGCCCTCCCTGGCTTCAACTTCATGGAAGAAGCTGATCCTCCCAAGTTAAGCTCATCACTTCTAATCTCTTTACCATGCTATTAACTCTTTTTTTTATTGGTTCTGCTGTGATTGGAGGGTAGAGTGGTTTCAGGGGAAAATTATTTTTCCTCCACCTCAGAAAATACATAAGATGCAAAAAGCTCAAATTTTCAATCTCACAAAAAAACAAAAAATAAAAAAATAAAATATATATATATATACATATATTTCAATTTGTACTCAGAGATTATCAGTTTTCTCTCTAGAGATGGAGAGCTTTTTTCAACATTATTTCTTTGGAATTGTCTTGGATCACTGTGTTGATCACAATAGCCAAGTCTTTCACAGTTGACCATCATTACAACATTTCTGTTACAAGCACAATGATCTTCCAGTTTTTCTCACTTCACTTTTTATCAGTTCATATAGGTCTTGCCATGTTTTTCCCCTTGAAATCATCTCCATCATATCTTATAGCACAATAGTACTGCATCACAATCATATGCCACAATGTGTTCAAGCAGTCCCAATTGATGGTCATCCCCTCAATTTCCAATTCCTTGCCACCACAAAAAGAGCTGCAATAAATATTCTTGTACATGTGGATTCTTTTCCTTTTCTTCTACCTCTTCGGTGTACAGACCTAGTAGTGGTATTGGTGAGCCAAAGGGTTAGCATAGTTTTACAGCCTAGGGCATAGTTCTGAATTCATCTTCAGAATAATTGGACCAGTTTACAACTTCATCAACAGTTAATGAGTGTACATATTTTCCCTCATCTTCTCCAGCATTTGTCATTTCTGTTAGGTGTAAGGTGGCACCTCTGAGTTGTTTTACTTTGCATTTCTCTAATCAATAGTGATTCATAGCATTTTTTTTACCTAACTATAGATAGCTTTCTTCTGAAAACTGCCTGTTCATATCCTTTGATTTTTCATCAGTTGGAGAATTGTTCTTGTTTTTATAAATTTGACTCAGTAACCGATATATTTGAGAAATATTTTATCAGATTATTATCATATTATATCATGCTGCAAAAATTTGATATTACTTCATTGTCTTTGGTACCATTTAGCAAAATATAGTTTCCCTGATTATCTTTTTAAAATTAGGTGTATTTTTTCTTTTGCTTTGTCTGAGATCAGGATTGCTACCCCTGTCTTTTTTACTTTAGCTGTAGCATAATAGATTCTGCTGTAGCCCTTTATTTTAACTCTGTGTCTTTCTGTTTCAAATGTGTCTCTTATAAACAACATATTTTTGATTCTGGTTTCTTATCTGCTTCCATTATATGGATGAGCTCATCCCATTCACCTTCAACAGTTGAGGTTACTAACTGTGTATTTCCCTCCAACCTATTTCTTTTGTTTATTCTTTTCCCTCTCTTTTCACTTTGCCCCTTCTCACCAGTGTTTTGCTTCTGGCTACTGCCTCCCTTATTCTTCTCACCTACCACCCTTTTATCATATCTCTTTCATATCTCTTATCCTCTTCCCTTCTTATTTCCCTATTAAGTAGTTTTATACTCAAATGATTATATATGTATACACACATGTAGGTATGTATGCATGCATACATTCATGTATGTGTGCATGTATTCCTGTAACACGGAAGCTACCAAATCTTGTGTGAACCTGGCTGTGGCTGCATGATATTTTAATTATTTCTTTCTGTCTGATTGCAATATTCTCTCTTTGACTTGGGAACTCTGGAATTTGGCTATAATATTTCTGAGAGTTTTCATTTTGGGATCCCTTTAAGGAGGTTATTAGGGCATTCTTTCAATTTCTATTTTACACTCCAGATATAAGATGTCTGGACAGCTTTCTTTGATAATTTCTTGAAATATATCCAGGTTCTTTCTTTGATCATGGCATTCAGTTAGTCTACTAATTCTCAAATTATTGCTCCTGGATCTATTTTCTAGGTCAATTGTTTCTCAGATGAAATACTTATTTTTTTTTTCCTATTTTCTCATGTTTTTGCCTTTATTTTATTGTTTCTTAATGTTTCATGGAATCATTAGCTTTCACTTTGTCTAATTCTAATCTTTAAAGAGTTCTTTTCTTCAGTGATTTTTACAACTCCTTTTCCATTTGATCTATTCTGTTTTTTAAAGTGTTTTCTTCAATAGATTTTTGTGCCTCTTTTGCCACTAGGGCAATTCTGTTTTTAAAATGTTATTTTCTTCAGTATTTTTGTGCCCCTTTTACCAATATGGTATTCTCCTTTCATATTTTCCTTGCATTACTCTCATCCCCATCTCCCACCAATTCTTCCTGTACCACTCATCTATTTAACTCTTCCAAGAATTCTCCGTGGACTTAGCTCCAATTAGTATTTTTCTTTGAGGGCACTTGTTTTCACATTTTTGTCTTCTGATTTTGTCTCAATTTCTCTTATCACCCTAGTGTCTTTTCTATGGTGAAATTCTTTTTACTTGTTTGCTCATTTTTTTCAGCATCTTTCTTGACTTTGTACTTTATGTTAAAATTGGATTCTGCTCACCTGGAGGTTGGGAGGCACTTTCCCATGTTTTAGCCTTTTTTGTGTTGCTGTTTTCAGAGTTAGTTCTGAGGGTCTGCAATTTTATGGTGCTTTCAAGTTGGTGCGATACTGAGAGGTATGGTCACTGCCCTACTGGTCGGCATTCTCGTCTTTACTCAGAAAGAGTCCTTACTCCTCTGCAATAATAAGCTCTAGAATTCCTTTCTGCCTTGGAAATGTGACCAGTACCCATATTGCCTTGTGACCATGCATAAGTAATCTTCACTGTTCTGCAACTGTGACCCAGAACTGCTTATAGACAAGAGGGTTGTCAATCAGTGTCAGTTATACCCCATGCTAGCACATGGTCCCTTGTAATATCTTTCTTACCAGTTGCCTGATCCCATTAATGCCTCTGGACTAAAAATTCCTGAAGCTGTTGTTATTGATCCTCCTACTGTTCTGGCCTCCTTTCCAAGGCCCACTACTGGTACTGTTGCCCTGCCATTGCCTGGCTTCACCTTTGTATCACAGACCTCACCTGACAATTTCCTAAGTTGTCTTATGATGGAAAAATTCCTCACTCTGACCCTTTGTTGGCTCTGCTGGTTCAGAATTTTGATTTTAGAAGTTATTTGTTGTTTAGATAGGAATGTTGGGACAGTCCAGAAAGGTTGTTACCTGTACTTCATCTTGGCCCTACTTTCTGAGAAGGGTGAATTTAAAGCTATTTGGAGAACATAATACATCACCTTCAGCTTTATGTGTTCCACTGATATGTTACATGCTGGGAAGACAGAGGAGTTAGAGTATTCAGGAGTTCTATTTTCCTATTCCCTCACTTCATTAGGGATCCCCCAGACTAGCACTATACTTGGCATCCTGCTTGGAGTCCATTAGCCTGTTCACTAAAAGTGCAAGATTAAAATTATTTTAATTACGATTGTGAAATGTTGAAGGAATAAACTAGGTAGTGCAGCGGCTGTGCCTGGAGTCAGGAAGCCCTGAGTTTAAATCCAGCCTTGCACCCTTCCTAGCTATGAGATTCTGGGCAAATCACTTAACCTCTCTCTTCCTCATTTACTTTTTGTGATTAATTTATAGGCACCTTAGTTGAGCCTTGAAGGAAGATGAGGGTTCTGAAAGATAGAGATGATAAGAAAAGCATTCTAGTTTGTGGGATTACTGGAGGCAAGAGGAGTGCAGAGTTTGAGGAGAGGCTACTTGTCTGGGTTGACTGGAAATAGACTTCATGGAAAGGAGGATTATGACAAATAAGTCTGGAAAGGAAGACAAGAGCCAGACTTTAAAATTTTACACCTTAAATTCCAGGTTCTCGTATTTTACCCTATGAGCAATGAGGAGTCACCAAGTAACACTGTGAAATCTGTGCTTAAGGAATACAATTTTTTGTAACTACATTTCAGTTTCATGGGTTGCCATGGATGTGGTTAGAATATTCAAATGAAACTCTATAAATGAGTGAAGATCTTTCTAAGGAGTCCTAAATATGTCTTATTAACCCAAACTCAATAGACAAAGTGAAAAATATTCACTACCTCTAGGAAAAATATCTGTCTAATGAGGGTTAGTCATTTATGTAACAAGAACCTTGGAAGAATGTGATCATGTGCTCTTGAAATGTATTAATAGCAAATGAAAGAAATTCTTAGATGACCTTTAAAGTTTTTTTAGCTCTAAATTTTATAATCCAAGTAAAGTCAGATTTGTACCTGAGACTTTAGGAAAACATATTCAGAGTAGGGGTAGAATCAGATGACCAGAAGACTCTATAGGAGAAAGTGTTTTAAGAGGCTTGAGGAAAGCTCTAAAACACTAAAATCTAATAATTGTAAATTATCCTAATGAGGAAGAAAAGGGAGATGTATGTAAAGAAACTGATGTACTTTCCTGGAGAGGCCTCTGAGACACTCAGATTTTAAACTAAGGATTTTAAACTTTGCAGCTTAAAGAAGGCTTTAAAGTGAAAATGAAAGAGAAAAGAGAAAAACTGCCTCCATAAATCTTCCAAGGTAGTTCCATAAAGAGGAATTAGTATAAGAAGAAAAAGAATATTAGAGGCAAAAAGCCAAGTAATTCATAGGAAGCAATATCCAAGAGGGACAATAATAATGCTCATGATTTCTGATATTTACTTACAAATGCATAGCATATGTGTAATAAAGAGAGATTCTTTTTCAGGTATGTGTTAAATGACATGGTTTGTGAGATCTTTTCTAATTCTGAGGAATTTTTTTTGTTTGTTTCTTTGGTTTTTTTGGGGGGAGGAGGTTCCATGAGCCTATGGAAAGATGACAGAAAGAATATGAAACCACAGGCAAATCTATATGTGGGGCAGAACTGTAAGAATAGTGTCAGAAAGGTCCAATATGAACTTAGTTTTTTTTTTAAATGCTAAAGCAAAAACAAAAGATTCCCTGCCTCCCCACTTCTGTACCTCCCTCCTTTTCCCTCCTCTTCCTCTCTCCATTCCTCCCTCCCTCCCTTCTTTCTTTCCTTTATTCCTTCCTTCTTTCCTAGTTTAAAAAT
>NW_020954550.1:12198174-12205479 GCF_900497805.2 Vombatus ursinus
CCCTTCTTTCTTTCCTTTATTCCTTCCTTCTTTCCTAGTTTAAAAATAAAGAAAAAGAAAGCATAGGTGAGACTTTTTGACAAGGTGTTATAGTATTAAAATGAGATAGTATTAGTATTATATAGTATTAGTATTAGAAAAGATTGAGAGAGTAGAACGATTATTATTTCATTATTAAATTATTATTAAATTTTTGTGGGCCCTTACAAAAAAGGAAACACTGATCATTAGAAACCAGTAAGAATTTAACAAAAATGAATAATCTCAAATTATCTGAACTTCCCTTATTTGATGGCTCCCTAATTCAATTCAACAAAGTTTGTTAAGTACCTATATTGGATGAATGAATGGAAAAGCATTTAATAGGTACCTTCTATATTCCAAGAAGCAAGCTTTGCAGTTATACATACAAGAATCAAATAGTTCTTGTTTCAAAGAGAATTGATTTTAATAGATCATGTGAACACAAATAGGGGTGTTGTAACCAAGGAAAAGGGTTTGGGTCTGTGGAGTCACAGGGTGGGTGAGTGGACCCACTGCACAATTTATTGTCATGCCATTTCCTAAAGCAATGGTAGTATTGATTTGATTATGATTTTTAAACAAGACATGGAAAGGGATGGGGGAAAAGGGAAGCTTGAGGGCTTATGGTGTCTTGCCAAATGTCTAGACATCTCGGATGGAAGGCTACATAGGATATTCAAGGCAATGTATTCTCAAATCTGAGGATGAAAAGTGAAAAATTAAGGTGCCTGACTTCAAGGAGCTTACATTTTACTGGGGAGATAAGCCAAGTCCACATAGTAAAACCAGTCAAGTTATAGAGGGAAAGAATACTAACTCCTGGAAATAGAGAAGGGGATTGGGGAGGCTTTACAGAAGAGGTGACAGGTGTTTAACCATGAAGGAAGATAAGTATTCTGAGAGATGAGAAGGGATTTCTCCCAGTTATGGCTTGTGCAAATACATAGAAAACCATTGGCTTGATGAGTCTAGGAACGGGAATAATATGAGGTTGGAAATAAAGATTGAAAGAGTCTAAAATGCCAATCTGAGGAGTTTGTATTTTATGCTGGGTGTTAACAGAAGTCCCTCAAAGCTTAGGAGTAGGAGAGTGCTAGACCTTAGGAAAATTATTTTGTTAGCCTTGTAGAGCAGATATTGGAGAGAGAAGAGTCTGGAAGCCACAAAACCAATTAAGAAGCTGCTATAATAGTTTAAGCAAGAGGCAAGACAAAGCTTGAACTAAGATGGTGGCCATAATTGTAGAATGAAGGGGCTAAATGGGTAAAGATAATATCGAAGTAGAATCAACAAGATTTGGGAGATAAGTAGGAGAAGAAGGAAAAGGGTGTCTGAGAAGCCAAGAGAAGAGAGAGTATTTTGGAAGATCATCTGGTCAGCAGTGTAGAGAGGCTAAAGTGTATGACCACTAGGAAAATTCAGTTGAATTGAGCTATTGAGAGATAACTGATAACCTTAAGAAAGATCATTTAAGTAGTGATAGGTTTGGAAACCTGATTTTAGAGGGTTGATAAGTGAGTAGGTCATGCATGTAGGAAGGCTAAATGTAAGAGCTTTTGAGAGGAGATTTAAGTTGGTAGATTGAGAGGGTGACATTGTGAAATGAAGGCATTTTAAGAGCCTGGCTTGTCAAGTGAAGGCTTTTTTAAGAGTCTTGCTCCTGGGTCTACTTGTAGGCAGTATGAAAAGAATAAGTATAAGGAGAGAGAATGAAGTTGAGAGAAGAAAAGAATAATTGAAGGACCAAGATCCTGAAAGATATGGGAAGGGTTGGGATCTAGGGTCCAAGTAGATGAGTTGTATTTGACAGGAAGCCTTTTTCTTAGGAACTAGAGGAAAAGAAAATAGGATGGGTGAAGGTATCAGAGATCTTAAGTGTGGAGTAGGGTAGATGAAGCAGTACGCATTTGATGGCCTCAATTTTCCATTTGAAATAGGAAGTAAGATCTGATGCAGAGCGAGGCTATATGTTTTGTGTAGAGGGGATTGTAGTGGCCTTGAACAGAGAGAAGAATACTTGGAACAGGCACTGAAAGATATGTAAGAGAATCAATCCAGGAAGAATAAAAAGATTATTATTCAGTAGTAAGTTTTAGTTGAGATTGGATAATGTGAATTAGTGGTGGACACAGTTGGCCTAGTTGTGTGACTTCCTCTAGCAGAATTCAACAGAATGGGCTTATGACAAGAGAAGAAAGATTATGGGAATGATTGACCAACGAGGGTTGGCAAGGTATAAATATCAGCAAAAAAGAGGGGCAAAAAATTTGAATGTAGATGTCAATATATGTTAACTGGTCAACTATAGGGTCAAGATTGTGAAGAGAGGAAGATGGGACCAGAGTAGCAATGATGGATTGAGGGAACACAGAATGACTTAGTGGCTGGATATCTCAGTGAGGAGTTGGGAGAAATTTGATAGAGACAGAGATGGAAAAGCAGGATATTATGATCAAAGAGAGGAATTTGAATTTGAGATTATGGAGGTGGCATCGTTATGCATGATGGTAAAATTTAAGGTATCACTGTAAATGTAATTTAAGCTTCTTAGAGGCATGTTTTATATCACTTTTGCTTTTATATTCCTGGTGACTAGCTAAGTGTCTGCTATATAGTAGGTGCTTAATAAATGTTTGATTGATTGGCCACTCTTTTAAATGTTAGAGGTTAAGTATTGGAAGAGATAATTAGACTTGATCAACCGGGAGGCCAAGGCTGTATAAGAGAACATCACTGTTTAGATTATATCAAGTAGAACTGAAAAACGTGGAAGTGAAGAATAAGAATATTGAAGTACTAAACTTTTGGGAAAAGATGAGCAAATGACACTGAAGTTTGGTTGATGACTGGCACAAGGCCTTGTGCAGAGTTGAGACCCTGGATGTAGAAGAAGCTGTAGCATAATATAGCAAAGGGAGGACCTGGAAGGCTGGAGCAAGAACTTTGTCAACTCATTCTACTGATCCAGTGTGTTGAAATGTACAAGAGAAGGAGCAAAAGAGAGAGGGTGTCTAGGGATGAAGTTTCTTTATGAAAGAGTCAAGTTTCTGAAACCACCAGAAGACAATGAATATGAGCTAGAGGTCTGGGGTAAAGGGGAATTTATTAATGAGACAGAGAATATGAGACATACAATACAGTCTGAAAGTAGAATAAAGAGTGATTGTGGATAGGTTAGGGTCAATATTGATATAGATAAAAGGGAAAGGAGAGAAAGGTTTGGATGAGGAAGGATATTTTGCTTTATCAGAAAGTCTAGATTTGAACAGGTAAGTCATGCGAGTCAAGATTGTGAAGTAAAGAAAATGAATTAAAAATCCCTAAATCAGGGATTAGAGAAAGAGAAACTGAAAAAAATAGCTAGTCATGAGATGGGCAGGATGGGCAGCAAAGAATCTTTCAGGGGTTTGTGATGATTGGATTCAGGGTTAGTGCAGGGGCAGTTGTATTAGTCATTCCACATGTGAAGTATGCACTAGGCTCATAATCATTGAGTACTCTGGGTATGATGTACCTTGGAACCTCTGATGGATGTAAGATTCCTTTGATAGATACTTCATCGACTGACTCCAGGTGGTTGGACATGTCCATTGTTTCTGAAACTTGGTTGCTGTGCTGATCTCACAAAACTTAGTATAAGGAGTCATTGAGATGTGGTGGATAGAACACTAGTCCCGGAGTCATAGAACCCAGGTTCAAATCCTACCTTCCACACTTACTATTTGTGTGACCTTAGTTATTTTTTCAAAATTTCAATTTATTTTATTTTTAATTTATGGAATAAAACAAGCATTTCCATAACATGGTGGTGGTTGTTGTCCTTCATTCTCAAAGAGGACCAAAATGACATCACTGTGTTAGAGTCAAGTTTCAGTGTGCCTGACAGCAGCTGATCAGACCAATATGAGCTCGGAATGTTCTACCACAGATCAGGCACAAATAGTCCATATGAACATTTGAGTGGAGTCACTAAATTTGTGTATCTTGCATTTCTTTTGAGCTATTTCAATTCTGCCTTGCTTATAGAGCATATCACCTTCTCTGATGTGAGCACACCATGCTGAATGGTCTTGTTCCAGTGTCTCCCATGTCACACAATCAATTCCAAAGTTTTTGAGAGACCTTAAGCGTGTCCTTGTATCACTTTTTCTGACCACCATGTGAACACTTGCCCTGTGCGAATTCTCCATAAAAAAGTTTTTTGGCAAGCATACATTTTGCATTTGAACAATGTGGCCAGCCCATTGGAGTTGTGCTCTCTGAATAAAAAAGATGATTTCATATGAGACAGCAAATCTATTATACACAACTTGCTATTCTTTTCAAATGTACAACAAAATTATCATGTAAATTTCTTTTTTTCTTTTTTCCTTCCCTCTACCTGCCCTAGAGATGGCTACCATTAGACACAAATGGGTGTATTTGTAAAATTATTTTATATATTCTTCTATTTGTCAGTTCTTTCCTTAGATGAAGATAGCTTCTTTCTTCATATGTCCTTTATAGTTCATTTGGCTATTTACAATAGAGTAATTTACTTATTCAAAGTGATTCTTAAAACAATATTGCTGTTACTGTATACAATGTTCTCTTGGGTCTTCTAATTTTGCTCTTCATTGTCTCATGTAAATATTTCCATGTTTTTCTAAAATCATTGAGCTCATCATTTCTTATAACACAGTAGTATTCCATCACAATTATATACCTGAACTTTTTCAGACATTCCCCAATTGATGGATATCCCTGCAATTTCCAGTTCTTTGCCACCACAAAGAGAGATGCTATAAACATTTTAGAACATATAGGCTCTTTATCTTTTTCCCTGATCATCTTTGGAAATGGACCAAGTAGTTGTATTGTTCAGTCAAAGGATATAGGTAGTTTAACAACTCTTTGGGCCTAATTACAGATTGCTCTCCAAATTGGATGCATGAGTTCACAATTCTACCAACAATAAGTTAGTGTCCCATTTTTTCACATCCTCTCCAACATTTGTCTCCTTACATCATTTTAGCCAATATGGTAGGTGTAAAACAATATCTCACGGTTATTTTAATCTGTATTTCTCTAATCAATAATTATTTAGAGCTTTTTTTCACATGACTATAAAGTGTTTTGATTTCTTCATTGGCAAACTGCTTCTTCATATACTTTGACCATTTATCAATTGAGGAATGACTAGTATTCTTGCAGATTTGACAAAGTTCTTTATATATTTTAGATATGAGACCTCTATCTGATAAACTATCTATATTTCCCTCAATTTTCTGTTTCCCTTTTGATCTTGGTTACATTTGTTTTATTTGTGCAAAAAACTTTTTTAATTTAATGCAATTGAAATTATCCATTTTACATCAACTTTACTCTTTATCTCTAGTTTAGTCGAAAATTGTTCACCTATTCATAAGTCTGATAAGCAATATGTTTCATGTCCTTCTAATTTTCTTGTAAAATCTCTCTTTACATCTAGGTCATATATGCATTTTGACCATATCTTGGTAAACAGTGTGAGATGGTGGTCTATGCCCAGTTTCTGCCATACTGCTTTCCAGTTTTCCCAACAATTTTTTAACCAAATAATGAATTCTTATCCCAAAATCTTAAGTCTTTATACTTGTCAAATATAAGGTTATTATGCTTATTTGCTGCTCTAAATTGATTGTCTATTCCATTCCATTGTTCAACCTTTCTGTTTCTTGACAGGTACCAGACAGTTTTGATAATTATTGCCTTACCATACAGTTTAAGATCCAGTACTGCAAAACCTTCTTCTTTTACATTTTTTTCATTATTTCCTTAATTAAATTATTTAACTTCCCTGGACTTGGAAAATGAGAGAAATTGGACTAGATGATCTATGGGAGTCCTTTCTATATTTTATGTAATCTGTTCTAAGATATCCCATGCTTGAAACACAAATTCAGCACCTAGCAGCACTGGCCCTCTCTACTAGACTGGTTGATCAAGAGACTCCCAAAGGTACAGCACATCTGGATTTAGGCACATTTTATAAAATCTCTTAAGATAACTATGGGAAGAGGGTGAAGCATGAGATGAATGCTACAGTTAGATAAATGTATAATTAGTGAACGCTAAGGAAGTTAATTGATGGTTGGTGGTTTAATGTCAATAAGGAGGAAAACCTTTTTTGAAGATCTATACAGAGTTTAGCCCTTGACTCTTTCCTGTGTAGTGCTTTTGTCAAAGACAAAATATAGAAAGAATATTTAATTTAGCTTTGAGGGGAAGCTAAATGCATTAGATGACAGAATTGAGATTCATGTGCTTAATAATCCAAAGGCAAATCAGGAATCTAGTATTTCTACTTATTTTGTTTTGTAATCAACCAACATAATACAACCTACCCCAAGGAGTAGTCCTTTCCCTTCCATTTCTTTCTTTTATTTCTTTTTCCTCATCAAAAATTGCTTTCTTTATTTTTTTTAAATAAATGTCTTTTTTGTATGTGTTTTAGTCTCAGGCTGTTCTGAATTTGTACATATAATAGATGCTTAATATATGAATATTGAAAGAAAGAATAAATGAAGAATGAATTAATTTTTTAAATGTGTGTAGAGTAACAGCAATGTTGTAATGATGATCAACAATGAAAGATTTAACTATTCTAATAAATATGATGATCCAAGAAAATTCCAAAGAACTCATAATGAAAAATGTTATCCACCTCCAGAGAGAGAACTGATGGCCTCTCAGTGGAAAGTGAAGCATATTTTTTCACTTTCTTTAATTTTCTTGGTTTTTTTTTTTTGCAACACAGTTCATATGGAAATATAGTTTTCCATAATTTCATATTTAATTGGTATATTATTTGCCTTCTGAATGGGTGGGGGTGAGGCTGGAGGGAGGGAGAGCATTGGGAACTCAAAATGTAAAAAAAAATGATGTTAAAAATAAATAAATAATTATAAATAATTTTAAAACATGAAAAAAAAAGATTTGCCTAGGTTGGAATACTGAAATTAGAAAAATAGTTTCCAATTATTTTTTAGTCTATTTTTCCATGGCCCTTTATTACATATAATTTTTATTGCATCATGATCTGAAAAGGATGCATTTAATATTTCTGCTTTTCTGCATTGGATTGTGAGGTTTTTGTGCCCTAGTACATGGTCAATTTTTGTGTATGTGCCATGTACCACTGAGAAAAAAGTATATTCCTTTCTATCCCCATTCAGCTTTCTCTAGAGGTTTATCATACCTAACTTTTCTAATGTTCTATTCACCTCCTTAACTTCTTTCTTGTTTATTTTGTGGTTAGAT
>NW_020954550.1:12205879-12253934 GCF_900497805.2 Vombatus ursinus
TGTCTATTTCTTCCTGTAACTCCCTGAACTTCTTCTCTAAGAATTTGAATGCTATACCATTTGGTGCATATATGTTTAGTAATAATATTACTTCTTTGTTTATGGTGCCTTTTAGCAGGATGTAGTTTCCTTCCTTATCTCTTTTGATAAGATCTATTTTTGCTTTTGCTTTGTCTGAGATCAGGATTGCTACCCCTGCTTTTTTTCCTTCAGCTGAAGCATAATATATTTTGCTCCAGCCTTTTACCTTTACCTTGCATGTGTCACTCTTTTTCAAATGTGTTTCCTGTAAACAACATATTGTAGGATTATGGTTTTTAATCCACTCTGCTATACATTTCTGTTTTTTATGGGAGAGTTCATCCCATTCACATTCATAGTTATGATTACTATCTGTGTCTTTTTCTCCATCCTTTTTTCTCCCCTGTTTATGCTTTTCTTTCTCCTTTCTCCTTCACCCCCCACTAGTGTTTTGCTTTTGTCCACCACCTCCTTCAGTCCCACCTCTTTTCTATGATCCCTTTCCCTTTTCTTCCCCTTTACTCTTCCTGCTTCTTCCCTTCCTTCTATCCCCTCTCCCTTTTGTTTCCCCTTTTCCCTCCTACTGCCTATAGTGCAAGTTAGATTTCTATACCTAACTGATCACGCTATTCTCTTCTTGAGTCAAATCTGATGAGAGTAAGGTTCAAATAATGCTCATCCCCCTCCCTTCCTTACTTAGGTTTTTGTGTCTTTTCCTATAATGTAATTTACCCTTGTCTGCCTCCTCCTTTCTTAGTACATTTTCTTAGTTCAGACTAATCCACTTACTTGGATCCATTTAACGCACTTGATTATTTTTTTTTATCATTACGTCAAAGTCAACTTATATCCACCCCCTTTATGTATACCCCTTTAACATGGTACAATAACAATACAGTTCTCAAGAGTTGCAAGTGTCATCTTCCCTTGTAGGGATGTAAACAGTTTGCCCTTATTAACAACATATTGTATCTTTCTGTCCCATTTACCTTTTTATGTCTCTCTTGAATCTTGTATTTGAAGATCAAATTTTTTGTTGAGCTCCGGTCTTTTTATCAGGAACCTTTGGAAGTCCCCTATTTCATTGAATATCCATCTCCTTCCATGAAAAATCACACTCAATTTCGCTGGGTAGTTAATCCTTGGCTGCATTCCAATCTCCTTTGCGTTGCAGAATGTCATGTTCCATGACCTACATTCTTTTCATGTAGAGGCTGCAAGGTCCTGTGTAATCCTGACTGTGGTTCCATGATATTTAAATTGTTTCTTTCTGGCTGCTTCCAGTATTTTTTCTTTAATCTGGTAATTTTGGAATTTAGCTATTATATTCCTTGGCATTTTCAATTTGGGATCTCTTTCAGGTGGGGAGTGGTAGATTCTTTCTATATTATTTTACCTTCTAGGACTTCAGGTCAGTTTTCCCTTATGATTTCCTGAAGGATATCGTCTAGGCTCTTTTTTTTCATCATGGTTTTCAGGTAGGCCTATGATCTTTAAATTGTCTCTTCTGGATCAATTTTCCAGGTCAGTTGTTTTACCCATGAGGTATTTTACATTTTCATCTATTTTTTCATTTTTTTTGTTTCTGTTTGACTGATTCTTGCTCTCTCATAGTCGTTAGTTTCCATTTGTTCAATTCTAATTTTTAACATATTGTTTTCTTCTGTTAGATTTTGTACTTTCTTCTCCAGTTAGTCAATTGTATTTTTAAGGGATTTGTTTTCTTCAGTGTACTTTTTTTCCAGTTGGCTAATTGTACTTTTGAAGGACTCCTCTACCTCTCTCATTTGACTTTTAAAATCCTTCTTGGGCTCTTCTAAGAAGGCTTTTTGGGCAGTTCATATTCACTTTTGATGTTGCAGATGTGGGTTTGATGACAATGTTGTTCTCTTCAGAATTTCTGTCTTGATCTTCACTCTTCTTGTAATATGAATTTATTGTACGTGTCCTTTTACTCATGTTGTTTCTTTATTTCCTGGCCTTTAAAGAGATTATGCTCTCCTGCTGGGGAGCAGAGGGCACTAACCCAAGCTTCTTGTGTTGGGAGCCTAGGTCTTGGTCACTGTCTTTGTATGCTGGGGCCTCTTATGTTGGCAATTGGAGGCTGTTGGGTTCTGGCAGCTTACCTTTTGTTGGGCTGGAATCAGCAAGGCTGGGACTTTCAAGCAATTTAGGTTGCCTGCTTTTCCTTTCCTTTAGCTTTGTTCAAATCCTTTTAGATGGGTGCTGCCAGGTGTTCATCTGCCTGGGGCCCCTTGCAGTGCTGCCTCCCTTAGTTCTGTTGAGGCACTAGGAGACTCCTTTGTTGTAGAATGTCGAGGCACCTGGTGGTTTTCTGAGCCAATTTCCACTGGTTCGCCCGCCCTCACTGAGGCACTTGGAGGTCCAGCTGTTGGTGTTTGCCTCCTCAACCACCTGGGCTTTGGAATCTCCTCCTAGTTGGCAGTTGGAGGCTGTAGGGTTCTGACAACTTACCTGGTGTTGGGCTGGAATCAACAAGGCTGGAACTTTTGGGTAACTCTAGGTTGCTTTCTTCACCTCCTTTCAGACAAATGCTGCAGGGTGCTTATCCACCTGGGGCCCTTTGTAGTGCTGCTTCCCTTATTTTTGCTGAGGTACTGGGAGAACCATTTGCTGTAGAATACTGAGGCACTAGAATATTCTCCTGGTGTGCTAAAGTGGGTCTTTTCACTAGCTGGCTGGGCGACTCCCAGGTCCATACTGCTCCCTTTCCCCCAGGGTAAGAGGGGCCTTCCCCGTTAATTCCTCTAGCTACCTGGGCTACTGCACTGCTGCACCTCATCTTTCTTCTGCTTCAGCTGTTCCAGGGTTTTTTCTGGGGTGATATTTTCTGGGTTTTCAGAGGTTGATAGGGAAGGGTGAGAGCGACTACCTTTTTACTCCACCATCTTGGCTCCTGGAAGCGGAAACACCTGAAATTAGAAAAATAAAAAGAATTTTATCCTAATAGAATGTAACTGGCATGCAGTTTTTTCTTTATATTTCTAGGATCTAGTAGAGTGCCTTGCGCTTAGCTGGCATTAATAAATACTTGTTGAACATATATGATTAGACTGTTCTACACTTAAGTTAAAAACAAATCAACTGCCTACATCCAGGGTGGGGACTTAATGTGAAAAAAGACCTAGGATTTTGTCTGCTGAAAGTTTAATATATGTTCACAATGTCATTTTTCAGCTAAAAAGTGTGATTTTAAGTTGCATGTAGAGGCATAATGTCCAGATGTAAGCTCGTGGAGTCCCACCATACTATACTCTGGACAAGATGAAGTATGGAATATTGTATTCAGTTCTGGACATAATCCTTATTAAGATCCTTAACATAATCTTAATTACTGAATTGATTCCTCCCCTATTGCACTACTCCAGTTAGCCATACCCCATCATATAGATAAAAAAAATAGAAAGAAGAGATATGGGAAGCATTTCAGCAAAACCTGAGACTTCATATGATATCCCATACTGATAATCTTTGATTTTTAAAAAGAAAGTAGTAAGTATGTATATTCTTTAAAAGGGATATGAGTACATTAAAACATATCTAAGATTTGTTGTCAAGGAAGTTAAGGAGAAAGAGAACCACACCATATCAAGAACAACTGTGGGATTTGGCTTTGTTTATTTTGAAAAAGACAAAAGTTGTCCTACCTCTTGACAGAGAAGTGGTGGATTATAGTTGTGGGATAAGACATACTTTTTAAAGCACAGTTAATGTGTTTTATTTTGATTGACCCATTTACTTTTTCATTATAAGGGAGGATTTAATTGTTTGGAGGAGGAAGATTTGTTGCAAAATGATAGTTATATAAAAAAGAGTACCAATGAATTATTGCTGTTAGTAATGGATATAATGACTATGGGTTGGGAATGGGTGTGCCTTGATGATTGTCTTCAAATATCCAAAAAGCTATTACGTCTCTCAAAGACAAAATCACAATTATTGGGTAGAAAAGAGATTTTCGTGTGCAGGGATTAGAGAACCCAAATCTCAGAGGGCCAAAGGAGATCCAGAGTATAGTGATTGCTCCACATGTGAAGTGATATGTGTCTGGGCCTCATTCTTATCTTCTTGACACACAAATACAAAACCAGTTCTGAGCATAAGTTCAGTTTGACCTCCACCATTTATTCCTGGGCTACTGCCACGATGTTGAATTCTGAAATGGCCTTCTCTCATCATATTTCTCAATTTCTCCATCTGTCAAATGCCTCTGAAACTCAATATTCATCCTCATCATGATATACAGTTTCTTTGTCCCTCTGAGTTCTCTTTATTCATTAGCACTAAATGATGTTTTCAGCAATCTTGTCAGATGCCCTCAATGAAGATGGAAATGACATCAATGTCAGCTACTGTATTGATGGTAAATTATTTAATTTGAAAAGGCCATAAACCAAGAGTAAAGTAGAGGGAGAGTTGATGTGTGATTTTTTTATTTACAGATAATTGTGCCCTTAATGGAGTCTTTGAGATTGCAATTCCATAAAGTATGGACTTCTGCTACTTGTGCTAATTTTAGTTGAACAATGAATACCAAGAAAACAGGGGTTCTCCACAAGCTGGCACCATACCATCAATACATGGAACCATTGGTTACAGCAAATGGAGATATTTTGAATGCTATGGAAAAGCACACTTACCTTGGCAGTATACTTAACAGGGATATACACATAGATGATGAGACTGATGCATGCATTGCCAGAGTTAGCTCAGCATTTAGGAGGCTCTGAAGGAAAGTTTGGGAGAGAAGAGGTAGTAAATTGCTGACCATATTGAAAGTCTACAGAGCCATTATGTTGACCTCGATGTCGTATGCCTGTGAAACCTTGACGTATATCAGTGCCATGCCAGGAAACTGAATTACTTCCATTTAAATTGTTTTAGGAAGATTTTGAAGATAACCTAACAAGATAAAGTAACAGACACTGAGATCCTTTCTCAAGCTGAATTGCCAAGCATTCAAATTCTACTGCAGACCAAGCAACTCCCGTGGGCTGGCCATATTCTTTGAATGCCAAATGTGCATTTGCTTGAAAGACTATTTTACAGAAAACTCACACAAGGCAAACTCTCATGTGGTGGTCAGAAGAAATGATACAAAGACAACTCTCAAGGTCTCTCTGAAGAACTAAATCAATTGTCAGACATGGGAGACACTGGCAAATTACTACCTGGCACAGTATACCTGCATCAAAGAAGGTGCCATGCTCTATGAGCAAAACTGAATTGCAATAGCTCAAAATAAATGCGAGATGCACTAGTTTAGAGACCTCTCTGCCCCAAATGTTCGTATTTGTGCCCAACCTGGGGTAGAGCCTTCTTAGCTCATATCATTCTGATTAGTCATAAATACTGTACCTTGATCCTAACATAGTGATGCTATTTTGTTCCTGTTTGAGAATGAAGTAAAACAATCAACTAATTCATTAGTGCTACTCTAACCTTACTTTTTTCTCTTCAATCTTTACTCATATAATAGCCCAATTCAACTATACATCTCCACACTTGAGTCTCTTCCTTCCTTGTCCTTTTAACATTTACACCCTGTATAACTCTCAGTATCTAATCATTCCCTATGTGCACCTTCAGTTCTCCTAACTTCATGCTGTTGATTGCTTCCAGTGCAAGAGTTTTCAATCATGTTTGTATTTGTACCCCTTGACTTCTCAATAAATCCTCTCAAGTGACCTATTTGATATAAATGGAGATAAAGTCCAGAATTCCCTATGTATATGAACATAGGAAATAAAATTGACATTGATTAATGTTTTTATCTCCAAAGATAGACCAAAAATTTGATTGGAAATCAATTCAAGATTTCTGAAATATTTTATTACACGAGTATAGTTACTTATCAGCTCTTTCCTGTATTGCTTTGACAAGTTTTTCATAAGCTCTAGTGATATACATACCCCAGATGGGGAACCCATGTGCCAGAGGAAGTCATATAACCTTGTCAACTGGCCTGATCCATATTTTGATGTTATTTTGTATTAATTTGGCATTACTGTTAAAGTTTTTTTTATTCTTTTTGTAATTAATGTTAATATTAGTTTAACAATCATGAGTAAACATGAACATCCCCTGATTTATTCTATAACACTCCCATGAGTCATTGTTTCAAACCTTTTCTCTTAAAGATGATAGAACTACCTTCCCCTTCCCTCTCAGCTTAAAACCTTGATTTCTACTTTAGTTTGAAAAACTAGGTCAAATATAAGGTCCCCTTCAACTCCCTTGCTTCATGCTTCAAAATCTCTACTTGTAACTTTGATCTCAACCCTTCCTGTCTCTTCCAGGAACATGTTCTAACAATCACTTCCTTAGAGATAGTGCAGTGACACAGTAAACAGAGCTCTGGATTTGGAGTCAAGAAGACCAAAGTTTAAGTCTAGCCACAGATTTGTACTACCTCTGTGATCTTGAGCAAGTTACTTAACCTTTGCTGGCCTCAGTTTACTCAATTATAAAATGGGGATGATGATAACAACAACAACAATAATAATGTAATAATAACACCTTCCTCTCAGTGTTGTTGTGAGGATGAAATAATATTGGCAAAGCATCTAGCACATACTGACAAAATGCTTATTCCTTTCTCTTATTTTCTTCCCTAGGAGAATTTGGGTTCAAATCCAGCCTCTAATGATTATTACCTGTATAATTTTGGTGGAGTCATTTAGCCTCCTCAAGTCTCACTTTCCTAATTTATTAATCAATGGGTTTGGGTTAGATAGCCACTGAAATCTTTTCTTATTCTAAACCTAAGATTCTGATTCTGTCTCAACTGTGATCTGACCAGGGTAGAGTATAGCAGAATTATGACCTCCTAAGTAATTTTTTTTTGGCTGCCATAAGACACTGCTGATAGAATTAAGATTTAGAGCTTAGAGAAAACCTAACATAACACTTTGCTTTAAATCTCCCACTTGCACCCAAAGTGCACTATTTTGTATTATAATCATCAGTGGATATATCACATTTCCCTCCTAAGCCATAGGTTTCATGAGGATTGGGACCACATATTATTCAAATTTTGTTTAATCTGCATGGTTTAGCAGATTGAGCACTTACTAGTCATGGAGTCAAGTCCAGGAGATTCCTTTCCAAACCTAGTCTGTACTTCTTAGTAGCTACATGATTGGGGAAATAAATTCAAATTCCTGTATGCCTTAGGCACCTTCCTGAGACCTAACATCGGTCCTAAACACATGTGATGCCTAAGTAGAGGAAGTTTTCTAAAGAAATCATAGATCTTTCCCCCATGCAGAGGCTTTTATACAAAACGGGTTCATAGTAAGTGTTTGTTGAAAGAATCATAGAATCACAGGCCAAAGAAGGAATACCTTGCATTATACCAAGGGTTAAACTAGACAACTTCGAAGGTTCCTTCTTACTTTAAGATTCTATTTATTCTGCAGTCTTTTATGTAACTATATCTTATCGCATCCCTATGGTTTCATTACTTAGCTTCTCTCCTTTTACATTTAGCAGATATATTCAAGGGGAAAAGGGAGTTCAGGTCAAATCAGCTTTTGATTATTAGGGTGAGCTTTAATCCCCTGTCATCTCCTTGAATCTTACATCTAGCTCTACCTATTGTCATGTTATGTTATTCACACTCCCCAGTGGAAATTCCTTATTCTCAGGCAGGATTTCTCAGCTATTTTCTGCTGCCTCACTTTGCCTTGCTTTCTTTTTTTTTTTTTTGCCCTGCCCAATAATGTTAGCAGTGTCTATGAGAGGAATCAGGAGATAAGAAATAGTTGTAATTTCCATCTAAGTTGCCTAAGGTTAAGAAACTTAAAGAGACATTTCTGGTCCCTTTTATGAAAAAAAAATAGTTTTTGTTCCAAATTAAATGGATCTAATTTGATTTCTCAGCAATCTTGTAGCTGCCTTCTTATGCAAGTTATAGCATCTAAAGTGGGTTATTTTAGAATTCAGACTTCAAAATTATTCCTCACCTCCTCTTATTTAAACCTTTCCCTAAAACCATCTTCCAGCTGCCTTCTACTCACCGCTTATCTTTATCCTGGGACTTAACATGGCATTGTGGGAGAGAAGAGATCCTAGGGGAAGTATTGTTGTTCAGTCATTTCAGTTACGTCTGTGATCCCATTTGGAGTTTTCTTGACAAAGATACTAGAGTGCTTTTCTATTTCCTTCTCCAGCTCATTTTAAAGATTAAAAACTGAGGCAAAGAAGGTTAAGTGACTTGCCCAGGGACACGGGGATGGTAACTGTCTGAGGCTGGATTTGAACTCATGAAGATGAGTCTTCCTGATTCAAAGCCTAGTGCTCTATTCACTGTGCCACCTAGTTGCCCTAGGGGAAAACATATCCATATGAAATTGTATTGTCTGTGTAATCAAAAAACAAATCTAGTTTGTAGCTCCAACTTATATTTTCCCATATTGACTAGATTCACTGATATACACAATACACATGTGTGTATAAAATAAATATACATGCATATGTACATATACACTACACACTTATACATATGTGTATGTATACATATACCTATGTATGTATATATGTATACATGTATACATAAATGTATATATACATACATATATACAGAATACATATGTTTGATTTAGGGCTCCTTCAAGTCAAAATATGAATTTCAAATGCCATCATGACAACCTACTTACTCAGTGATTTTGAATGAGTTAAGAAGGAATAGTTAGAGTAGGCACAATGAAATCGTGTGCCTCTAGCATAAAAGGAAGTGTTTACTAAAGTCTTATTCCCAAGTTGCATGCTGGCATGCAGGTGACCCTGAGGGATTTGTCCACAAAGCACAAGATTTATTAGGTCTTATCAAACTGGAAAGATTTTAAATATAGGCTCAATGACTGCTTGTGTGTTTGTTGTTAGAGGACCAGATTTGCTAAGTATGAAGAGGCTAATCACCAGGAAGTTGGCAACGAGATTATAATTTTTTTTCAGGCACAAGGACTCATGATAACTTGATATAAGCCACAGAGATGTGATAATTTGCACTATTGTTCATACCGACAAAATCATGAACCCTCAACATAAGCCGAGACAGACAGGGAGATAGAAACAGAGAGCAATAATGGGAGATATTAAGGCAGGTCACAACTGAGAACTATGGATATTTTAATCACTTTCTTTGCTAAATTCCAAATTGCTTTCCAGAATAGTTGGACTAATTCACAGATCTACAAACAGTGAATTGTTGGGCTTATCTATCCACAAATTTTCCAGCATGGACCATTGTCATCTTTTTCATCTTTGCCAATTCAGTAGATACAAAATGAAACCTCAGAGTTGTTTTTACACATCTCTTAATGTTAAGATTTGAAGCATTCTTTCATATGGCCAAGGCCTACAGTTACTCTGGGTTGCTCATGTTTTCTCTGATAACATTGTGACCCAGGATGCTATATAGCTGATTGAGAGCTGTATCTTCCTAAAATATATCAGCCTAACTATTCACATGGGAAACACCACATGGACTCAGCATGTAAATAGTTTGCAATTTGTCCATTGAGAAATGTGTGTTCATATCTTTTGGCCATTTATCTATTAAAGAACGGATTCTGATCTTATATATTTGTTAGTTGCCTACACATGGCCAGTATCATTACATGCCAAACAAGGGTTATTGAGAGGAACCGAATAACTATACATCCACATATCTAAATTCTCACTTCCATAATATGTTTGTGAGGATGTTCTACACACATATTGAGGTGTTCTTTACTTTAAAAAAGATTCAGAAAAAAGTTTCTCAACTCTCTTTACTCAACATCACAGTAATATAATTGATTGAAATGTGTAAAGGATGCAAATTCCCATTGTGTTTGTTGATTATAAAAATGTATTTGAATCAGTGGAGCAAAACACAACCTTCAAAACCCATCAACAATCAGAATCCCATTCATTTGTGAATATCATACATGATTCCTCTGGTAATAGATGTAACCACATAGGTATCTTTGTTTAGTGGCCTATTGATTATCATTATTAAAGAAATAATTCATAGAGAGATTATGGTCAGTAAATGTATTAGTCACTGTCATAGTGACCTGCTAGATTCCAAATAAAAGAGTTTCCTTCTAGATGGCCAAGGCCTACAGCTACTCTAGGTTGCTCATGTTTTCTCTGATAACATTGTGACCCAGGATGCTATGTAGCTGATTGAGAGCTGTATCTTCCTAAAATATATCAGCCTAACTATTCACATGGGAAACACCACATGGACTCAGCATTTCTATTTTCCAGAGCACAATATACAGGTGGATGGGTAGTTAATCCACCAGTATACGTATCTTGGATAGGCATCTCAGTTGAACAGTGAGTGACCTGCACCTAAAGCTGAATAAGAGGGAGAAAATACACTGGACTTCATTTGGGAAATTGTACTCTGCCTCTAATTATTCTTGACACACAAAGTCTTTTCTTTTACACACTAATGTCCTTCTGTTCATGTAATATTGCTATAAGGCATTGAATGCCACTCTATATGAAGAATCAAAACTGAATATGAACCAAAAAACAATGGAGAGATGTAGGGTTTATGTAAGTAAGCTGTAGCATATTACCAAAGACCATTTGCATTCAAGCAGCAGTGCAAAATAGATGATTGAGGAAATGTATGATTGAAAACAAAAGAGGTGGATGCATTATGTAGCAATAATAAATTTTGAAAAGATCTTAGAGAAGATTTCTGACATGTTGGATATAGTCCCTTGGAAGATTTATGGGAGGAAATGGATAAGAATAAGAGGAGTGGGTGGGCTAAAATCTGTACCACTCAAGGAACAATTCATTCACGTACTCACAGTACCATAGATGAAGAAGGAGAAAGAGGTGATGGAAGAAAGGAAAGTGAAAGAGGAAAAGAATGAAGAAGAGAAAAAGGTAGTAGTGGTAGAGGAGGAGGAGAAGAAAGGAAGAGAAGAATTGTCTAAATATAGGATGCCTCTGAATATACACCATATTCCTAAGACAAGATTCCTTTGAAAGAAAAATTACAATAATTAGAGACAGCTCTCTTTTGACAAATAAAATTTTGTAGAAAAATACAGGTAATATTGGGTGAAAATTATCTCTTCCTTTGTCTAGAACACTGTTAAGTGAGTTATGATATGTCTAAGTTTCTTGTTTCCTGTCTTTAAAGGAAACCTACCCTGCTATGTCTGCTTTGCTGCTCTATGGAATGGAAAGGACATTGAACTGGGAGTCAGATGGTCTTCAACTTGGAGGTTTTAGGCCCTGTGTTCAAATTCTGACTTTGATAATAACTATGTTATCAAGAGAAAGTCATTGTGTGAACCTTGATTTCCTAATTTATAAATAACGTTTGGGCTTAGAAAAACTCTACTCAGCTGTAAATCTATCATCCTATTATTTCAGTCTGAGTACCCCCAATCTGTTTCCTACCATTCATATCACTTTGGGCTTAAACTTTCTAGACCTCAATTTCTTCATCTATAAAATGAGGGGATAGGGCTAAATGAAATTTAAGCTCACTTATAGTTCTAAGTCCATAATGCTATAATTATCTACATTTAGGAAGTCCTAGTGAGGAAACATGTATTACTATTACAGATTATCAGTTTTTTGGAAATGTATAGACTTCAAGAGTTTCCTGAGGCACTAAGTGAGTATATGACTTGCTCAGGGTTGCACGGCTAGTAGCTGTAAGAGATAGGATTTGAACCAGGTCTTCTTGACTCTAAGGATGGCCTTTAATATATTGCACTGCTTCTCAGTTAAAGGATATTATGAGGAATTAAATTCCAGGAGATGAATCTTAACACCTCAACTCTCAACAGTAATGGAAACATGGCCCAAGTTTGTGGTTTCTTCAGTTGCCCTGAGTGTATAATATTCCCCAAATGGTCTTTTGATTTGGGAGCCAGTGTCTTAGGCAGATGTCAAATGAATGCCCTAGTAGTAGCCCAGAACTAAAGGGCAAAGGCCATTCCCCTTAAGATTTTATTTTCTATTCTAATCAAAAAAAGCAATCAAACAGAAGCAAGAAATTAAATCCAAATTTAGACTGGTCCTTTGGAAACAAATCATTCTCCTTTGGAAACATCCTTTGAAATCAAGAACCTTTGAATTCTCTGCTGGAAAGTACTGTTTCTGGGACTGGGACATGTGAAATGGAAACTAGTATCTACCTTCACATTTTTTTAGAACTAATGCTTTGGAAGTTAAATTGGAGAATTACATAAAGCATGTTAACACAATTGACTTGAAAGGCACAATAGCCGATAGAGCTTGGCTTGCAGTGAACTGAATTAATTGGGTTTAACGAAAACATGTGAAATGACTGCAGTAAAGCATAAGATTAGTGGAATTGGATTTAGCTTTGGGCACCCAATATTATTACATGTGAGTTCTTTCTCTAAATGAAAATGTTCTTTGAACTACAAACTTGCTATTCCTGTTTAACTACATAATAGTTTGAAAACCTTTTAACAGTGTTAATGAAAGCTGTTCCACTGTGTCAAAGTCTGTCTAGGACATAATGTAGTTACCAACCAGATTTTGTGAACCTTGCAAATGTGTGTAGTCATGAAAGTATTAGCAAAAGGCTTGGGGGAAAGTGGAGAGACATGCCCACAACCTGGCAAGATACATTCTAAGGTGAGGATGAAGAAATACATGCCACTGAGTTGTGGTTGGATCCTAACCCAAGGAAGGGAAAGTGTTGGATTTATTTTTCCTACATTGGTTCTTTGTTTGGATTTCTGATTTATAAAATCTGATCTATATATGTATCAAACTTATTCTAAGGTCCAAGGAGGGTGGCAGTGTATGGTTGTGAAAATAACACTGGACTGTCATTCAGAAGATCTGGGTTCTTCTAGTCTAGATTTCCTTTGGTGACAATAGATAAACCTCTGAACCTCATTTTCTTCATCTATAAAAGAGAAGTTTGTATGATGTAAATTTCTCTTAAAATTTATTAAGATATTTTTAACATTTTTTCAAAAGTTAAGCTCCAGATTCTTTCCCTCCTTCCAACCCCTTCCCTACTCATTGAGAAAGTAAATCATATGTTAGTAGGATACAATTTCTAAGATCTCTTACATATCTAAAATCCTGTGATTCTATAAGGAATGGGATCAGAACTAGGCCTGTGATTCCACTAATACAGGAAACACCCTCTACTAACTCAGCTCCAAACCTTTGCAGCTTATACTTGTCAAGAGTGGCCTAGAGCACTGATGGATTAAATGGCTTGCCCACAATCATGTAACCAATATGGGTCAGAAGTAGAAGTTGAATCCTTCCTGGCTCTGTGGCTGTTTCTGTAAACACTTCACCATGCTGTGTCTACAATCTTAGAAGATAAACTCCACAAACTTAAATGAAAACTTTCCTCTTTCCAACCAAAAACGTGTATTCTACTAGACAAACACCAAATTAGTATTAAACTAATTTCTTTTCATCAAATCTGTCTCCCATGCATGAGACCTCTTTGATTTACCACTTCTTTCATGATACCTACATCCAATTAGTTATTAGCCTCTTCTATTCTTTCCATGTACTGTTTTTTGTTTGTTTTATTCATCCTCTGTCTATGATGACTACCTTGAACAAAGAATAAATATTTCATAAACCTCTATTATGTGCAAAGCACTTTGTTAGATATAGGAGATACAAAGAAAAGGAATGTTGCTTGCAATCAGTCAACAAGCATTTGTTAAATATGTATTACATGGCACATGTGGGCAATACAAAGTCAGGAGCAAAACAGTCTCTCCCTTCATGGAGCTTAAATTCTAAAACTAGAAAAAGATATGAGGCGACTTTTTTAGGGGGGCAATTGGGGTTCAATGACTTGCCCAGGGTCACATGGTAAGTAAGTGTCTGTGGCGGGATTTGAATTAAGATCCTTCTGAATCCAGGGCTGGTGCAATAACCACTGAAACACCTAGACTTTTGGAGATAAAGACAAAGTGAAATCAACCAGGAAAGGCTCATGTAGAAAGTGAGCTAATACTTGAAGGAAATTAGAGATTCTAAGAGGCAGAGGTGGTAAGAGTTTAAATTTCAGGTATAAGGGATGGCCTACAGAAAGAAACAGGTTAAGGAATGTCATATGTAAGGAACAGTAAGAGTCTGATTTGGCTGGACCATAGAGTTAATGGAGAGAAATGGTAAACAATAAGCCCGGAAAGACAGGATGAATGTGAATTGCAAAGAAATGCCAAACATACTTTATAGTTGACTTTAGAAGCAAGAAATAGGTAGCCACTACTGTGTATTGTGTATCTTTGGGGGGTGGCATAGTCACACTAGGGTTTAGGAGAATCACGTTGGCAGCTCTGTGGTGGGTGGATGAGAGTGGACAGAGATAAGTCAGGGAAGGCCATTGAAATAATCCAGGTGATTAGTGATTGATCTAGATAGGAGTGAAAGAATAAGAAAGGGGCATTAGGAAGGGTGGTAAGTTTTTCTTCAGTCACCAGCTTTTCTGGTATAACTAGGCCTGGGAGAGTAGGAGAAGCAGAAGCCTCTTCTGAGTCTGAAAAAAAAGTATCAAAAGATGAGACCACTTCCACTCATAATGGCAGTTGAATAGAACATTCCAGGTCATGGTTCTATGAACTCTGAGTAGCTATGGTCTTTCTCTTGGAGCTTGACCAAGAGAGGTAATAGAGTGACACCAAACAAATGATGCTTTGGGAAAATTAAGGTAACAGCAAAATTCAGAATAGATTGAAATGAGGAAAGATTGAAGGCAGATATTTTTTAAGTATTTTATTTTTCTCCAACTACATGTACAACTTGTACACTTGTTCTTTCAAACTTTGAGCTCCAAATTCCCTCCTTTACTCCACCCCCCGCACCCTTCGAGAAAGTAAGCAACTTGATATAGGCTACACATATGCGATCATGCAAAACATATCTCCACATCAGTCATATTGTGAAAGAAAACAGGCCAAAAACAAAAAAGAAAGAAAAGAAAAAAGAAAACCAAGACAAAGAAAGTAAAACAAAAAAATATGCTTGATCTGCATTCAGATTCCATCAGTTCTTTTTCTGGAGGTAAGATAGCATTATTTTCACTGCAAGTCTGGAATTGCCTTGGATCATTATATTGCTGAGAACGGATAAGTAATTCACAGTTGATCATTATCCAATATTGCTGTTACTGTGGACATTGTTCTTCTGTTTCTGCTCATTTAACTTTGCAACAGTTTACATAAATCTTCCCAGATTTTTTTAAACCATCTTGCTCATCATTTCTTATAGCACAATAGTATATTCCATCACAATGATATACCACAACTTGTTCAGCCATTCTGCAATTGATATGCATCCTCTAAATTTCAAAAGTGTTTTGCTTCTGATGATCATATCCCCTAATTTGCCTTCCCTTTTATTAGCCCTTTCACCTCCTCTTATTTCCTTTGCCTCCTACTTCCCTGTGATATGACTTCATTGTCTATGGTACCTTTCAGCAATATATAGTTTCCTTCCTTATCTCTTTTAATTAGATCTATTTTTGCTTTTGCTTTGTCTGAGATCATGATTGTGACCCCTGCTTTCTTTGCTTCAGAAGAAGCATAGTAAATTCTTCTCCAGCCGCTTGCCTTTACCCCATGTGCTTCTTTCTGCTTCAAATGTGTTTCTTATAAGCAACATATTGTAGTATTCTGGTTTTTAATCCATTCTGCTATCAACTTCCATTTTATGAGTGACTTCATCACATTCACATTTATAGTTATGTTATCTAACTGTGTATTTCCCTCCATGCTAATTTTCCCTTGTTTATCTCCACTCTTTCTCTTATCCCTTGCCTTTTCCATTCTCACAAGTGTTTTACTTCTGATTAATTATTTCATTTCTTCCTCTGTTAATCTGGGTAATTTCTATTTTTTGTAGATATTCATCCATTTCATTTAGATTGTCAAATTTATTGACATACAATTAGGCAAAAAGCTCAATTTCCAATCTGCCCTCCCTATAGTGCAAGATAGATGTCTGTATCCAACTGTATGTATGTCATTCCCTCTTTGAGCCAATTTTGATGAGAGTAAGGTTTAAGTCAGTGGTGAGGAACCTGTGGCTTTGAGGCCATGTGGCCTTCTAGGTCCTTGGCTGTGGTCTTCTGACTGAGTCCAAGTTTTACAGAACAAATTCTTTTATTAAAGGGATATGTCTTGTGAGTTTGGATTCAGTCAAAGAGTCACACTTGAGGACCTAGAGGGTCACATATGGCCTCTAGGCTTCAAGTTCCCCAACCCTGGTTTAAGCTTTGCTCACCCCCCCAATCTTCCTCTCCATTATATTAAGTCTTTCATGCTTCTTTTATGTGTGATAATTTACCCCATTCAATACCCCCTTTCTTCTTCCAGTGAAATTTTCTCATCCCCCTTTTTTGGGGATTTTATCCCATCAAAGTCATTTTATATCCATACTCTCTCTCTCTCTCTCTCTCTCTCTTTCTCTCTCTCTCTCTCTCTCTCTCTCTCTCTATATATATATATATATGTACATATATATATTCCTTTTATATATACTCCTAATTGTTCTTATAGTAATAAAGTTCTTAAGAATTATAAATATTATCTTAACCTACAGAAATATGAACACTTTAACCTTATTGAATTTCTTATATTCTTTTCCTTCTTGTTTCATTTTTGCCTTTTTATATTTCATTTGAGTTTTACACTTGGAGGTCAATTTTTTTTTCAGGTCTGGTCTTTCCATTAGAAATGCTTGAAAGCCCTCTATTTCATTAAATATCTATTTTCCCCCAAAATATTATATTCCATTTTCCTGGGTAGGTGATTCTTGGTTGTAATCCTAACTTCTTTGCCTTCAGGTATATCATATTCCAAGCCCTCCGGTTCTTTAATGTGGAAGCTGCCAGATCCTCTGCAATCCTGAATAAGCAATAGACTTCCTATCTGCCTCCCTCTTTCTATGTTCTGCTGACTTAAAAGTTCTTCCCACACCTTATTCCTTTGTCCCTCTTCTTATCCAAATCATTACCAACCCTCAAACCCCAGCTCATATCCCATATCCTCTATGAAGCCTTCTTTAAACCTTCTACACTACCCAGGCTATCCTCTTGGTTCCGAGACCACTTCCTGTCAATCCCATATATTTGGCATTTGAAATATACAACCTTCCATATTCACATTTCATATGAATATCTCTTAGTTTCCTAGCTAAATTGTAACCTCCCTAAGGGTTGACATCATACCTTAGATTTAATATTTATTCTTTACAAGGCTTGGAAAAGTGCTAGGTACATGGCTTATACAGAAAGAGAGCTAATAAATGAAGGAAACCAAGAATTCCTGATTGCTAATGCTCAACAAATATTTCTTTATTTTAGAAAATTGATCTGGTTTTTTTGGATGATACAGTTAAGGGGTACTTATATAAACAAATGCATGTCTCCTTATTTAATAAAGGTTTTTGAAACATTACTTTTGAATAAAATATTTCATATTTTCACAATCCCCCTGTCCTAGACTGGGGTTTCTTAATAATTTTTGGTTCTCTGGCACTTATGCTTTCAGTAAACCTTCTTGTGTCCCTTGTTCAATATGAAAGGAAGTAAATTCTGGAGTTGACAATGCAAAAAAAATTACAATAAAACAAAATAAAGATGTCAACTATTTTTACATAAAGAAAACATTCACTAAATAATAGCATTTCTATTAGCATTGCAACTTTAGGGATAATTTAATAAAATAATAGAGTTAGCTACCAAATTTTCTCTGTACTCATTTGACAATCTTCTCATGCCCCAAGATTGGGAACCTTTTTCTCCTACCAAATCCTAATCTTTTCCATGAACAGAATCCTGAGGCTGTATTTTGGATTAACCTTTTTTGAGGGCAAACAAGGGAGAGGGCAGGGTCAATCTCTCATCAACCTTTGCCTACAGTGAAATACTCATCAAGTGGGCTATCATTTTGACCCTTTCATCTGTTATAACTTACCAAGATGGATTGAGGAGCCCAGAATAACAGAAAATCTATGTACACATATGATCCTGTGTTTGTGTATTTTATCTTTCAATTACTGATGAAATTTGAATTTGCTGATGAAAATTACTGATGAAAGATGAAGAGAGGTCCAGAAAGTCACGAAGCATTCACTTCTTAGGTAACATGTGCTTTCTAGAACACTGTGTTTTCTATTGTAGAAATGATCAGTGTTCTATTCTTTCTGAAATAGAATCCATTTAGTGCTGTACTTGAGAGATATCAATACTTCAAGACATCAAAAGATCTGTGATCTTATTGATGTGAGTATGTCCTTATGTAATGCAGACCATAACCTTCCCTCTCCTAGTGAAGGAAAGGATTGAATAAAATACATTTATTTGTGCAAAGCACCATGCTACACATGGGGTATACAAAAAAGTAAGACTGCTCCTGCTCTTGAGGCTTATTGTTGTTCATCCTTAATTTTCAAAGAAGAACAATGACATCATGAATAAGTGATGATTTGTGCATGAATTGCATTTAAATAAGGCAGTGCTGCACAAATCATTAGACTCATTCTCTCTTTCAGAGTTATTGAAATCCAGGGGCAAGACAAAAGTTAAGATGACTAATGATGACCAAGGATATGGTGGCAGATACCTTGATACCTTGACATCTTTGATATCTTACCAAGCTCAAAGTATTCCACAGTGCTTTCTTCAATTGCCTTCATGGCCATTGGAGAAAAAGCAAAACAAAACAAACAAAAAAAAAACTATTCTCCTTCGCCCATCCCTCCAGAAGTTTTCACTTGCTTGGGGTAGATTTACCCCCAACTCACGAATGGGATTAAAGTCTCTTGACTACCCTCAACATTGTTTAGCCCATTTAACTAGATGGTTTCCCAGAGTATGGCCACTGTGCATGCTACAGTTTCATGGAGGCACAAGTGAAAGTTGAGTGACAGGTGGACACCGAAAGTGGGTGAGAAGCCCTGAAATGGGTTCAGCAAGCCTTTTCACTATAGGTGGTAGTCCTCCCTGAACACTGCATATATCCCACTCACATTATAACAGGGGAGGCAAGCCATATGAAAACCAATGTAAATCAGAAGGAAATTTCCAATTATCTTCAGGGGCGGCAGTGAAACAGATGGTAATAATTCTTCTTTAATGGCATTTCCACTCATCCACTAAGATCCTTGGTGAGGCTCATTATCAGTATTCTGGCTGCTTGATGATGAATTATTTTGTCATGGCAATTCATGATACAAATATAAATACCAATTGGTTCTTAGTCCTGTGCTTGCATTAGCATTGACTGTTTTGAAAAACTGGTAGTTCTACTTGGCATCAGGAAGATCTGAGTTTGAATCCAGATTCAGACACTACTGGAATTGTGTGACCTTGGGGAAGCAACATTAGTTTCCTCATCTGAAAAAATGGGGATAGTAATACTTAGCAAGGTTGTTAGAAGGATCAAATGAGGTAATAAATGTAAAGTGCATTGAAAATTTAAAATGATATACAGATGTTAGCCATTGTTAGCTAACTATTAGGCTCAGAGACCTAACAGTATCTAATTTGAAGTAGCAGCTTAAATGTTTGTTAAATTGAAGAGAATGACCATTTCTTTATATTAGTCATTTTGTCATAAGGTTATTTGATTTGAGGCACAATGTTACAGTGTATACTTTGAGTATCTTTTTAAACTTTTTTTTCCTACTTCCTAATCTATACTCTGCTCCCATTCAACAAGGCTCAAGACCTCTTTCCCAGATATTCCTCTACTGAGTGTGATTTCATCCACTTGCCCACCCACATTCCTACCTTAGGAGACTAACTACCCCAGATGGTAAACAGGGCTGTGACTGGTGACCTGTACTTACCTCTGGTTTTTAGGAAAGCTACAGGAGTATAAAACCATTATTTAAAACCGTTTATGCAAATATAAAAACACACAAGGACCCCTAGTTGTTCCTTGTGCACAGAAGCCATTTTTCATAAATAACCAGAATTGGTCTTTTTATGCTAATTTTAACACCACCTTGGTAGAATAAATTTATCAGTCCCAATGCATTCACTGTGAGAAATAATGTCACTCCTGCAAATGAAATGTTATATTCCTATGAGTTTTAAAATTAAAATGAAATATTTTTTATTTTAATTTTGGAAATAGTGTTGGTTTTTTTTTTCCAGTGAAGCTATAGGTAGTGATTAGCATTATACATATCTTAGTAAGAAAACCATTTTCTGAAACATACAAATATCTTATTAATTTAGCTATCATATTCATGGAATTTAAGTAAACATACTATATATACATTCATACACACACACACACACTTTGTAACACTGAAAAGGAACATATTTATTGACATTAAGTTTAACATGGTGGGAGTTTCTAGCCATAGAAAGAAATATATACTGATGAGCAGCCAGGTGGTGCAGTGGTGAGAGTGCTATGCCTGAAGTCAGGAACACTCATCTCTCTGAGTTCAAATCTGGCCTCAGACACTTTATAGTTGTGTGATACTGGGCAAGTCACTTAAACCTATTTGCCTAAGTTCCTCATCTGTAAAATGATCTGAAGAATGAAATGGCTAAACATTCCAGTATCTTTGACAAGAAAATCTCAAAAATGGTGTCACAAAAAGTTGGACATGACTAAAAAATGACTGAACAACAATAACATCATAGTGATATTGTGTAGAAATGTATTGTAATAATTCCTTAATTGTATATAACATGTTTGCTGAGGTTCAAAATAGTATAGGTCCTTAAAAACACTTCCTTGCTGATTCATTCATCTAGCAACAGCCAAAGACTGCTATGGAGTGGTCATAGTTGAATTCAGTATCACAGTCCTCCGCTATAAAGTATAATGGAGGTACTCAGAAAGAAGGTATTTTGGCTTCACAAAGATGCTGTGATCTAGAAGAAATTAAAGGAACAGTAATTTGGGAGCACATTCTTATTCCGATGGGAAAGGGGAGGAGAGTTAAATAAACAAATTAATAGGAAATTAGCATTTAATAAGTTTAAAGAATTTAGAATAAGCCAGGTAAATGGGAATAAGTTAATGAACAATGATACAGAGAAAGCCAGGAAGATGGAAATGAAAGAAGAAAGGAAAAAAAGAAGGGAAAAAAGAAGGAAGGAAGGTAAAAAGGAAAGAGGAAAGGAGGAAGGAAGTGAAAGAAAGAGGGCAAGGAAGAAAAAGACAAAAGAAAAGAAGAGAACAAAATATTGGAAAATATAGAGATTAAAAGTTCAAAAAGTTCAAAAGAGGACCCAATTGAGACAATTTTATTACTATATTATTAAACAAAGTACACTTTTGAAAACAAATTATATGTAACAGAAGTTTAATTTAAATTTAAAAGCAACCTTCCTTTCTGTATTTTGTGCATTGTAATATTCATGTTTGATGATTAAGTTAAAATAAACAAGTAATCCTAAAAATTAAACGAGGTCTGTGGCACAGTAAAAACCAATTGATACTGAATAACACCAATTTGTGTGGGACTCAATCATCAGGACTGCATTACTTTCATTATCAGAATTTAGTAGCCTCAGACTAAAAATAAAGAAGCCAAATGGTAGGGTAACCTAGGATGAGAATTTGTTCTGTGTCAACAATGGTAGGACAAGGGAACAAATAATTCAAGAGTAGAGGTCAGTTGGACAAGACTGTGAAGGGAGGGCAGGGTTGGGGTCATAGATGAGTAGAGATGGAAAGGAGTAAAGGACTAGAGATTGTGGTGCAGACAAATATAGCAACTGATAACTGGTAGTGCTGGGGCAAAATATATAACACTAATACATTATTGGTAAAGCAGCAAAAATTTTAAGCATTCAAGAAAACAATTTGGAATTATGGTAGAAAAAAACAGAAAGAAATCTGTAAGATGGTATATTACTAAATCATTAACAGCAAAAATCATAAACAATAAGCATAGTGGCTTCTTACATGCTCTGTACTTTTTAGTCAATTCTGTAATAGTAAAACTGTGACCTCCTCAAGAATAGCTCTTGCAAAAGCTTGTGAGTTCCCTAGTCCTACTTTTGTATCATCATAGACAATTCCCTTAATGTATGTATAGATTATTCAAATATACATACATATATACATATGTATATACACACAATATTTATATTCATTATATATATGAGAAAGTAGGAATTTTGGTTGTTGGTTTTTCTCTTGGTTGCCTTTTTTTCTTTTCTTTTTAGTATTAATAATTCATTTTCCATAAACATATCCAAATTATTCAAAATATAACAACAGAGATAGCCTGGCTCTCTGATCATTATTATCAGATGAAACATAAGACAGGGAGACATGTATTCACCAAAGGTTTCTTGCTACTGTCATGGAAAAAATCCAGCATAGATTATAAAATGAAGGGAAAACAAAGTCTTCCAGATTCTCTTGTTTACACAATATACTATTCTAATTTTATAAAGCCCTGGAATATTGATGAATTTCCTAATACAGTTCCAAGCACATTGTAGGAGTTTAATAAATGTTTGTTGATTGATTAGATTATCTTCATAACCGTTCAGTAGAGTTGAGCCTAACTACACACACAGTAAGCATCAAGTGGACAGAAAATGCTTACCGTCCAGAGACTATGATATGAAGTTAGAGCATATTCATCAATATTTATACCTTGGACAGCTGTTGTAAATGAATAGTACCATTGAGCCCAGAATTAAATAGGTATAGGTATATTAAACAGGTATTGCCTATGTGAAATTACATTATTGCATTAACTTCTCCAATTTCTCCATTAATCAAGGCCCATGTTTTAACATCAGCGTTGATCCTTGCCCACACAGAAACTGGAAGAGTCATTGGTAATGTTTCTCCCAGACTAGAGTGTGCCAGCACACTTAGTTCATGTTCTATGAATGTCTATGCTTTTAAAAGCACTTCAACAATTACCAAAAGCTTTCCTCGTTAACAATAGTGTGAGGCAGGTAATAAAAGTATTATGATGCCTGTGGGATGAAGGAATGAGGTCTCCTCCTATATAAATGAGAGCTATTAGTATTAGATAGATGAATGCTACAAACTTTAAAAAAGCATGATATTTGAGTTTGAAACCACTGCATTAAGCCTTAGGGCTTCATTCCAAAATGAGATACATTTTAGATCATTTTCAGACATTAAATTGTGATAACAAGATTTAATTGCAAAGTTCTCTGAGGGAGATGGGGAATAGTAAAAATTCTGACTTATCTCCTCAGATATCTTCAATTTATTTTCTTAAGGGCTTCATCAAGTGCCCTCTCCATTGAGATGGTCAATATCCCTATAAATGACTTAAACCCAAGAAAGGAATCTGTAATACAATAAAGAGAATATTGTGTTTGTGCCAGAGGGTGATTCTTAAAAGTTCCTGTTGTATGGGTAAGAAGAATGGCTTTAATAAAATCCCTTTCTTCACATTCTTAAGCTGAATTCAAATGAATCCTCATATATTTGAAAGAGTAAGCTCTTTGGAGAAAAAAAAATAAGGCCTTCTTGAGAAATGAAGATTTTATTTTAGTGTTTACTTCAACTATGGGGACGATAACTATAACTAATAATTTGGTGCCAGTACTTGCTGGATACCCCAAAGACAATTAGAGTGCTTGCTATTTCACTTCAATGACAACTTTAAACCTACTTTGCACGAAGCTGATCTCTAGAGTGCTACTTCATGGTCTGAGTTAGAAGTAATTCTGGTCCTTTCAACTGCAGTTTTCCTTTTCCCAGTATGATTTTGGATAAAGAATGAATAAAATTGTCTCATGCATTATTCAATAGACATCAGTAGGTTTTGTTTGGTTGTATTTTTAAGGAATTTTGGATATTTAGGTCCCTAAAAGATGCTAGAAAGAACCTTGCTCACTATTGTTCTGGATTAATACTTAAAACTGCATGGGCTGTCAAAGTACAGCACTCCTTTATACCTTTTCCCTGGAAAGAACCAAACAGTTGTAGAGTGATGCAATTTTGTCAAAAAGAAAAACTTTCATCCCACATTTTCTTAATAACTAATATTTAAGATTTATTTGGGACTTAGAGAAAATAGCATATTCTTAAAGGGCATGGGTAGTTTTGATCATGAAGTTCTATTGTTTTTCATCACCCTCATTATGTTTCAGGGCATAACACTGACTTATGAACAGAAAAGAATTACTAATAATTTGATTTCTTGCCCAAGAACACAGAAGAAGTATGTCAGCATTGAGCCTTCTATTACAAACCCTGGACTTCTGGGTCAGTGGTTAGTCACCCAACCATAAGGCCTTTAATTCCAATTACTGTTTCAACCAAGTGAAGCTCACCTATTTATACTCTACAGTGACTTCCAGTTTCTGTGTGCATCAAAACAAAGGTATTAACCTTGAAGATTTCTTACCAGACTCCTTTGTCTTCCCTTTTCAATGACACGTTGATATAAGTCTTATAGTTCATAGCTGGAAACTGGCCAAAGGAGACATTTGAACCCAGGACTTAGAATCAATTAATCACTCAATTAACAACCATTTATTAATTAACTATGTATCAGGTCCTATGCTAAGCACTGAGGATACAAAGGGAAAAAAAAGCAGAAAAATCCTTGCCCTCAAGGAGCTTACATTCTAATGGAAGAGAAAACATATAAATACAAAGTAGATGGAGGGTAACCTTAGAGGAGATGACACCAGCATTTGGGAAGAAGAGATTGTGAAGGAGATGCCACTTGAACTTGGCCTTAATGATTCTAAGAGTCAGAGGTTGAAAGGGAGAGCATTCCAGGCATGGGGAACAACCAGAGCAAATAGAGGGGAATGGGAGATAAGGTGTTATGTATGAGGAACAACTAGTTCTTAGGGTCAGTGGAAGGGAGTAGAAGATAAAAAGACAGGAAAGGTAGCAATAAACCAGGTTATGAAGGGCTTTAAGGCCAAACAAAGAACTTTCTATTTGATCCTAGAAGTGATAGAGAGCCACTGGTTTTTAACTGAACAGGGAGTGGCATGGTGAGATCTATGTTTTATAAAGTAAGGGTGGAGGAGGTGGAGCCAAGATGGTGAAGTAAAGGCAGGGATTCACCTGAGCTGTCCCCCAAACCCCTTCAAATGTCTTTAAAAATGACCCTAAACAAATTATAGAGCAGCAGAACCCACAAAAACATGGAGTGAAACAAATTTCCAGCCCAAGACAAATTGGATGCTCATCATGAAAGGCCTGCTGTACCAGGGTGAGAGAGGAGCAAAGTCTAGCACAGGCTGTGCCAGTGCAGACTGGCCCCAGCAAACACAGAGCAGGCCTTGGGGTGATGGAATCACTGGCAACAGTGGTGGTTTCCAGACCTCTCAGCAAATAGATGCCAAAGACAACTTAGCAGGTCAGTAGAAAAGGTCTGTCATGCCTGAGTGAGTGTGGAGCACAGTCCAGCACAAGCTACATGAACACAGCCTTGGCCCCAGCAAAACAGGAGCAGGCCTTAAGAGTGACTAAATCAGTAGCAACACTGGCAGCTATTTCCAGAGCTCTCAGTCCAAAGATGGTAAGGGGGGAGGTGTCAAACAACTGGTCAGAAGGAGATTATAGGGGTCTTTTTGCTAGCACTGAGGCAGGACTCTGTTCCTTTGCCCATACTCAGGTCTGGGTTGCAGTCCTGGGTAGCAGTCCCAAGACAAGGAGGAGAACTAGCATAGTACAGCTTATAGCCACAGTGGAGGGGGACCCTTCTCACAGTTATAGGACAGAAAAAAGTGCTTTGTGTCACTTACAGATCAGAGCACAGAATAGGAAAGTAGTAAACCTCTCCTTAGATCGTAACAACTTGGAAGAACTAAAAACTCACAGTAACCTAAAAATACCTCTGAAAACAGCTTTATAAAACTCCTGAAGCTTGGGAAAGTGTGCCCTCCACCCTGAAAGCAGAGCCCTACCTTAATAAAGAGTTAAAAGTCAAGTAAATGGCCAGGAAAATGAGCAAACAACAGGAAAAAAACTGACTACAGAAAGTTATTATGGTGACAAGGAAGATCAAAGCACACATTCAGAAGACAACAAATTCAAAGCTCCTACATCCAAAGCCTCCAAGAAGAATATGAATTAGACTCAGGCCATGCAAGAGCTCAAAAAAGATTTTGAAAATCAAGTAAGAAAAGTAGAGGAAAAATTGGGAAGAGAAATGACAGTGATGCAAGTAAATCATGAAAAACAAGTCAACAGTTTGGTGAAAAAGACACAAAAAAAATTGAAGAAAATAATACCTTAAAAAACATATTATGTAAATGGTGAAAGAGGTCCAAAAACCAATGAGGAGAAGAATGCCTTCAAAAGCAGAATTGGCCAAATGAAAAAGGAAGTCCAAAAGCTTACTGAAGAAAATAATTCCTTAAAAATTAGAATGGAGCAAATGGAAGATAAAGACTTTATGAGAAATCAAGAAACAATAAAATAAAATAAAAAGAATGAAAAAATAGAAGACAATGTGAAATATCTCATTGGAAAAACAACTGACCTTGAAAATAGATCCAGGAGAGATAATTTTAAAATTATTGAACTACCTGAAAGCCATGATCGAAAAAGAACCTAAACATCATCTTTCAGGAAATTATCAAGGAAAACTGCCCTGATATTCCAGAACCAGAGGGTAAAATAGAAATTGAAAGAATCCACTGATCACCTCCTGAAAGAGATCCCCAAATGAAAATAGCCAGGAATATTATAGCCAAATTCCAAAGTTCTCAGGTCAAGGAGAGAATATTGTAAGCAGCCAGAAAGAAACAATTCAAGTATCATGGAGTCACAGTCAGGATAACACAAGATTTAGCAGCTTCTACTTTAAAGAATCAGAGGGCTTGGAATATGATGATATGCCAGAGGATTACAATCAAGAATTACCCACCCAGCAAAACTGAGGATAATCCTTCAGAGAAAAAAATGGATATTCAATGAGATAAAGGACTTTCAAGTATTCTTGAGGAGAAGACCAGAGATGAATAGAAAATTTGACTTTCAAATATAAGACTCAAGAGATACATAAAAAAGTAAACAGGAAAGGGATCATAAGTGACTTAATAAGTTAAAACTGTTTACATTATTTGTCACTTATAAGACTTTTCTCAATATTAGGGTAGTTAAAAGAAGTATATATAGACAGAGGGCACAGGTGTGAGTTGAATATGAAAGGATGATACCTAAAAATGCAATTAAGGGGTGAGAGAGGAAAGTACTAGGAGAAAGAGAAGGGGAGAGGTAGAATGATGTAAATTATCTCACATAAAAGAGGTTTAAAAAAGCTTTTACAGTGGATGGGAAGAGGGGAGAGATGATGGAGAGTGAGTGAACCTTAGTCTCATCAGAATTGGTTCAAAGAGAGAATAATATGCACACTAAATTGATTATAGATATCTATGTTACCTTACAGGAAAATAGGAGGGGAAAGGGATAAGAGAAGAGGATGCGGTGATAGAAGAGAGGGCATATTGGGATGGGGTAGTCAGAAGCAAAACATTTTTGAGGATGGAAAGGGTGAAAGGAAAGAGAATAGAGAAATGGGAGGAGGAATTAGGATGGAGGGAAATACAGCTAAAGGCCTCATTTCTCAAACACAAAGAGAACTGAGTCAAACTTATAAAATTAAGAGTCATTCCACAATTGATAAATTATGAAAAGATATGATCAGTTTTCAGATGAAGTAAGGAAAGCTATCTATAGCTATATGAAAAAATACTCTAACTTACAATTAAAAGGAGAAATGCAAATTAAAACAATTCAGGGGTACTACCTCATACCTATTAGATTGGGTAAAAGGACAGAAAAGGTAAATGAAAAATGTTGGAGGGGATGTGGAGAAATGAGACATTAATGCACTGTTAGTAGAGTTGTGAACTAATCCAACCATTCTGTAGAGCAGTTTGGAACTATGCTCAAAAAGGCTATAAAACCATGCACATCCTTTGACCTAGAAATACCATTACTAAGTCTATATCCCAAAAGAGATAAAAAGACAATAAAAGAAAAGTACCTTTATGTACAAAAGTATTTATAGCAGCCCTTTTCTTGGGACAAAGAATTGAAAAGGAGGGATACAAGCAATTGGGAAATGGTTGAACAAATTGTGGTATGTGATTATGATGGAATACTATTAAACTATAAGAAATGATGAGCAGGATCCTCTCAGAAAAACCTGGAAAAACTTACATGAGATGATGAAAAGTGAAATGGACTGTGTACAAAGTAACAGCAAAATTGTAAGATGATTAGCTGTGAATGACTTAGCTGTCCTCAGCAGTGCAATGATCTAAGATAACCCTGAAGAACTTACACTCCCCAGAGAAAGAACTGGTGATGTCTGAATACAGATTAATGCATATTTTTTTTTTTACTTTATGTTTCTTGAGGGTTTTTTTTGGCTTATGTTTTCTTTTACAACATGACTATTATGGATATGTTTTGCATGACTGCACATGTATAACCTATGTCGAATTGCTTGCCTTCTCAATGAGGAGGGGTGGGGAGGGAGGAAGGGAGAGAATTTGGAACTCAAAGTTTTAAAAATGAATGTTAATAATTGTTTTCACATGTACCTGAGGAAAAATAAAATGCTAAACAAGAAAAAAAGTAAGGATGTTAATTATATTATTTATATTTATATTTATTGAAGTATATATAATAAACTCATATGCTCTCTGCTCAGTTTGTTATTCTTACTTGTAAGTTTTATTTTCATTGCCTTGCTTTGAATTTGGAAGGCTAATAGTTCAGAAGCAATTTTTCTTCTAGCCATTGTGCCTATAGCTAAAAAAATCTTCCTTTAGATAATTGGTGATACCAACTTATTTCAGTTTTCTCATCTGCAAAATAAGAATAATGATATCACTTACACCATAAGGATGTTGTATGTTATCAAATATGATAATGCATGTTAAGTGCATCACAAATCTTAAAATTATATAAAAGGGTAAAATATTATTATTATTACTTGATCATTACTGACTGTATTATCTCATTTATCTGCACTCGCTCAATCATTTACACTAGTTTTTATAACTGAGAGCACAGATAGTGACATAATACATTCATTATTCTTTAACTAGAAAGCAATTACTAGTTAAAATAACAACTATAAATATCACTATTCAAATTAAAATGATATATGATTTGGGGCAAAATGCAAAGCAATTCAGTTCAAATTATCTACAAATTAAATACTTTCCTGACCAAACTTCAACTGTCATAGTGATTTGGAAATAGTACTGGCCTGGGAATGAAAAGACCTTGGTTCTAGTTCCAGTTCTGCCACAGTTGAGCTGATTGGTCAAGATGATCTATGAGTTCCCTTTTGAACCTCAACAGACATTGGATGAACCTCAAATCACTACTTAATTTGCCTCTGGTTCTCCTTCTTTTACTAGACTGAGACACCTGTAATTTTTTCTTTTCTGTGATGCTCCTGGTGTTGAAAAGATAGTGCTTAAGCTATACTGAAATTCTAGCAATTTACCATTTGCCATTCTCTTCTGATGCCATCATTAATTGCCCTGTTATTAATTTACTAATACAATAGTAAAGGCAGCCGCATTCCTTTCAATTTTGCTCTAAATTGCATATCACTTTATTATGAATAGTGATAATTATGGTTATTATTCTAATTAGGAGTTATTTACTAGAAAAAGGTAATGAAGGTATTATCTTTTTTACTTATAGCTATCATAAATGATTTTGTAGAATATCATGTATTAGTATATTAATATTCTTATTTCTCTAGTAACTCCATTTTGTTTAGCCAGAAAGTCACCAACCTCCTTTACCTTGTTATCACATGGAGGGCCTGCCCTAGGTTCCATGGAACTTTGTTCCACATAGTTCTGTTTCAGTCAGTTCACCATTGCCACCATGTACAAATTAATAGGCAATTACAAACTTTCTTTATGATGATAATCACAAATATTATAATGGCATCTTCTCAGGAGTGGAGCCAAGATGGTGAAGTAAAAGCAGTGACTTACTTGAGCTGTCCCCCAAACCCCTCCAAATACCTATAAAAATGTCTCTAAACAAATTCTAGAGCAGCAGAACCCACAAAAAAACAGAGTGAAACAAAAGACAACCTGGATGGTTGATTGCAAAGGTATATTGTGCCAGTCTGGGAAAGAAACACAGTTCAATGCAGGCAAAGACCAGGCCTCAGCAAACCTGGAGCAGGCCTCAGAGGACTGAATCACAGGCAGCTGTGGTGGTTTCCAGATGTCTCAACCCACAAACACCAAAGACAACTTAGAATATCAGTAGGAAAAGTCTGTGACTGCAGTGAGAGAGAAGCTTGGTCCCAGCCCCAGTTTCAGTGCAGCCCTGGGGCTGTGGCTGTTTCCAGAGCTTGGTTAACAGACTGAGGGGGAATTGAGTGACTGATAAGAGGGGGATTCCAGGGATCTCTTTGCTGGTACTGAGGCAAGAATCTCTTGCTTTGCCCGTGTTTGGATCTGGGTCACTGTTCTGAGTGGCAGTGCTGGGGCAAGGAGGAATGCTGGCATGGTGGAGCTTGTAGTGACACTGGAGAGAGAATCCCCTTCACAGTTCCAAGGTAGAAAAGAGTGCTTGTGGTCACTCATAGACCATAGCACAGGCCAGGAAAGGAGCTAACACCTCACGCCTTATCATACCACCTTGGAAGAACTGAAAATTTAAAGGTCCTAGAAGTATCTCTGAAAACAGCTGCACAAAACCTCTAAAGCTTGGGATAGTACATTCCCCACACTGGAAGCAGACCCCATACCTTAACAAAGAGTTTAAAACTCAAGTAATTGGCTGGGAAAATGAGCAAACTGTGCAAAAAAGTCAGACCATAGAATCTTTCTTTGGTGACAAAGAAGATCAAAGCATACAACCAGAAGAAGACAACAAAGTCAAAGCTCCTACATCCAAAACCTCCAAGAAAAATATGAATCAGTGCCAGGCCATGGAAGAGCTTGAAAAGAATTTTGAGAAGCAAATAAGAGAAGTAGAGGAAAAACTGGGAAGAGATATGAGAGTGATGCAAGAAAATCATGAAAAACAAGTCAATACCTTGCTAAAGGAGACCCAAAAAAATACTGAAGAAAATAACACCTTAAAAAATAGCCTAACCCAAATGGCAAAAGAGGTCCAAAAAGGCAATGAGGAGAAGAATGCCTTAAAAAGCAGTATTGGCCAAATGGAAAAGGAAGTCCAAAAGCTCTCTGAAGAAAATACTTTCTTAAAAATTAGAATGGAGCAAATGGAATCTAGTGACTTTATGAGAAATCAAGACTTTAGAAAACAAAACAAGAAGAATGAATAAAAAGAAGACAATGTGAAATATCTCATTGGAAAAACAACTGACCAGGAAAATAGATATAGGAGAGATAATTTTAAAATTATTGGAGTATTTGAGAGTCACGATCAAAAAAAGAGCTTAGACATCATCTTTCAAGAAATTATCAAGGAAATGTGCCCTGATATTCTAGAACTAGAGGATAAAATAGAAATTGAAAGAATCTACTGATAACTTCCTGAAAGATTTCCCCAAAGGACAACTCCTAGGAATATTGGAGCCAAATTCCAGACTTCTCAGGACAAGGAGAAAATATTGAAAACAGCCAGAAAGAAACAATTCAAGTATTGTGGAAACACAATCAGGATAACACAAGATTTAGCAGCTTCTACATTAAGGAACTGGAGGGCTTGGAATATAATATTCTGGAGGTCTAAGGAGATAGTATTACAGCCAAGAGTCACCTACCCAGCAAAACTGAGTATAATCTTTTAGGTGGAAAAATTGACATTCAGTATAATAGAAGACTTTCAAGCATTCTTGATGGAAAGACCAGAGTTGAATAGAAAATTCAACTTTCAAATATAAGACTCAAGAGAAGCATGAAGATGTAAACAGGAAAGAGAAATCATAAGGGACTTATTAAGGTTGAACTGTTTACATTTCTACATGGAAAGATGATATTTGTAACTCATGAGACCTTTGTCAGTATTAGGGTAGTTGGAGGGAAATCTATATCTATATTTATATCTATATCTATATCTAGATATAAGATATATCTAGATATAGATATTTATACATAGATAGATATAGATACAGATATAGATATAGATATAGATATATAGATAGACAGAGGGCACAGAGTGAGTTAAAGATGAAGGGGTGATATCTGGAGAATAAAATTAAGGGGTGAGAGAGGATTATACTGGGAGAAACAGGAATGGAGAGGCATAATGGGGTAAATTATCTCTCATAAAACAGACAAGAAAAGGCTTTTACAGTGGAGAGAAAGTGGGGTAAGATGAGAAGAAATGATTGAATCTTATTCTCACCAGATTTGACTTAAGGAGGGAATAATACAAACTCAATTGGGTATGGAAATCTGTCTTACCCTATAGGAAAATGGGGGGAGGGGATACGAGAGTTGGGGGATGACAGAGGGGAGGACAGATTGGGGGAGGGGGTAATCAGAAGCAAACACTTCCGAGGAGTGACAGGGTCAAAAGAGAGGATAGAATAAATGGGGGGGGGTGGGATAGGATGAAGAGAAATATAGTTAGTTTTCCACAACATGACTATTATGGAAGTGTTTTGCGTGACTACACATGTATAACCTGTATTGAATTGTTTACCTTTTCAATAACGGTGGGTGCAGAGGGAGGAAGGGAGAAAATTTGGAACCCAAAGTTTTGAGAACACATGTTAAAATTCTTTTCACCTGCAACTTGGAAATAAGAAATATAGGAAATGGGGTACAGAAATCTGTCCTGCCCTACAGGAAAATAGAAGGGGAAAGGGATAAGAGAAGGGGGGAGAGATAGAAGGGAGGGCAGATGAGGGGAAGGAGTATTCAAAATGCACATCATCTTGGCGTGGGGGGAGGGATGAGGTGGGGAGAAAATTTGGAACTCAAAATCTTGTGGAAGTGAATGTTGAAAACTAAAAATAAATAAATTAATTAATGGCATCTTCTCAAGTCAACAAATATTTTTAAGCATCTGTTATTTGCAGAAGGCTATTCTGCATTCTGAAATGTCAAGAAAAAGTATATTTCTCTATCCCTATATAGAGTATGCAATCTAGAAGTACAACACCTTTCAAATGTACTGAAGAAAAAGAATATTAATAATAATAATACTAATATAAGGATGATATAGAAAAGTAAGATCATGATGCAGATGAAGGTGATGAACAAGAAGCTAACTGTTAAAGAAATGCCAAGAGTGTGCTATTTGAGATGCTAGAAGAAAGAGGTCATTTCTGACTAGAGAGATCAAGGATAGCTTCATGAAGGAGGTGGCATTTAATAGAAAGAGATGCTGGGTAATGGTATTCAAGACTTAGTTTGTGGTATGGACAAAAACACAAGAGTAGAAAAGTCTGGTTGAAGAAAGAGACATAGTGATTAATTTGTTTGGAGCATAGGGCAAGTAGAAAGCGAAATTGTGAGCAGGCTAAAAACGTAGGTTAGGACAATATCATGGAAAGCCTTACATGCTACAATAAGGGATTTGGACTTCATTTGCTTAACAGTGAGGAGATATTAAAGCAACAGAGTGATCTGAACTGTTCATTAGGATGATGAATAGGCCAAATGTGTGAAGTATGGAATGGAAGAAAGAAAGAGTGGAGGTCGAGACTTGTTTAGAGTCTATTGCTGTAGTCTACATGGTATAACAATAAAAGTCTCCAGTCCCACAGTGTTATCAGTGAGACTTCTTTGACAACTAACTTTACTAGCTGAATTATGTTCCTCTTCTCACCTGATCAATGCCTAATTTTCACTGAATAATTTCAGCAGTTTCCCAAAGAAGTTTTGTACCCTATATTACCCATGCAAATTGATTATAACTATTAAAGACATTTGCAGTTTTTTCTTATGAATATTTTAAACATCTTAACAGAGTAGTTTTGATGGAGATACATGCAGATTTTGCCAATGGATACTGTAAATGATATAATCAGACTATTATAATAACGTAAAAGAAGGCAGGCTGTTTATGCTGTAAGAGGGAAGGATAATCAAAAGACAGCTCATGTATTCCACTGGTTTTCATGCAACATTAAGAGATTAAAAAGATGTCCCAGGCTTAGATTCTTATAATCTAGCCATTGGTGAGATTCTTATAGTCTAGGCAATAGCTTACTAATGTTCAGACTCCTTAAGAGTCTGCCCAATATGACAACATTCTAATAAACCTTGTCTTTGGTTGAAAGAAGGCTTGGGTTGAATTCTTTTGGGCAGGACCTGCATGTTGTGATTTTGGGGTCCCAGCACTCCTGAACCCCTAAACTGCATCATTTTGGTGGCCCATATGGGGAAACTGCCTAACCCCCAGTTCTTCTTCAGCCAAGACTGGAAAGTATGTAAGCCTCCCCGCTCCCCTCCTTTCTTGATCTACAGTTGGTGTTGCTCTCCAAGCACCAAGGCTTGGAGGTGCTTTTCTGGCAGACAGTTATGATGCTGTCTTGCACTCGGCCTGATGCTCTCAGGCTCTCGGTCCACTGGGTTGGTGGAAGGCCATGGACCTGGGTACACCTTCTGCAGCATAGAGGACAAGGATGGAGGCCCTATCTGGAAGTGTATCTGTTAATTCTCTTGGCACTAAGGATTTGCGGAAAACTGCAGTTGCTTTTTGATTCCCTGAGGCTTACTTACTACCTTCCCTCTACATTCCTGAATTGTCCTTCATGGGTTACAGGGGAAAGTTAGAACACCTAAAAATATCTTGGCAGAGTCTGGAGGTTTTGTGATTGATCATTAAGGAGTTTAGAATTCTTCCTTACAACCCTGGTCACTCTTTTCTCCCACTCCCTTCCCTGGAGTCAAGAGGGTATCTGTTAAGCCCTCTCATAGGAGAGGAGAGTTTCACCCTTTACCCCTCACTTTTGATTTCACTCTCCTCCATCTGGGGAAAAGGAAGGAGGGCAGCAGCTACTGCATGGGCCCCACTGGCAATGGCCTTGGGGTCTGGGGCAACCTTTGCCTGGAAGCATCACCCAGGTTCAGCACATCCTGCTCAAGGTAAAGAAGCTGGCCTCTGAACTTGGGTAAGCAAGCTCTTTTAAATTTGTAGTTCTAACTGTTAATGATGAGATGTTGATTCTCTGTGTAAAGTAATTTGGAAGTGCATTTAACAAAACTGAAGTTACCTAATTGGTAATGGGTTTGTTTCAAGTTTCAAATTGTTGAACTTTCTGTATCAGTTATGTCAAGCAACTTTTCATAATTTGGTTACTGCTAAAATAATTTAGCTATTGTTGGTTATTGCTTTAATGTATAAACTAACCAAAAAGTTTGTTTGGGTTATGTATAGCTTGCTGAGAATTTGCAAGTGTATAGAAATTTCTAATGATTTGCTTTTTACACCGGGACAAAGTTTGAGATGTGAATCCTGGAAAAGTTTCTCCCAAGCTGTGATTAGTAAAACTTGCTGTTTAAGGTAAAAGCTCATTGGATTTTATTTTGAGTTGTCTGATGGGTCATAATCCATCAAAAATCAATCCACCATCTGAGAGTAATGCCACAAGCTACTCAGAGAAGGTGATACTGGTGGGAAGTCAGCATGGGGAAAAGCTGAGAGGACAATTTTAGCTTCAGTCTAAGAGGGGATCCTTCTGGTTCAGTTTCCCCATTATGTTCCTTTGAAAGGGAATGTTAACCACCTGGCTATTCCTGAGTCTAGCTGTGAGGTGGATTTGATTCTGCATGGTTGGAAAACTGAATTATCTGAATCCAAACAGAGCTAAGCATATTTTATCCTCTCAAAGTTGGGCCCTAAATCTAGTCCCTGCTTTAGATCTGGGCCCTGCAGTTTTTTCTGTCAGATTTATGTCTTCCAGACTATGGGCCATTCACCTATAGCTGGTAGCAAACAGCAAGTACCAGCCAATGTCCCCCATCATTCATAGATGCAGCCTGTGCTTGGTTCCAGTCAACTTCCTCTTTGGGACCCCCTTGAGGCAAGGACAGCTCTATGCCCCTTGCCAGCAGGAAGCAGTTTCAGAAGCTGACACCTTCTCCCCTTACTCCAAAATAATTTGGGTCCCATTTGTTTGAGGGGGGAATGATGGGGTTGGGATCTGGGCCCCAGAAAGGAAAAACCCTGGAATTTCCCACATGGCCAAATCTCTGGCTTTCACTTGAGGCTATAATCCCATCAACTGGCCTTTCATTGTGGCTACATCCAATCTCCCCTCCATTGTCTTACTTCCCTTTGTATGGCTCCTGGACATTTCCCACCCTTAAGGCTCCATTCTCCCTTGGCCATGAGGTCCAGATCCTAGGAGTTCTGTTCACTCCAGCTTACTGGCCACTCCTAGATCCCTCCCACAGTTTTTCTGTATATAAGGTCCATCTTGTCTCCATTAAGATGCTTAGATTCTTATAATCTAGCCACTGGTCAGATTCTTATAATCTAGCCAATAGGTTACTAATGTTCAGACTCCTTAGTAGTCTGCCCAATATGACAATGTTCTGATAAACCTTGTCTTTGGTTGAAAAAAAAAAGATGTCCCAACCCATGAAGCATGGTACAGTTGAAACAATGCTGAATTTAGAGCCCAATGCCCTGGGTTTATATCCTGACTTTACTACTTACTTAACCATGTCACCTAATTTCACTGGGACTCATTTTCCTCAATTGCAAAATGAGGGTGTGAGGGCATTGTACTAGATGACCTCTGAGGTTGCTTTCAGTTCCAAATAAATGATTCCACCATCCTAAGAGTGGACTCCCCTGTGGAAAGATTTATAATTAAGAATCTCACAGAAGGGAAGATGTGGATGAATTGCCATCTGTATTAATTTATGCAATACTTACATCCACAAGATTGCTGATCCGTAACAGTATATGTCAAAATATATAATGATTTTGCTAGTAGTATTTATAAAATCATATCTAGAGAACTAGAAGGAACTATAGAGATCATCTAATGAATACCATCATTTTACAAATGAGAAAGTGGATCACCCAGGTTCCCACAGTTAACAAATGCTAGTCAGGATTTGAAACTGACTCCTCTATACAATGTAAAGCAGTATTAAATACTGTTTGACTATATGTCTTATCCATGCTGTCCCTTCAGGGTGACAAGGACCATGGTTTATCTACAAAGGTAGGTATGTATGCTAGTAAGTGTTTAATAAGCAACTCTAAAAAATATACACATGACATTTTAATCAGTTTGATCAGCATTTAAGTTTAATCAGCATTATTAATATTTTCTCTGTCATTTTCTAAAGTCCAGACATTCAACAAAACAATAAATCAAGTCCTGATTTGTATCATTTGCCAATTTCTGAGGTATAAATGTTCACACTGGAAATTGAACAATCAGCTTTCATGAGCTGGTTTGAGCTATCTCTAGCGCAATCTGCTTATCTATCTTTTTTAGGTCTCTATATAATGCAATGTGTCCTTTTCTGTGGTAGAATACAAACTCTTTGATGGCAGGGAAAGTCAGTCTCTGTCTCTGTCTCTGTCTGTCTCTCTGTCTCTGTCTGTCTCTCTCTCTATGTCTCTCTCTGTCTCTCTCTCTAGCACCTAGCACAGTGCCTGGCATATGCAGGTAGGCACTTAATAAATGCTTCCTTCCTTCTCTTCTCTGTTTCAAAGGTTGAAACTTTAATACCATGGAAGGAACTTAATACTTTGGAAAGAATTAAGTGTGAGTTCCACTAGCATGGCCTAGTAAGCCACCATTGTCTCCATGTAATAAAGCAGCATTGGAGAAGGACTTCAGTGAAGGGAAAGCAGTCCATTTGGACTTGAAAGAGTTACTTTCCAGATACTACTGGCGTGAATATGTGATTTCTTAAACATTCTTTGGTGACAGAAATATGATTTATTATGGAAGATAAATGAACTTGTTTGCATATGAAAACATCAGCAAACCATTAGTTCTTGGATTCTCACCATTTTCAACAAGTGTTTTGTAGGATTGTACAGAAACTGGCATGATATTCTGTCTAGCAAAAATCAAAACAGCCTCACTCATTCTTCTTTTATTTGTCATTCTCATTTCAATTACTCAATTGGAAATAAAGTGGAAATTGAAAAAGAAGCTGGAAATTTCTGTGGCTCTATATCTTGCTGGCAAAAATTCTCAATAGTTATAAAAATGCTTGAAATTTTATGAGAAATAATTTTAACTTTTCAAATGTTATCTATAAAATTTATATTGATCATCAGTATGTATGTCTGTGTAAATATGTAGAGTCTCAGATTTGGAAAGGACCTCAGAAACCATTTGATTCAACCTATACATGACAAAGAATCCCTTCTACAGTATTTCCAACAAATACCCTTCAAGCTTTTACTTGGAAACCTCTAATATTGGAAGATTCATTACCTTCCAAGGTAGCCTATCCCACCTTAAGATATTTCTAAGTGGTAGGAATAATTACAGCCCATCAAACTTTTGTTACATCTAACCAGAATTTGCCTCTCTGCTATTATACCTCCTAAGGCAAAGCAGAATAAGCCACATGTATCTCCAATATGACAGCAATTTAAATCCTAGAAGGCAGCTACCATATCCTGTCTCTCTCCTCTCCATGAACTCTCCCTACAAGTTCTGTATCCCTAATTTCTCTGATCAGTTTATGACATAATCTTGAGGCCCTTTAAGACGCTGGTAACCCTTTCCTGGACATACTCCAGTTTTTTGATACTTTCCTAAAAATGTGGTACCAAGAAGTGAACAAAATCTCAATATATTTTCTGGCCAGGACACTAATAGTGTTGGACTATACCATCCCTTATTCTGCACTATGCTTCCATTAATTCAGCCAAAGGCTATCTTTGGGTTGTCATGTCCCAGTTTTCATTCATATGGAACTTTATAGTCCCTTAGGAACCTGATTTATGTTTGTTTGGTTGTTTTTCACGTGAGTTAATATCTCTCTACATCTTTTTCACCCAAAGTCACCACTGGAACAGGGCAGAAGACTTTGTCCCAGGGTACTAACATCTGAAAGGGAAGTCATCCCACACCCTTGATCAGCCCTGGGTCACCAACTTTTGAGGGTCCCATCACCAATATTTCCCTCACATAGGGTTTGCTTTCCTTAACTGCTTTATTAGTATGAATCAGATGTATGCTGGAGCTAGCTAGCTCCCAAGAACCAACTGGTAAATTTTAAGTGTGAGAATTTACCTCTCTGAAATTGGCAATCTTTGCAACAGGACTTGGTTTATTTGTTTATTGATTGCCTAGTATTAAGAAAGTGATGGATAAAATGTCAATAATTCAGATTACACTTAAACGTATGTCATGCATATTCTGCCCCCCAACCAGAGAACTAGTTATTAAATATTTACTAGCATACCCCATGGGGGAAATACACCCCTAGGGAAGACTGCCCATATTACTGGTATACTACAAACCCAAGCCATGAAGTCACTGATAGAACTAATTGTGATGGTTCCATGTGCTGGCCCAGCAGCCTTGATAGAAAGGGGAGTCTCTGTCTGTATTCCCCCAACTTTATTTGTCCTATAAATTATGGCTTTGTACTTATTCCATGCTTGATTTTTTTAACCATGTTGTAATTTTTTAAGAGTTGCTATTTATTTGTTAATTTGCTTATTTATTGTACACCGTAGTCAATTTTTGATATACATCATCTCATTCCATGAATCCTCCCTTAAAACAAGGAAAAACAGGCAAAACTGGTCAATAGATCCACTGAGTCTGAAAATGTATTTAACACTCCGCATCCATAGTCTACCACATCTATAGTAGTAATGTCTTCAGAGTCAACTTAATTTATGTTTCCTATTGAGCATAGTGCATTTTAAAGAAAATATTAGAAAGTCACCTGAAAGAATAAATAGATGATAGGGAGCTGGCTCTTAGAAAATTTGCAAACTAAAAACAAAACAAAACAAAAAAAGAAGAAAATTGGCAAACTAAGAATCAATTGTAGTTACAGCTAGTAAATATGGCTATGATAATGGACTCTCGCTCAACTTCATATCACAAATAATTTTTTTTACAAATAACAAATCATTTTCCCACCTTTCCTATCTGTCAACACATACATTCAGCCAAGAATTTTTCTTAATTACATTCCTTCTCCTTCTTACATTGCTAGTAGTTATAAAAATCCAGCAATCAGAATTTAGCTGACAATTTTTATTGCTGATACACGAGGCAGAAAGGAATCTATTTTGCTGTTCTCCAGGTGAATTTGCTCTTCGATGCCAAGAATAGCAAAAAGAGCAATTTCTGGTGGTTAAAGAAGCAGATAAGATTCAGAAATATCCAGGGGGAAGAAATATGGGCTATGCAAGTACTATTTTTATAGTTGCATTTATGGCTATAAGTATTCTTTACTGAAGGGATAAAGGAAGTAGCTTTGGGTATTCATTGAAATAGTGAATAGCTGATTTATTCACTGCATACAAAATACAGCAGAGCTTTAAAGAATATGATCCTATGATAGCAGTTTCATTTTTCTTGTTTGCCCACTATGTTAAAGGAGATATAAAATTATACAATATAATCATTGAATGTTACTTCTTGAAAAGACCTTAAAAGATAGCTAGCTCATTTTATAAATAATGAAAATGATGCTCAGAGAGGAGCTGTGACTTGCCCAAGGTCACACAGCCAATGAATGACACAGTCAAGATTAGAAGCCAGATCTCTTGATTTTCAGTTCAGTGTTCTTTGCCCTATATCACACTGGTGCTTGATTAGTTTGAGAGGTAAGGTTTGATTTGCCTGTTGGCAAATGTGAGATAATTGATAAGCTATGGAAGAACATGTGAAAGATGATGAGGAAGGTGGTATAATGATGCAGAAAGAATGCTGGTCCTACATCAGGAGAGACAGATTCAAATTCTGCTTCTGACAGATAATAGCCTTATGACTTGGTATATGTTATTTCTTGGGATCTCAGTTTATTACCTACTTTATAAGATTTTGAGGAAGAAAGTATTTTCTAAACTATTCTCTAAATGTGAGTTGTTTCCACAGGTAAATTTAGAAAATATTAATACCATATAGTTCCTACCTTCTAGGGGCTTACATTTTTAAAAGAATCTTCTATTCTATGTGAGTCTCAGTAAAACAAGTGAAGTACCAAGGGGCATGCAATGTGAGGTCACTTCTTTGTTGTTCAAATCTGGCTTTCATTGATGTAGGAAATTATCAACATGGAACCACTCCCTGCCTGTAAAACTTGTAGATTGCTGTGTAATACATAAATTTAAGGGGGAAATGAAATGGCCACATAAAAATATTTCCCAAACTCATCTTCCTATGATTTGCAGACACTGAGGTTCACTCATTCACTCCCCCACCTCTTCCTCCATGCTAGACTTTAGGCTTAGATATGGTCATACTCTGGAAATACTGTGAGACTTCCATTCTTCTGTGTTGGTAAGTTTCTAGCCAGAAGCGGACAGAGAAAGTAATAATATTAGATTACTTCATGGATCTACCAAGAGGTAATATGACATCTTGATGCTAGTATGCACTCTGACTAAGATGACTTAATTCTTCCCCTGTGTTGGACTTCCCATGGTGGCTGAGGCTTCAAGAAAAGAGGCTCCTAAAAAGAACTGTCTATATCAACATCTTTTTATCCTACATTATATCTTGTCACAGTATGAGTTTCTCTTATTTCTTGACTACATTGTATGTGCACCCTGCCCCAGGTAAAAATTCACCTTTCCATGGCATACTAATCCAATCTGATAGGCAGATAATGAATGCTACTGAATCCTAGAATAGTGTCTTTGATGCTATTCCTTCTTTTTTATTAATTTTTTTGAATTATCAATAATCAATTCCATAAGCCTTTGAGTTTTAAATTTTTCTCCACCTCCCTGCCCAAGATGGCCTGCAATCTGATATAGGCTATACATATACATTCCTATTAAACATATTTTAACATTAGTGATGCTGTAAGTAAGAATTAGAACCAATAGGAGGAACCACCAGAAAGAGGAAACAAAACACAACAGAAGAAAAAAATTGGCAAAAAGTATGCTTCAATCTGCATTCAAACTCCATAGTTCTTTCTTCTTTGTGGATAGTATTTTCCATCACAAGGCCTCTGGAGATGTCTTAGATCCTTGCATTGCTGAGGAGGGTTAAGTTTATCAATATTAGTCATTGCACAATGTGGCTGTTATTGTGTGCAACATTCTTTTGGTTTTGCTCACTTCACTGAACATCAGACCATACAAGTCTTTCCAGGTTTTTCTGAAGTCAGCCTGTTCATCATTTCTTATGGCACAATAGTATTCCATCACATTCATATACCACAACTTGTTCAGCCATTCCCCAATTGATGGGCATTCTCTCAATTTCCAAGTCTTTGCCACCACAAAAAGAGCTACTTTGAATTTTTTTGTACATGTAGGTCCTTTTCCCATTTGTATGATCTCTTTGGGATATAGCCCTAGAAGTGCTATTGCTGGGTCAAAGGGCATGCACATTTTTATAGCCCTTTGGGCATAGTTCCAAATTGCTCTCCAAAATGGCTGGATCATTTCACAACTCCACCAACAATGCATTAGTGTTCCAATTTTCCCACATCTTCTCCAACATTTATCATTTTCCTGTTTTGTCATGTTGGCCATTCTGATAGGTGTGATGTGGTACCTCAGAGTTGTTTTGATTTGCATTTCTCTAATCAATAGTGATTTAGAGCATTTTTTCATATGACTATAGATGGCTTTAATTTCTTCATCTGAGAACTGTCTGTTCATATCCTTTGACCATTTATCAGTTGGGGAATGGCTTGTATTCTTATAAATTTGACTTAATTCTCTATATATTTTAGAAATGAGGCCTTTATCAGAGAGACTGGTTGTAAAAATTCTTTCCCAATTTTCTACCTTCCTTCTAATCTTAGTTGTGTTGGCTTTATTTGTGCAAAAACTTTTCAATTTAATGTAATCAAAGTTATCTATTCTGCTTATCGTAATATTCTCTATCTCCTATTTGGTCATGAATTCTTTTGTTCACCATAAATCTGATAGGTAAACTATTCCTTGCTCTCCCAGTTTGCTTATAGAATCAGCCTTTATATCTAAATCATGAACCCATTTTGACTTTATTTGCTATATGGTGTGAGATTGTGATCTATGCCTAATTTCTGCCATGCTGTTTTCCAGTTTTCCCAGCAGTTTTTGTCAAATAGTGGGTTCTTATCCCAGAAGCTGGGGTCTTTGGGTTTATCAAATAATAGATTACTATAGTCCTAGATTACTGTGTCTTGCATACTTAACCTATTCCACAGATCCACCACTCTGTTTCTTATCCAGTACCAAGCATTTCTGATGATTGCTGATGCTATTCCTTCTATCAGTATGACTAGACTGGCCTTTTTCCCATCATGGATTTTATTATAATTATGCACTATATTCATCTGCTTTTTAATGCTCTTTTATGTAAACTTTGATTTCTACCCTGATTTTTCTTACTCTTACCATCTATATTATAGTCCTATAGTCAATGATCATCTAGTATTTGGAAAAAAACCTAAGTTTGTTCAACTTCTTAACCAGCAAACCTTTTTGAAAACTGGCAGAGAGACAGACAGATAGATAGACAGAGACACAGAAAGACAGAGGCAGAGAGAGGGACAGAGAGAGACAGAGACAAAGGGAAAGAGAGAGAGACAGAGAGAGAGAGAGAGAGAGAAAGAGAGAGAGAGAGAGAGAGAGAGAGAGAGAGAGATGCTTTCCTTCCTCATCTCAGACCAGAAAATCATAGATTTAGAGATGCCATGGAACTTGTGGGTCATGAGGTCCAATCCTCTTATTTTATACATGAGGAAATTGAGTCAAGGAGAATTTATTTGACTTATTCATGGTCATATAGATAGTACCTAGTAGAGTCAAGTTTTGAACCCAAGTATAAAATTGGGTAATCTCATGGGGATTACCACTGTCTTGATTCCAAAATCATTGTCCCAATGGTCTTTGTCATTGCAGGCTCACTTTGATCCTCAGCTATACCCTATACATCATCACCTACCACTGATAATTGTGAATGGGCAAGGAGAATGTATTATTTAAGATACACTTGATTTGTAGTGACAATAGAACTACATTTGGTATCTAGTGGCCTGGGAGGACTGTGGTCCAAAGGAGAAAACATTGGATTTACTATACAATGTGCAGATCTTGGAATTTGTAGAGCTCTTTCACTATTGCCATTCCAGCAAATCCATCCTTGAGGTCCAGGGAAGCAATTGACAGAATGGATATTATCTGAGCTCATGTTCTTACTGGCACAGATGAATCAAGAGGAGACATGTTGGTTCCAACCTATGACTATGCTAACATGTCAGTACAGGGTTGGGACAAGAAATACAAGTAGTTACCATAAAATACTAAAGCTTTGGGGGAGTGGCATTAGTAAGATAAATTGTCACCTTTTCTTGTACTTCCTTTATCTTGACTCTTAATATAATGTAACATTGTCTTTACAATGATTACTTTAGGCATCACCAAAGCTATTAAGATTCTAAAGATGTGTACCTCCTGGTTTAATGTAGAATTCTCATCATGTATTCCACTCCCTTGGTCTCTGGGGAATTTTACTTTGACCTTAAGGATTGGCCCATGACCTGATTTTGAGAAGATCATTCTATTCAGTTTGGATTTGTGAGTAGGAGAGGTCAAGAAGCCACACAATTCCATGAAATCCATGTGGAAGCCACAAAAGGGAAACCAAAGAGATATAGCTACAATGAAGGAATGAAAAGGATGTTATCAGCATCTGTAAGAACAGTTAAGACAGATGTGGCATTGCTGAAATCTGCTTATGCTGTAGACACAGCCTATTGAATTATCATTTCCTTCATGAACCTCCCCTTTCCTATCCTTCCTCCTGAGAGGGTAGGAATCTGATATACTACCTTAGGATTAACAGGAGTTTTATTTTTGTTTCTTAAAAATTTATCTACCTATGTTTAATTTCATTTGCTTTATAAGCTGACAATTGTAGTACAGTTACTGCTAATCACCCACATTGCTAAATTGTAATGATTTTAATACATCAAAGAAGAATGATTGGGGAGTGCTTAAGATGGGAGGACAATATTTTAAAAAGTGGAATTTTGCCAGAGCCATATCCCTGGCTGGGGGCTCAAACTAGGAAAGGGTTTTTGATTCACTTTTACAGTTTTCTAGGAAGAAAGAATAATTTTACCATGATTTCTCTAGGCATATACATTAGCAGCACTGACTATAGCTAGCTAATCTGTTGGACTACCATTGAAGTGCTCAGCTGCCATTTCCTCCATTTCCTAGTGAATAAAGGGCAGTGCTCCTGAGGCTGACAGGCCAAATGAGTGGCTAGAGAGAAAGGCAGAGCAGCAATGGCTCCATCCACAAAAGCTAAAAGGGAATAAGAATGTCTGACAGCTGTGCAGCATCAGCTCAGCATATCTGACTATACCTTTAGACTAGTACTGACCCTCTGGTACATCTTCTTCTGTAACTACTTTTCCACTTATCTCAGTTCCTTGGATTTGATCTCTTAGGTATGAATAGGGAAGAATTTCTCCAGGAGTGCTAATTATCCAAATGAGCAGAAGCTTTTGAAGAAAGCAAAGAACAGCAAAATGTTTTCTTTTTTAGCCATTCTGGAGAAAAGAGGGGGATTAAAGATAAGATAGAACTACTGTTTAGTGGAGATAAAATGATTATGCATGATGGAGGGAAGATGGAGCCACTTAACTCCTATTTTCTTTCTATTTTATTTACCACGAAGAATAATCTAGGGGTTCAAAAGGAAATAAAAAAGCTCACTAATAGAGAGTAAAAACGAAAGATAAATAGAGAGGTGATAAGAGAGCACTGTCTGACTTTGATGAATTTAAGTCACCAGTTGCAAATAACCTATATCTTGGAGAAGTGGAAGAAATCACAGCTATGATTATTTAGTCACTGCTAGTCTTTCTTCAGAAATCATGGATAATAGGGGAGATGCCACATCATGGATAAAAGAAAATGTTTCAATTTTCAAAAAAGGCAAGAGAGTGAAATCTGTATCATTGCAGCTGCCATAGCATTTAAAGGGGTCTTTGCAGAAGACACAGACTCGCCAATGAGTTTAAAAGCATAAACCCTTTATTTGGTACATTTTTAACTTACGAAAGGGTTGATTGAGGACAGCCAGGCATAGGAGCATAAAGGGAGAATGCAAGAGCAAAATGAAGATACAATTAGGGCAGCACAAGTTTTTATCTTTCCCTCCCCCTGACTCTTCCCCTTCCCCCCAAAAAATGCTTCTTCAGCTGACACTAAAAAAAGCATGGAAGAGAAAACATATGAGGAAAGATATCATTTGGTCCCAACCCTTGTATATGGAATGGTGGGGTCTTGCTTAGGTCCATCCAATTTATGCCACTAATGCCACATCATAGGCAGAAGGTGCCATTTATTGAAGTTGGAAGTTTCTAGCAAGGATGATTCCAGATATGGAGTTCCATAAAAGGTTCAAAAAAGGGACACCATATAGGAGGAGGAGGTGACACACTTAGACCAGGGACATGATTTTCCAATACCTTAAAGACCAGATCAAGAAAACCAGACACTTGATTTTGATCATGGCAAAATTATAGAATATGTTATTAAAGAGACTGAATATCTAGAAAATGAAGTCATGATTACAAAGAGCCAGTATTGCTTCATCAGGAACACGTTATACCAGACAAATCTCATTTCCTATTTTGAGAGAAATACTAGACTGGTGGCCATGATATAATTTGCCAAGATTTTAAAGTGGTATTCTGTAAAATCTCATGCTATTCTTGTGGAGAAAATGCAGTTATGTGGAATAAACAATAATAGTTTGCTGACTTTGGAATAGGTTCAATGGCTAGGTCCAAATCCCATTGAAATGTGATAGATTTATTTTAGTTAAAAGGTTCTCTTAGAGGTTTTTATTAATAAATTCCACATATTAATGAATTCTACATATCATCCAAAAAATTCACAGAACTGTTGGGTTGAAGCAGATGGTGCCACTCTGCAGATTGCTGATTCCATTGGTGAAATGTAAATATCAAAGTGATGACTCGTGATAAGGAGTAGAGTTCTTTCTTGCAAATTCGTCAAAATGTCTTCATTTTTTAAGCAAAATGAGGTCATAAGGGATGTTATTTTGGCAAGTGTTACCTCCCTAAAAACTGAAACAAATACAACATTTTTCTTAGAGTCAATAAATTTCTTTGTTTTTAGAGAAATTACATTTCTCCCTATATAGATATGATGAAAGTGATACTTATGCCCCAAATGATCAGCCATAGGATAGCCCTTTTTTCTTGGGTTGGCTCTGACCATGAAGCCAAGGCAATAGGAAAAGAGTCAAAGGGCCAGGGTGGACATGACTTAAGTCATGTTGAAAGCTATCTCTCTCCATTCCCTGGCCTGTTTTTGACTCTAACAATGCACTAGCAGTGAACATGATATAGGGAACTATCAAATTTTATACAGCCCATTCAGTTCAATTCATTCATTTCAATTAGATAAACAGCATGGTGCTGGGAATATAGATAAGAAAAGAAAGACAGTCCCTAGCCTCATGGAGCTTACAATATAATGGGAGAAGTCAACACACAAAAGGAATCTGGAAAGAGGGATTGGGAAGGGACAGAAAGGGTACCTGGTACAGGGCCATCTTGTTCTGTGGAATTGAAACAAGTCAGAGCTGCAAGTAGAGCATGGGCTGAGATGGAAATCCAATTTCTGCCTTCTATAAAAAAAAGCTTTCAGAGAAGTTTAGTACTTCACTCTCCAGCTCTCCAATACGAGGGGAGAGGCAACCAAGGAAGATGGCATTTAAGCAATATGATATCACTTCCACTGAGAAGCAGAGAAAAGAACCAAAATTTAAAGACACCAACAGAGCAAAAAAGTGAGAAGAGTGACCAAAGGAGAAAAAGAGGAATCAGTGCCCCAGATCCTAAGTCCTCAATCCTTCCATTGGATGTTGGAATTTCAAAATGTTGTGAGGAGGGCGGGAGAGAGAGAGAGAGAGAGAGAGAGAGAGAGAGAGAGAGAGAGAGAGAGAG
>NW_020954550.1:12253944-12343465 GCF_900497805.2 Vombatus ursinus
GAGAGAGAGAGAGAGAGAGAGAGAGAGAGAGAGAGAGAGAGAGAGAGTGAGAAAGAGAGAGAGAGAGGGAGAGAGAGAGAGAGAATCCTAAGGCCATGAGCAGAAAAGTAAATGGAGAAACACTAGCCAATTTTCTGTGGGTGTAGTTAAGAGAGATTTGAGTCCTAGCAACTGAACTATTTGCAAGCACTTCTGAGCTTGCTCTATGCCCACAATCTGGTTAAATGCCAGGTTTTGGAAGCTGCAGTGGTGTAGATAACATGATAGTTATTTTTATATATTTTTATTTGTGCTCTGATTATTGGTAAATGAGGACAATATACATTTAAACCATGCTGGTATTAGTGACTTCATAATGCCACACTGACATGATGAGAGGGTGTAGTTTGCTATTGAGTAGAAACTAAAGCAAGCAACTAACTGGATAAATCTACCCAGGTGATACTCCTAGATTAACAGAGTAAATGAAGATACTCATAAAAGGGTGATGTTGACGGACAGAGGTGGGAGTTCTTTGAGAATCAAAGGGCGCTTGACATTTCCCTGAGCATCTTCTGGTTTTATATGGAGTGCACTGGTTAGAATATGAGATTGTCAGTTCCTAGCCTTTTCCTATTATTGGAGTGCAGAAACACTTGGTGTAAATTTCATGCCTATGTTCATCTGATTGTACTTCAGGGTGGTGTTGCACTGCCTTTGATGATTAAATTCTAATAGGATTAATCCCTATTACCGATAATGGGGATTGTACCTAATATCTGTTTTGGTAAATGTTTAACAATTATCTCTCCAGAAAAATGGCAATACACTTTTAAAATTAACCTTCATTATTAACACTTTCTCCATCACTTTCTTAGGTCCAGACAATGAACAAAACAATCAAACTCTAAATTTTAGCATTTGCTTATAAGTGAGGTATAAGTGCTCACACTGTAAGTTTAACAATCAGCTCTCAGGGGCTGGTTTGAGCTGGCTCCAGTATACCGATGACTATGCAGAGTGTCCTCTGACATATATAATAGTTTTGTAGTGGCTGAATGAGAAATGTTTTTGAATGAATCAAACTTTAGTCTATATAAATTAAATGATATTACCAAGAAATTAGGTAATTAATTCATATATCACCTTGCATATATTAGGTATCAAATAACTGGTGATCAAAGTTTGCAAATTGCTTTAATGTCTTTAGACATGGTGGAACAGAGAAGAATATGTCTTAAATGTAAGGGTCATCTTGAAGTTGGGACTCCACAGATAAATTATTATTGGAAAGTATCATGGAGACCGATCCTTTTACTGTAGTTTCATGGCCTGTAATTTATCATTTGACAATTACTGGATAGCAAAAGAGTTTTTAAGTAGATCCCAGGGACAGAATGGATATACTTAAGATGTCAAAACAAAGAAATAAATGGTAGCCAATTCACATCACCATTTAAAGTTTATAACACTCTTTGCCCATTGAACATGATTTATATAACTATCCTGTGAAGTAGGTATGCCAGATATCCTCATATTACAGAGAGGTAACTATATAGTGCAGTGGGTAGTGTGCTAGACCCCAAGTTGGGAAGACCTGAGCTCAAATCCAGCTTCATACACTTAATAGCTGTATGACCTTGGGCAAGTCACTTAACCTGTCTGTCTCAATTTCCACATCTGTAAAATGTGAACAAAAGGAGCACCTACATCCAAGGGTTGTTGTGAGGATATAATGAGATAATAATTGTAAAGTACTATTCAAAACTTATTATTGCATTTCTCTTCTATTCAACTCTTCGAGGTAGGTGCTACTTTTATTCACATTTTATAGATGAGGAAATTGAGCCATATAGAGGTTAAGTGACTTGCTTAAAGTCATACAACTAGTAATTATAAAGCACTATGCAAACCTTAGGGCAGCTTGGTGATACGGGGATAGAGCACTAGACTTAGCATCAAGAAGACTAATCTTCATGAGTTCAAATCCAGCCTCAGATACTAGCTGTGTGACTCTGGGAAAGTCACTCAACCCCATTTGCCTCTGTTCCCTCATCTATAAAATGAAATGGAGAAGAAAATGGCAAACCACTCCAGTATCTTTACCAAGAAAATCCCAAAATGGCATCATGAAGAGTCATACATGACTAAAATGACTGAATACAGACCTTAAAGTGCCATGTTAATACTAGCTATTATAGTAGATAAGCAACCTGATATTCAGGGAGCTGAAATTATGAAGATGAAGTGACCTACTCCAGGTCTTACTGTGAGCAAACCATTTATTGGTAAATGTCAGAGCCAGGACTTTAATACAGATCCCATAACTCTATATATTGGGTTCCATCATTATTCATATCTCCCTTCTTTTTCATAAAAGCCTAGGAATACATTCTGATCTCTAAGCAAAGAAAAAAAAAGTTATGTGGAGTCAATCCTTAACAAGGTCTAACATAACACATATACCTATGTATCAAAAATGAATATAATGTATTCATTACATGTTGTAGAATATTGGATCTTTAAGGGCATGTACTATTTTCCATTTAATTTCTGCATCTCCAGCACAGAACCTATCATGTGCGTGACACATAATAGGTATTTAATTGATGTTTATTAGAATGAATTGAATTGAGCTGAACCGAATTGAAATTAGAATTAAATTGAATTAAATTAAATTGAACTGACCTGCAATGAGGGTAAGTTTCCTGGAGAATCTGGTACTTGACAAAATGGTTACAACATTATTATACCTGGAAGTACCCTGGATTATAGGCTGAGTGGGATTATAGTATTTAGAACTGGAAGGGACCTGAGAGGTTATCTAATTAATACTATTCTTATTACTGATCTGGAAACTGAGGCTCAGGAGAGGGAAGAGACTTGCCTGAAGTCAGGTAGCTAAGAGCAGAGCAATGATGGGAGCACAGACCTTCTGATTTCAAATTCATTATTGTAACATTACCTCTTGGAAGTGCCCTAAGATTTAGTTTCTAAGAGTCTCTGCATTTGACAACAAAAATTTAGATTTATCTTAATTTGAAATCCTTTATGCAGTACCTAAGAGTCTGACAATAAGAGAAGATAGAAAAAAAATGATAAGCAGGCAGACTTCAGAAAAACCTGGAAAGACTTGCATGGACTGATGCTTAGTGAAGTGAGCAGGACCAGGAGAACATTGTACACAGTAACAGTCACATTGTGCGATAACTAACATTGATAGACTTAGCTCTTCTCAGCAATGCAAGGATCTAAGACATTTCCAAAGGTCTCATGATGGAATATGTTATCCACATCCAAAGAAAGAACTATGGACTTTGAATGTAGATTGAAGCATGATATTTGCTATTTTTTCTTCTGTTTTGTTTTGTTTTCTCTCTCTTGTGGTTCCTTCTATTTGTTCTAATTCTTTCTTACAACATGATTAATGTGAAAATATGTTTAATTAGAATGTATATGTATAGCCTATATCAGATTGTGTGCCATCTTGGGGACAGAGACGGGGATGGAGAGGGAGAAAAATTTAAAACTCAAAAGCTTATGGAAGTGATTGTTGATAAATCAAAATAAATTAATAAAAAATAAGAGAAGATGGAAAGGAGGTTTATCAAACTAGCTCACTTTGTCACCATCTATCTTCTACTCAGTGTGGTGGCGGAGGGGTAGGAATATGCTTCAGTGCCTTAAATGGGTCATGAGAAATTATGGGATGGTTAAGAAATTAAGGACTATGGTAGAAAAGTACTTCTAGAGAAGCAGAAAGATTACAGGAATTAGGCGGAGGAAGTGAAGACCAAGGGCAGCTACATAGTGCAGTGGAGAGTGCTCTGGGCCTGGAGTCAGGAAGACTCGTATTTAGGAATTCAAATCTGGCCTTATACCTTACTAGCCATGTGACCCTGGGCAAGTCACTTCACCCTGTTTGTCTCAGCTTCCTCATCTGTAAAATGAGCTAGAGAAGGAAATGGCGAATCATTCCAGTATCTTTGCCAAGAAAACCTTAAATGAGGTCGTAAAGAGGTGGACATGACTGGAAAAATGACTGAACAACAATGAAGACCAATTAAGGGGACATAGAGCATGGGAATGAAATCACAGAGTGTTAATAAAAAACCATAAATGATGAGGTTCCCTAGCTAAAAATAACATATATAGATTGCTTTGATTCCCACAGTCCTGCTACATGGCTTCAGAAATAAGTATTTCAGTTAGCCTCATTTTCCAATGAAAGCTCTGGTGCATTTTGCACAAAGATGTATCCAATTTTCTGGAGAAGAGACTGTTGACTCTAGTTAGTTAACTATTTTCTAAGGGCAAAGGGTCTTGAGTGCTAAATTTTAGGGAAGTGTGAATGGGAGGTAATGGTTGTATGGAGGGCCATCTTAGCCTACCAGAGGTGGGGAACCTGTGGCCTCCAGTACACATGTAGTCTTCTAGGTCCTTGGGTGCAGCCTTTTGACTGAATCCAAATTTTACAGAACAAATGCTTTTTATTAAGGGGATTTGTTCTGTGAAGTTTGGATTCAGTCAAAGGGTTGTACTTGAGGACCTAGAAGACCACGTTTGGCCTCAAGGCTGCATTCCCACCCCTAGCCCTTCATGCCTATTAGGAAGGCTAATGAAGCCTCATGTTTAACTTCACAGCTAATGACAATGAGATCCTAGGAGCTCATGAAATAGTCTTTCCTTGAACCAATGAACCCCAGCCAGTATAGTTCTTTGTAACCTTTGTGAGGTCTATATAAGTATAAAGACCTTTGGTTGGGCTCCCATACCATAGAACTGAACCAAATGGTTTTCCTGTTTCTTACTTCTGCAGAAATGGAGTTCCTTTTAAGCAGGAATTTTTCCATTAAAGATAAGAAGTTTCTAATGGTTCTTAGGTTATACTCAGGAGGAGACTTAGGTCCTAAGAAAAGCAAGCTCAGTGAATGTTGGTGTGTGAACTACTCTTTTCCTTGAGTGTGAAATTCCAAGATTAAGTTTGATCATGACCTCTCTCCTCTGATCTGATCAGTCTAAGTTGGCTCTTGTCTGTTGCCCTATTCAAAGATAAACATAGACCAGTAGGTCTTTTCCCCAGAAGCTCTCGTCCCCCTGGGTAAACATGAATAAGAATATCTTTCCAAGGTCCAAATCTAGCAGAATGAAAATTCAGAGCCTCACAGAAAGCCAAACCAATGGATAAGCAGGTAGAATAGATGTTGAATTTGTGTACAGGGCTATCACATGAAACATGATCAGAGTTGCCCTTCCTGGCCCCAATAGGGGTGAGTGAACAGGAGAGCTCTGGGGCCTACCATGAAAGTGCATGGTATTTTGATTTAATGCAGCAAAGTTTTGTGGTCCCTTGAACCTTTCCTATTCCATGACAGTGGCCAGCAGTGGAGTGCTGAGAGCTGAAATTTCATTTCAAAGAAGAGATATCTTTGAGCTTGGTGTCTTTGTTTTAACTCTCCTATGTGGCAAGAAGTAGATTCTGCCTCTAGATTCCCTAAAAATGAGGGAGTGGGATGGGTCAGGCTGCTTCGCCTCATACCAACTACTGTTCCCTCTATAGAGTATAAGCACAACAGGGTGAACTCTCAGCCCAGGGCTGCCTTTTCTATTTTATTTTTCCTTTCCTGTTGACGATGTATCAGCCTCAAGGTGGATACATCCAGGCTTGGAAGTGACCTTTTGAGTTTGGAGTTTCTAGGTCCAATGAAGGAAGGTGACTATAAGCAAGGGACATTTTTTCATTAAAGAAGATGAGCACTAAAATTAAAAAAAAAAAAGAAATATGATCCATGCCTATCCCATTTTACCAGAGCACATGTCCTGTGAGTTGATATAGTACAGAACCAATATGAAATGATGAAATATAAAATGCATAATTAGCAGTCCTGCAAATTGCTTTAGGTTTAGATGGTTTTAAGTACCAACTTCCAGCTGAGTATGACAGAAAAACAGTAGTCAGCACTGCGGCTTGCTCAGCTTAAGTCTTACTATTTATGCATGCTTGTGAGGATCTTCTACTTAATATTTCTTTTGTGTGTAAGAAATAAATACCTGCCATATGTTTGATTCATATTGTTTCTTAAGTACCTATCTATTTCCCCACTTTTTGGAAAACCTTAGGCCTAAAGGGGGATAACCTAAGCTATAAGTTTTTTCCTCGTGTAGCAGAGTGGAGTTTAATGAGCTGAAGGAGATGAGGAAAGGTAGATTCTTTAGGACTGAACCCAGTCAGACCATATGCCTGGCTCCAAGACAGAAGGTCTCCTTAATGCGGAATGTGGTGGGCACATTAACCCAACCACTCTGGTCCTAGCAACAGTTTCTCAATGTTAGACAAGGAAAGAATTACTGTGACATAATGGGAAAAGGCTAAATTTGGAATCAGAGGTCTTGGTTTCAAATCCTTTTTATGTTAATTACTATATGCCTGATCTTGGTCAAATCTATTAACCTTTCTGAGTTTCATTTCTTCACATGCAAAGTGAATGAATTAGACTGGATAATTTCTAGGGTCCCTTCCAGTTCAAAGTCTATAATCTTAGGCTATTGTGGGTGAAGGAATTCTTTTAGGTCGATACCCCAGAATAAATGACATGACTGCAAGAAGCATACTGATTTAACTTCCCTGACACACCAGGTCAAGTGGCTTCTAATCAACAGCTCACCTGAATAAAGTTGTCTCTGGCTCTTGCTTATCACCTGATCACTAACTGCTTTTGCTGGAGGGAAACAATGATTGAAAATATTTCCGGTGGCACAGCCTGGGGGAGAATCACTCAGTAGGCATAATCAGCTCCCATTGGACACTGGCTGCTTCTCTTGGTGCCTGTGATTGCATAGTAGGTGGGGTTTTTGCTGACTAGATAGTGTCTTGTTTTCTTTCTTGGAAATACCCTAACAGAATGTATGTGATTGCAATAGAATGAGAAACTTAGAAACTGCTGAAGAAATTTAGGAAAACTTCTAGCCTGCTCTTTTTTTTTCTGTAACAGTAATTTCTCATATATATATATATAAAAGGTATGCAAACTTTTGCAAAGGAGTATTATTGGTCTATCTTACCTCACATGCCCACTAACTATGGGTGTCCCAAGGCTCTGTCCTGGGCTTCTTCACTTTTTATTCTCTTCTCTCTCACTTAGTTGTTTCATCAACTACCATTGATTCAATCATCATCTCTACACATATGATTGCCAAACCAGTCTCTCTACTGAACTATAGTTACACATCAACATCTGCTTTTTGGAGACTTTTAACTGTGAGTCCCATAGACATCTCAAGCTTACAACATCCAAAACAGAACTCATTTGGTTTCCCCTCAAATACTTTCCTCTTCCTATCTTACCTGTCACTCTAGAACATATCACCATCGTCCCAGCAACCTTGGCCTGCATCCTCAAACCCTCCATCTAAATCATTCTTCCTATCCAATATTGTGCTATCTTGCAATTTCTGCCTTCACAACCTCTCTCATATATTTCTACTCACCACTCATACAAGCAGCCTCTTTTAGTTCAGCCCTGATTAATTACCTAGTGCTTTTACAATCACAATGGCCTTTAAAAATATCTCGCTACCTCCCCACACTGAACTCTTCACATCACTCTATCCTCTATTTGGCTTCTAGGGAGACTTTTTAAAGTTAGTCATTAAACATTTATTAAGTGCTTATTATGTTCCAGGCACTGTGCTTATCACTGGAGATACAAAGAAAGTCAAAAGACAGTAGTTGCTTTCACAAAGCTCATAGTCTAATGAGGGAAACCATATGCAAACAATTATGTACAATAAGCTATATATAGGGAACATTGAAAATAATCAGCAAAACAAAGGCAGAGAAGTAAAAGGGATCAAGAAAGGCTTCCTGTAGAAAGTAATTTTTATGTGGGACTTGAAGGAAGCTCAGATGAGGAGGGAGAGAATTCCAGGCATGGGAGAAAACCAGTAAAATTACATTTGGGAGAAAATTTAGTTGGATAGTAGGGAGAATGGAGTGTCTTGTTCTAGAAATAGCAAGGAGGTCAGTACCACTAGATTGTAGACTACATAGGGTGGTATAAGGTGAAAGAAGACTGGAAAGGTGATGTTGTGGGGAGTTTATTTAGAGTTTTGAATGCCAAACAGAGGATTTTATATTTGATCCTGGATGTGACAGGGAGTGACTGGTGTTTACTGAGTTGTAGGGTTATATGGTCAGGCCTGAGCTTTAGGAAGATCCCATTGACAGATATAAACTGCAATAGGGAGAGACTTCTGCCTGAGAGACCAACCAGCAAGCTATCATAATAGTCCAAACATGAAGTGATGAGGGCTAGTACCAAGGTAGTGGTAGTGTTAGAAGAGAGAAGGGAGAATATATAAGAAATGTTAAAAAGGTACAATCTCCAGTTCTTGGCAACTGATTGTATATGGGGCATGAGAGAGAGTGAGGATTCAAAGATAACATCTAGGTTATGACCAGAAGAAAGGTAGTACCCTAGAGAGTAATAGGGTAGTCATGAAAAGAAGTGGGTTTGGTGGGAAAGAGGAATTCAGTTTTGGACATGTTGAGTTTAGGATGTCCATGGAACATTTGGTTTGAGATGTCCAGCAGACATTTGGAGATGTGATATTAGAAGTTGGCAGAGAGGATAGGGTTGGATAAGTCTGACCATGACACCCTCCCGTCCTCTTCTCAATGAGTTCTACGTTCCCTTTTAACTCAATAATAAAATATAAACTGCTCTGTTTGGCATTAAAAGGTCTTCACCACCTGGGTCCTTCCTATTTTCAAGTCTTTTTACAATTTACTGCCCCCCTCCACATAACTCTGTGAACCAGTTTTATTAACTTACTTGTTGTTCCTCAAACACAGCACTCCCTCTCCCCCCATCTATGCCTTTTTGCTTACTGTACCCAAGGCCTTCAGTGTTCTACCTCTTAGTTTTCCCTGGCTTCCTTCAAGCCTCAGCTCAAATCCTTCCTTCTGCAGGCCTTTTCCAGGGCCCTCCTCCAACAACCCCACCAAACTGTGAGTGTCCTCCCCTCTCAGATTAACTTTCATCTACTCTCCATATTTTGTGTATCTAGTATCTACATGTTTCTCCCTTCAGAATATAAGCTCCTTGAGGAAAGGGACTGTTTTGGTCTTTCTTTATATTCCCACCCAGTGCTCAGCATAGTGCCTGCCACATATTAATCACTTAATAAATGTTTGTTGACTGACTTACATATGTAGGGATTAGTTATGTAGGGAAAATCACAAGATTTTGAAACTGGGAGTGACCTTTGAATTATGTAGCTTCTCATTAGAGATGAGAAAACTGAGAAATGAATGAGTCTTACATTCTACCAAATAAGCAGACATGGAAATGGAAAATTATGCTTTGTTTTTCAGTTTTATTCAAAAGAACCAGACTGCAAATAGATATTCACAAATACTAATTGTACAATGCTGCACCTTAGAAGACAAATTACAATCCTTTTAATTAAATGAAAATGATTAGGGAAAGATGAAGTCACTGATGATTTGAGTACCATTTGTCATGCCTAGACACTGAAGAATTTTGGTTAGATATTTGTCTTTGCATGCCGGTGAGAGTAAAGAGTGAGAAAAAGCCCAGGAGACATATCTTCTTGGGTACTACTTCTCCTGGTTTTGAGAAGAAGTGTCCTTCTCATTTGGCCATGGCACTCATGAATAATTCTTTTGTTTCATGAAGATCAGTGTCAGACTGATGGTCCATAATTAAGACCACGCATAGTGTGATCTGTGTTACATTTATCTTCAAGATTGAATATAGAGTTACTGATAAAGACTAAACTCTCAAAAGGTTAAAGACTTAATTCTTCTAACATAATACATTATAGTACCTTTTATGAGGGAAAAAGTGAAATGATAAACATGTCTGAAGGCATCTTCAACAAAAAATCTGATTAAAACAGAATTGCTCTGTCTTTATATCAGATTGAATTCTAATGTCATGATGCTTAAAGGGATTCTAAAACCTCTGTACCAATTCTCTTCAAAGTTTTCAGTTTTACAATATGAAACATGTTCTTAATGATTTTCATATCTGTTCTGCAGTATCTGGGGGCACAATTATAAAAATGTAGCATGGTGTTCTAGCAAACAAGGTAGAGAGGTCCATAAGTTCCATTAATTTGATGCCAACTTAGAAGGGGATTCTTATTAAAATGTTCCAGGAATCTTTGGTGGTTCTGTGCTGCTTAATCTTTTTATCAATGACTTGGATAAAGCCATAGAAAACAGATTTATCAAACTTTTAGGTAACACAAAGATGAAAGGGACTGGCAATACAACAGAAGCAAAAAGTTCTTGAAAGGCTAAAACTGGACTTTTTAACCTGAGGTCCACAAGGTCCTTGAATAGATTTCAAAGGATTCATGAACTTGGATGGTGAAAAAAAAAATACTTCAAAATAGTTGCTTTCCTTTACAATCCTATGTATTTTGTTGTATGCACCTAAGAACCTGATTCTGAGAAAAGTTTCATAGGCTTTCACCAGACTGCCAAAGTTATCCATGACACAAAAGAGCTTAAGAACCGTTGGGCAAGAATACTGGACTGAATCTGATAAGATGAAATTTAATAGGATAGGCATAGAGTTATAAAAAATGAATTCAAGGAATTAACTTCACAAATACAGAGTGGGAATTGAGTGTGTCTAGACAGGAATTTGCCTGAAAAGGATCCCACTATTTAGCAGTCTAAAAACTTGGTAAGAGTCAACAATGTAACATGACAGCCAAAATAGCTAATGTAATAGGCTACCTTAAGGAAAGCATAGCATCTGAGAGTAGGGAGTTAATAGTTATGCTTTTATCTGCCCTGGACAGACCACATATCAAGTTTTGTGATAATTTCTGAGCACCACAGTTTAGGGAGGGCATTGATAAAATGGAGTATGTCCAGAGGAGAACAACAAGAACTAAGAAGGGCTTTGAAAGAATATCATAAAGAAAATTGATGAAAGGAATTATTCATGTTTAGCTTGGGATAGTAGTTTTCAAGTATTTGAAAGGATGTCATATAGAAGGTTTAGACTTGTTCTATGTGTCCACTAACTTGTTCCATGTCTCTTCTAGGAGAAATGAGTATAACCTAGAAAGAGGTTAATTTAACTTTGATGTAAGGAAAAACTTCTTAACAACTAAAGCAATTCAAAAAATGGAATGGGTGGTTTTAGGACATAAACCATAACCCCTTACTGGAAGTCTTCTTTGTTTATTTATTTATCTTGTTTTTAATTGATAAATTTTGATTTAACACAATAGACAACAAATTTACAAAGCATACTTTTTAAAAACAATTAATCAAAATAATACCAAAGAGTAACCACAATTGTGGGATGGTACACACAATTTTTATTGGTTGTTAACTTTTATTCTATCCAAAGATTGGATAGGTCATTTTCCCATGTTTCTCTATTTGTTTTTGATGTAACCTTTCATATCTAATCTATGTCACATATACATTTAAAGATTTTCTCGGATTAAGATGTGAGGTGTTGGTCTTATTAGTCTACTTCTAATGTCTTCCATATTGCTGTCTAATTTTCCAAGCAGGTTTTTTTTATTAGACTTTATCCCAGTAGCTGACGTATTGATTTGAGTACAGGGCTCTTAGATTTGTCAGGACACAGATACACACACAAAGAACCAGAGACTGAGAGAGACTGTGCTCTAAAGGAGATTATAATCTAATACAAGAAGTCAACACACAAAAAGGAAGCTGAGAAGTGGTAAGAGGGATGGGAGAAGATGAATAGAATCTAGTTCAAAGAAATGCAGCCAGTAGGAAATGAAAAGAAATTTGGTCTTTGAGTCCCCTTTAAATAGATGTTTTGGGAGGATTTTTTTGTTCTACTCTTCACTCCTCCAACCAGAGGGGCAGAGGGTACTGATGAGGTATTAGTACCTATGTTGATGTAGCCTAACAGGATGTTGAATTTCCTGAGGATGAAGTTCGTTGGGGCATAATGGAGTTCAATCCAAAGGAGTACAGCTGGATGAAAAATGGATATGAATGAACTGTAGCCTGAACTATTTCACTGAGGGATAGAAGCAATGGACTGAATAATAATGCTTGTATACTACAAATATAGGATAGGATTGATGAAGTTTAGATAACAGACTTTTACTGAAAATCAGAATTTAGTATTTATCAGTTGTTTTAGTCACTTTCCATATCTAATAGGATGGCTTGATAGTGGCATTGCCAATACATCATAATTACTTTTCTATTTAAGTTTTATTATAAACTTTATAACCATCAGCAAAATAAAATAAACAGATAAAAGGGACAAACATAATGAAAATCACTTATCCTTTAATGAAGAAAAAAACTCTCAAACTTAAAAGCAAAAGACAAGTAAGTCAGACAATTTCATTTTGTGTCCTCAAGTCTTATATGAAAGCTCATAATTATTTGCCTTTTTCAGCTTATTCATTTTTCCCTCTCTTTATGTGTCTCAGTGGAAAGAAAGTACAGTCAGGTAGAACTGAATTCAAATCTGACATCAGACACTTACTAGTTGTGTGACCCTGGGCAAGTCACTTAACCCTGTTTGCCTCAATTTCCTCATCTGTAAAATGAGCTGGAGAAGAAAATGACAAATCATTCTGATATTTCTGCTAAGAAATGGGGTCATGAAGAGTCAGCCATGACTAAAAACTACTAAACAACAACAACAATAACAAATAATTATACACAATGCATATACAATTCAGGTTCTATTTTTTAGAACATCTTTAGAGATGTTTTGTATTTTTGTCTGTTCAGTGCTCTCTTTCAAGTTTTATCCTGAAGTGTTCTTTGAATATCTAGACTTGACCTTCAGTTTCTTACTAAACATTCTACAAATTTGATTGTTCCTTTCTCACTTATTGATGTTTTACACTGTGACATTGCTCATAATGTTTCACCATCCTTCTCCAAAATATATTAAAAGCAATTTTATATTCCAATGAGGTGTTGCTATTGGCTGTTATTTCTCCTCACTGGGTAAGAAGATCCAGCATTTGTAGCTAGTATGGTATCTTGGTTCTTTTGGTCTCATTGAGCTTGATGTGCCTTGATTAAACCTGATTATGAAGTGGTCACAGTCTAGGCTATGTTTGTTCTTTTATCCATTTCTCATTTTAAATAATAACTGCTTATTTAAATACCGTAGGCCAATCAAGTATTGCCTTAATTACATGATGATATATTCTCTTTTATATTTTTTTCTTCTAACTTGGTAATGGTTTAGATCTTTGTTCCAAAAATTCAGGGTCCTGACTGTGCATAAAGAGCTATTTCTGAAATAACTTACATACATAAGCAAGCATTTCCTTGCTGTTTAAATAAAATTAACTTGTTAAGGATATTATTTGGTTCTTGTCATTCTCAGAGCCTTCTGGTTCTCTTTTTGAATAAAATATTAGTGTATATGCATATGAAGCTTTTGTACCTTTGGCTTTGGCTTTCCTTTTATTTTCTGATTTAATTATTTATTTTTCACTATGTTCCCCATGCCCATCTTTGCATTGAAGTTGTCAGGTATTAAAGTATACTGATCTTTTGTTTGTTTGTTTGTTTTTGGCTAAGCAATGGTGTTAAGTGACTTGCCCAAGGTCACACAGCTAGTAAGTGTCGTGTCCGAGGCCTGATTTGAACTCAGGTCCTTCTGACTCGAGAGCTGGTTCTGTATCCACTGTAAAGTATACTTTTATACTTTGAAGGGCTTTATACAGATTTTTTTGAGGAATTGCTTTACTTCTTTCTCCTTTACAACAGACATTGCTAGAAGAACTACAACTACTTCATGGTGGTCATTCTATAAATGCTTATCCTAAACACCTCAAATTGAAATGAACTGTGAAATATACAGTTAAATATTTCTTTTTAAAATAATTTATTTATTTATTTTTAATTTTCAACATTCATTTCTGTAAGATTTTGAGCTTTAAATTTTCTCCCCTTCCTCCTCCCCTCTACCCAAGAGACTGTGTAATCTGACATAGGCTCTACTTATACTTTCATATTAAGCATATTTTCCCATTAGTCATGATATAAAGAACAATTAGAACTGATGGGATGAACTACTAGAATGAAGCAATAAAACCAAACAACAAAAGAAAAGTCAAGTAAGTAGTAGGCTTCCATCTGTATTCTGACTCCATAGTTCTTTTTCTGGATGTGGATAGCATTTTCCATCTTGAGTCTTTTGGAGTTGTCTTAGGTCCTTGCATTGCTGAGAAGAGCCAAGTCTATCAAAGTCAGTCATCACATAGTGTGGCTGTTACTGTATAATGTTCTCCTGGTTCTACTCATTTCACTCAGCATCAGTTCATATAAATCTTTCCAGGTTTTTCTGAAGTCCACCTGCTCATCATTTCTTATAGCACAATAGTATTCCATTACATTCATATACCACAAATTGTTCAGGCATTCTCCAATTGATGGACAATTTTATTTTTGGCAAGACAGTTGGGGTAAAGTGACTTGCCCAGGGTCCCAAAGCTAGTAAGTGTTGTGTCTGAGGCTGGATTTGAATTCAGGTCCTCCTGACTCCAGGGCCAGTGCTCTATCTACTGTGCCACCTATCTGTCCCTAAATATTTCTTGATAAAATCAACTCCAAGAACTCATTTATTTGCTTTTCTCATTAAATCTTATGAGTTATCCTTCCACATAGCCATAAATACCTATTGACTCTTGCTTTCATCAATAGTGAGACTGTTGAGATTTATTGAGTTCAGTTCCTCCAGTAGTAAGTGGCCATTTTGATCACTAGGCAATGACCTCACATTTAAAGGGACAATATTTAAGTTGATTTATATAGATGGTCTAAAAACTGCTTGACGTTTTGAAACATTTGCCCTCTTTTCTGCTACTTTGGTACCATCACTAAAGACAACAAAGGGGACCACACAGGACAGAGAGATGTTGTGTGTTTTTCTTGGTCTTATGGATTGTAGTAGCTTAAGAGTTCATCAAGAAATGGCCAGTCTATAGTAAGGAGCCTCTCCATAATAAGCTATGATAGTCCTCAGAAAGCAGATATAGTGGGCTGTCAAGATGATACTCAAATCTTTTCTACTGTGCTAGAATCTGCAACAGCTTACATTTGATTAGCATAAACTTCAAGAATCCAGAATCAATTGCAGGCCATAATGTGGCATTAGAGGAGGATTTTGTGGAGGTGTGATATATATGATTAATTGATATTGTATAAATAATTTAACAAAATTCTTAAAACACCATCTGGAAATTATTATAATTGAATTTGTTCACCAATAAATATAGAGCATGTTTCCAAGACAAAGATGGTAACTAGTTCCTCTTAACTTTATCTGGAATACCTTTACATTTCTCCTATTTCTGTGGCTACTTTCAATCTGACCTTTCAAGCAAATTTCCAGTATGACATCTTATAGTATTTAATACTTCCAAGCCATAATAATTTACTCCAAACTTATTTCTATCAATTCATGTATTTCATTGGATTATATTGGAAAAAAATAAGTTTGATTTAATTAAGCATTTATTATTTTCTATATTCCATGCACTGTTCTAGGCACTAGTAATCAAAAACAAAAATTATAAGTATCCCTGTCTATGAGGAGTTTACATTCTATTGCAAGAACAACATGTACACAGATGAGAAGTTACAAAATATGTACAGAGCAAATGAAAAGGTATATACAGATTAGGAGAGCATTGGGAAAAGCCTCCTAAAGCCACCACCTAAAATGTGGTAATTGAACAGAATCTTGAAAGGAACTAGAGATAGAAACAAGGAGGAAGAACACTGCATGCATGAATAGTAGAGCACAGAATGCCATGTATAGGGAGCTAAAAGTTGGCTCTTTTGCCTGGATCACAGAATGCATGAAGAAGAATAAAATAGAGTAAGTCTAGAAAGAGAGAGGTTGGATCAAAATTCTACAGAATTTTAAATACCAGAGTTTCATTCTTATCCAAAAAATAATTTGGAGCCACTGATATTTCTTGAGGAGTAACATAATCAAATCTGTGCTTTGGGATAGAAAAAAAAGCAAGGAAACATTTATATTTTGACAAAATAATTTAAATATTTTAAATATTTATGATTCTATCTTTGTGGTACTCCCTCAACAACATGAATCACAGTATCTCTATGTGTCGTGGAGTTTCTATAGCTGAACCATTCATTGTTCCTTGGCCATCATAGCCCTCATTATAGCTAGGCTATTCCTTGGATGGAAGACAGAAAGTTTCATTGCAGAATCCATACACAAAGCCACTTGAGTTTGTGCTTTTCTGATCTAGCCTTTAAAAATCCTGGCTCACCATCATGCTATGAAGAATTATACTAGGAGAAACTTAGTTAGTAAATTTGAGTGATAAAAGCAGTGAAAAGGTGAAAATAGAAGGTCTAACAGTCTTAGGAATTTTATGTTACTGAAGCAAAGGGCTACAAAAACATAACCTTCCACTAGAAAAGCTGAAGATGAAGATGGTTACATCTTTATTTTTTCACCACCAGGATTTAGGAGAGAGGTGAGAGATCTTTGTATGTAAGTATATCCTTAACTCTGGCAAAATCACTGAGGAAATATTTTTTCTTGTATGAAGGGATAGCTTTATTTTAGTTTCTTTAATTAGTATGTTAAAAAGAAGGATGCCTCTCCTCCCTGATTGTCCAGTGGGCATGTTTATTATAAAATAGTTAACACTCAATAATGGAAGCTAATGAAAGAGAGCAAATCTGAGCATAATTCCAACCAGCTGATGATTCAAACAAACTTCATTATGAATTTCTGGCACTGTATTTCCTTCTGTCATTATCTTTTTCTGAAGTTAATGCTGAAATGAGGGTGCATTTTCTGAGTTCCCCTGGAGTGTGTTAAGCCAATTTAGGATGAAAGAGTTACTATGAAAAAAGCAAGTATTAGAATAGGCAAAGAAGAAACAAAGCTATCACTCTTTGCAGACAATATGATGATATACTTAGAGAACCCTAGAGAATCAAATAAAAACTACTTGAAAAAATAAACAAAGTTGCAAGATATAAAATAAACCCACATAAATCACTGGCATTTCTATATATTGCTAGCAAAGCCCAATAGCAAGAGATAGAAAAATAAATTCCATTTAAAGTTACTGTAGACATTATACAATATTTAGGAGTCTATCTGCTGAAACAAATCCAAGAACTATATGAACACAATTACAAAACACTTATCACACAAATAAAATCAGATCTAAATAATTGAAAAAACATCAGTTGCTCATGGGTAGGATGAGCTAATATAATAAAAATGACAATTTTGCCTAAATTAATTTATTTATTCAGTGCCATACTAATCAAACTACCAAAAATTATTTTATAAAGCTAGAAAATAATAATAACAAGATTCATCTGGAAGAACAAAAGATCCAGAATATCAAGAGAACTAATGAAAAGAAATGCTAGGGAAGGTGGCCTAGCATACTAGATCTTAAATTGTATTATAAAGCAGCAATCATCAAAACTAGTTGGTACTGGTTAAAAATAAAGTGGTGGATCAGTGGAATATGCTAGGTACACAGGACACAGTCAATGACTATAGTAATCTACTATTTGATAATCCCAAAGACCCCAGCTTCTGAGATAAGAACTCACTATTTGACAAGAACCACTAGGAAAACTGGAAAAGAGTGTGGCAGAAATTAGGCATTGACCAAAATCTTACACCATATACCAAAATAAAGTAAAAATGGATATAGGATTTATATATAAAGAGTGATACTATAAACAAAATAGGAGAGCAAGGAATAGTTTACCTGTCAGATTTATGGAGAACAGAAAATTTTATGACCAAACAAGAGATAGAGAACATTATGAAATGCAAAATGGATAAATTTGATTACATTAAATTGAAAACTTTTTGCAAAAACAAAGTCAATGCAACCAATATTAGGAGGGAAGCAGAAAACTGGGAAAGAATTTTCACAACCAGTGTCTCTGATAAGGGCCTCATTTCTAAAACATATGGGGAACTAAATCAAATTTATAAGAATACAAGTCATTCCCCAATTGATAAATGGTCAAAGAATATGAACAGGTAGTTTTCAGATGAAGAAATTAAAGCTATTTATAGTCATATAGCTAAATCACTATTGATTAGAGAAATGCAAATCAAAATGACTCTGAGGTACCACATCACACCTATCAGGTTGGCTAATATGAAAAAACAGGAAAATGATAAATGCTGGAAAATATGTGGGAAAGTTGGAACACTAATGCATTGTTGGTGGAGTTGTGAAATGATCCAACCATTTTGGAGAGCAATTTGGGACTATGCCCAAAGGGCTATAAAAATATGCAATACCTTTGACTCAGCAATTGCACTTCTAGGGCTGTATCCCAAAGAGATCATAAAAATGGGAAAAAGACTCACATGTACAAAGATATCTATAGCAGCTCTTTCTGTGGTGGCAAAGAATTGGAAATTTAAGGGATATCCTCAATTGGGGAATGGCTGAACAAGTTGTGGTATATGAATGTAATGGAATCCTATTGTGCTGTAAGAAATGACAAGCAAATGGACTTCAGAAAAATCTGGAAAGACTTGTGTAGACTAATGCTGAATGAAGTGAGCAGAACCAGGGAAGTGTTGTACACAGTAACAGCCACATTGTATAATGATTAACTTTGATAGACTTAGCTCTTCTCAGCAATGCAAGGATCTAAAACATCTTGAAAAGTCTCATGATGGAAAATGTTATTGACATCCAGAAAAAGAACTATGGAGCCTGAATGTAGATCGAAGCATACTATTGGCTCTTTTTTTTTCCTTCTGTTTTCTTTTCTTTCTTCTTTCTTGTGGTTCCTCCTATTGGTTCTAATTCTTCTTTACAACATGACTAATGTGAAAATATGTTTAATAGGAATGTACATGTAGAGCCTATATCAGATTGCATGCCATCTTGGGGAGGGAGGCTGCAAAGGAGGGGGAGGAAATTTAAAACTCAAAAATTTTGGAAGTCAATGTTGAAAATGAAAAATTAATTAATTAAAAATAAAGTAAAAAAAGCAAATGGATACTCAACTGACCTCAAGTTGACTGAGACCTTAAGATGGGGCTATTAAAATGACAAAGCTTCAAGGTATTATCAGATATATTCTCAGAACTAACGTCACCTCATTGTAATGACTGAGATTTATGACCTCTTGGAAATCCAACTTTGGGAACATTATTAGTAATAAGTTACAAGTTAATGTTTGTCTGTTACTTTGATAAAATTGCAATTCAAAACTTTGGTTTAATGGATGACTGTGGAAATATTACCATACTCACAGGTTTCTATATTCTACTACCCAAAGGATTTAGTATAAGGCACAAGTAAGAATTTATTTTAGCTCTCAAAATTACTAATTGTGACAGAAATATTGATGATACTCAGCTTTTCATTAATTGCTTTTAATCCTTCATTTTCCACAATAGTTATTCCTAACTTTTTCCACTATCTTCATGTCCTCATCTCATCTCAATTGCTGCTACTACTGAAAAGTATTCTATCTTTTTCCTTTATTTTCATCTTGTGTCTTTGGGCATTAATGAATGAGTATCTATTTCCTCATTCTTACCTGTCATGGCAGAAGAAACATCTCTCTATTAGAAAGCTAAGAACATCAGTGTTCTTGATCTCATCTCTCTAATATCCTCTGTAACTCGCTCCATTTGTGACATCCACTGACCTTGCATCTCTATTCTCAGCTTTGCTCTCACTATTCTTCTACCTACAAATAAGTTCAAGTCTCACCAATCATAAAAAAGCTTCCCTTAAACTTGCTATCTTCTTGAGCTATTTCTCATTTTTTCTTTATTCTCCTTGCTTCCACGGTGAATAAAAGGCTAGATGTGGAATCAGGAAAACCTGAGTCCAAATTTTGCCTCAGATGCATCTGTGCTAAGTGGTGGGACTACAAAGGCAAAGAAAAAAAACATGCCATCAAGGAGTTTACATTCTACTTGGAAGATAACAAGATGTTAGCATTGACAATTTAGAACAAAAGTCAAAATCAATATCAAATTAGACTAAAGAACAAGGCAGTAGCTCAAATCAATTGAAGCAAGAAATCCACTTAAAAATGGAAAGTTAACAAAAGTAAAGATATTGCCCATGCCAGTATTTCTTAGAGAACTTTAGCTAATAAAATTGAGTAGTCTCAAGAAAGATCTCCTAATACAAAAATTATCTTGTTATTGAACAAGCCTTTGGACTTTCTACAAAGCAGAGAGACATGGTAGCTAAAGGTAATATTGTTCAGAATATAAGCTTATTTGCAAAATATTAGGGAGGATGATATAAGTTTGTCAATCAACACACATTTATTAAACATTTACTATGTATCAGGCACTGTACTAAATGTTGGGAATACAAAGAATTACAAAAACATAGTCACTGCCCTCTAGCATCTTGCATTCTAATGAGTGAGAACACATGTAAACAACAATGTATATACAAGATATGTGCAGTATAAATGTGGGTAATTTCAGAGAGAAAACACTAATAATGGGGAAAGAGGATTGGGAAAGCAGAAGGTGGGATTTGAGCTGAGTCTTAAAGGAAGCCTGGGCAGCCAAGAGGCAGAGATGAGGTGAGAGATCACTCCAGGCATGGAGTATGTAACCTCTGAGGTCTTTTGGCACAAAATGGAGGCAAGCCAATAAGACCCCTCTATTACCAGATTGTATGCCACTGCTAATAAAGGATTATTGCTCAGATAATTGTCTCTTCTTGCCCTTTGTTAAATTCTGGGCTCCACAGAGGTAGGAGGATGTCTACCCCAAGCATGTGGAGACTTCCCCCAATAGAATGTACAGATGAGAACAATTTGTTCCAATGGTCATTAAGGAGGCTGAAGCAGGCATTTTGGAGTACCTTCTGTCCTCCTGACTTTTACCTTGCCACTGGACCTGGAAGAAAGAGTGAGGCTGATGACCTGGTACAACTCTGCCTCATTTGAATCCAATTCACATGCAAGTCAAGATATCACTTATAATGCCATTGGTCTTCTTAAAAATGAAGGATGAACATCATAGCTTGTGAAAAGACACACAGTGGGGAAGGAAAGGTCAGTGTCACTATATTCTAGAGTAGGCCTGTGCAACCTGTGGCCCATGAACCACTTGCAGCCTTTGGGCCACTTGCAGCCAAAGGATTTCAGGCAGTCCGTGAAAAATAAAGAGAAAAAACATTCTTTGTATGTAGAGGAAATCCTTGGGCATGCCACAGGTTGTGCAGGCCTGTTCTAGAGTATGTAGAGGGGAGTAAATGCTTTGGAACTTTGATAGTATTTTTTTTCAATTACATGTAAAGAAAGTTTTCAACATTCATTTTTATAAGATTTTGAGTTCTAAACATTTTTCTCTTTCCCTCCCTCCCCTTCCCTCTCCCCAAGACAGCAAGCAATCTGATATAGGTTATACATGTACAATTATATTAAACATATTTCCACATTAGTCATGTTGTGAAAAAAGAATCAGAACAAAAGGGAAAAACTAAGAGAGCAAAAAAAAAAAAAACAAAAAAAGTGAAAATAATATGCTTTGCTCTGCATTTAGACTCTAGTTCTTTCTCTGGATGTGGATAGCATTTTCCATCATGAGTCTTTCGGAATTATTTTTAAATCATTGTATTGCTGAGAAGGGCCAAGTCTATAAAAGTTGATAATCACAGAATATCGCTATTACTGTGTACAATGTTCTCCTGATTCTGCTCACTTCACTCAGCATCAGTTCATGTATGCCTTTCCAAGTTTTTTTTCTGAAATCTGCCTGCTCATCATTTCTTATAGCACAATAGAATTCCATTATACTCATATATCACAACTTGATCTACTATTGCCCAATTGATGGGCATCCTCTCAATTCCAATTCTTTGCTACCACAAAGAGAGCTGCTATAAATATTTTTGTACACATGGGTCCTTTTCCCTTTTATGATCTCTTTGAGATATAGACCTAGTAGTGGCATTGCTAAATCAAAGGGTATGCACAATTTTATAGCTCTTTGAGCATTTTTCCAAACTGTTCTCCGGAATGGTTGGGTTAGTTCACATCTTCACCAACAATGCATTAGTGTTGAGGGGAGTAAATTGAAGAAGAATGGAGATGTAAGCAGGAGCCACATTGTAAAAGGCTTTAAATTCCAAACAGAAGATTTCTTCTTGTCTCCCTCATTAAACTGTAAGGTCTTTGAAGACAGGTACTGTTTTTGTTTTCGTTTGCATCCTCAGACCTTAGCACAGAGCACATACTGGACACTGATCCATACTTGTTGACATGAATTTATATTTGATCTTGGAGTTTTATTGTTTTCAAGAATCAATACTTCACCAAAAAAGCAAAAAAAATAGTTGAGTAGGTAACAAAATTGCACAGTTTGGTGTGGCTCTAAGCCAGATCATCCTCAGAGCATTTGCAAATATCCTTTCAATTTTAATACATAATGTGAAATGGGACAGGTCTGCCAGTGTTTCTATAGTGATTTAGTCTCAGTAATAGCAATAAAAGAAACACTGTATTTGTACTCCACCATCTTGTATTTCATGTACTTTGTGAGGAATTCATAATGATACTTAAGAAGATGAAGTTGGAAAAGGTGGTGACCACATATTTACAAAAAGACATCCAGACTAGAGGTTGCACGATTTTACAGAGACTTGGTGTTTTAAGATATTTCAAAGAGGGGAAGATTTACCTAATAATAAATAGCACTGATGCTCCTCTCCTTCATAGAACTCCCCCTAAAAAATAAAAAATAAAAACAGGAGGCGCTAAACAAGAAGCAATCAGTAAGTAGAAGGTGTTGAATCCAAATTCAGAGTACTTGGGTTCCAATCCTGTTTCTGCTACTTGTTACTTGTGTGACTTTGAACAGTGACTTAAACTTCCTGGGCCTCGGTTCCTCATCTACAAAATGAACATGTAGCTTAATAGACCTCTAAAGTTCTTTCTAACTCTAAATTTAAAGTGTTATACATATATCTATATGCTTACTTTTAATTTTTTACTCCTACAAGATCTCTGAGAATTATCTATGTGTATATTGATGTTATGCATGAAGAAATGTTGAGGTTTAGGCAAAATTTTGCAGAATATTTTTTAGAGCAGATAGTATCTTCTTAAGTCACATAATTGTCTGACAAGCATAGAGAACATAGTATTATCCAATGTGTTTCTTGTTTAGTGGTAATTTTTAAAGCATTTGATTTGATAAAGCAGAATGCAGTCTTAAAGATTTTACTCTGTCAATGCATCTCAGCCATGTATCAATATCTTATAATATTCCATCATATGGGCCATCATAGAGTTTGGGAATCTGAATTGCCACATGTCAACATAGGCCCAGCTAGACCCTGGATAGTCAATCCATTGTCATGGTGATAAGCATTTTATTTATATGTTTATATATTAATCTTCATTCACATTTATATTGCTATATACATGTCTTCTGTTATTTTGATTACTGAGGAAATATTAATTTAAAATACAAAGACTTAATTTTGAAAAAAATCTCATTTTAAACTTTAAGGAATCTGTCTCTCCATTTTCAAATTAACTTCTCCCAGATCCTTTTTACCTCTGCAGGTTCCCATGCTACCCCTTTTCCTACAATAAAAAAATAATGAATGAATAATCAACAAGACAAAACAAAGAATGAATAAATAGATAAATGACTAGTTACATGTATAGATGATAAATTAGTGATTAGATAAAAATAAATAGGTAAATAAACAAAGGCATAAATAAATCTATTGTTAACATCACAGTAGATTTCAAAGTCTGAGAGAAACAAAAAGGACCAGGAAATAGAAGATGCTGCTTCCTCCTTCTGGGGCATCTGCTTGGTACCACCACCAACAAGTAGCTTGTAAGAGATTTATAAATTCAGTCTCTGTGACTCCCTTAGAAATTCCAGCAAATTCCTGCTACTCCCTCACAACTGATTTTGACTTTAGGATCTCAGATTTAGAACTCAAAGAGATCTCAGTGGTCATCTATTCCAACCACCTCATTTTATTCATGAAGAAACTGGCTCCAAGAGGTTGTGATTTGCCTAAGATGATACTGGTCATATGTGGTAAATCTGGGATTTGAATCCAAATTCTCTCATTCCAAATTCAGTACTCATTTCACTGAACCATATTGCTTCTCTTTATTGACTTTACACTGAGTGTACAATTAAGCTGTTTGTATGAAAATATCATTTTGTTTTAGCCAAATAAACTGGATAACATTTTGGGTAATGTTGGGTTATACTTTTTAAGGCCTTTCTTTTCTGTGACATCATAAAAGTAATACTCTCTTTGAAGTCATTCATTTGTGCCTTTGTGATTGACTTGAAAAAGGAAAGCTAAATAAACATAGTGCTCATTTATAGTACACCAAAATTGTCTTACAAAAATTCGGCTTTACTGTGTTCTGATGTTAGGGGAACATCCTGATCACTTTTAGACTTCAATCTGTAAAAATGCTTGAGAAACTAAACCACTGTAAACATTACAGTTGTGGAGGGGAGAAGAATATCAAAGAGGCCATATGTCAATCTTGGGAATAAAATATGGGTAGTATCATTTTATTAAACCTGAAAATCGATATTTTCATATGGCTACCCAGCATGGGTCAAGATGAAAACAAATGCTTAGAAAAAGAGCTATTTTATTGATTATTCATCCAGAAGTCTCTTTTGTCCAGATACTTTCCTGTTACCTTCATTCTCCTTTGTACAATTGAACTCTGCACTTCTGATATAACCCACAATGTGATGGGGACATGGATACTAAGAGAAATAATTGCTGTTGACCAGTCCATAGAGGTTGGGGTCAGTTGAATATTGTAATAAATAAAAGCTCATGGAAAGGTATTGTTGAACTATTAATGCCACAATTTCTTAGCCAGCCCAAGATTAAGACAATTGGGCATTTGCCATTTTCTTTGTTTTACCCTTAACCACATCATCTCATTGCCATAGGACTCAATGCATCCTGCGGGAACTCTACTGCTTACAAATCCCTGAGTCCAAGAAACAATGACTTATGGTTGAGTCTTAACCACAATAGCATCATTTTAATGTGTTTTCCTTTCAGTGGAAGTATATAAAAGTAAAGATGCATAATTTATTTTTTCCTGTTGTTGGCATAGAAATGGGATACAGACTAGATCTTTAATTTAATTATCATAGGGGTCTCTAGGACAACTCCCTCTACCAATTCATGTTGTTGTTCAGTTGTTTCAGACATGTCCAACTCTTCATGACCTCATTTGGGGGATGTCTTGGCAAATATACTGAAGTGCTTTGCCATTTTCTTCTCCACCTAATTTTATAGATAAGGAAACTGAAGCAGACAGGGTGACTTGCCCAGGGTCACACATGCTAGTTGGTTGATTTTTTTTTATAATAGTAACAATTGTCATGATGAATAGGGACATCATAATAACTACAAGTAACTCTCCATTGACTGTCCTAGGAAGACCCTACCTAATGAAGGAACAAAAAGAAATGAAAGTGGGTTGATTCCATGCCCATTACTTTTCTAGAAATCATGGCTTCATGTTGCTAACATTGGGAAGAAAATCAGAACAATGGTTATGTAACAAAGGTGAGGAATAGCAAAGAGACAGTTCATATTGTACTGGCACTCAGGGGATGTTAAAATACCTAGAAGATAGCCATCAGGGCATTGCATAGATCATTTCTGGAGCATGTATGGGAAAGTGTAGGTCAGCACTACAAAAGATAAGTAGCTATGGTGATTGTCACAGTTAGAGAGACTGCCCATATAGATGGGCTCCTACATCCATTGAAGTACTGATTTGGAATAACTGCGTAGGTTTGTGTAGCCTGGAAAAGCTTCTTTATCTGCTTCCCCAAATGCTTCTAGTTCTTTCTCATCATTCCTCACAACATATTCTTCCTGCATTCACCACATTTTTTGTTCATTTTTGTTGATATCTTTTATTTTTGCATCAACTTCATTTCCCAATATACCCTTCTCTTCCCCAGAGAGTCATCCTTTGTAACAATAACAAAAAGGAAAAATAATTAAAACAAAATAAAATCAGCTCAGCAAATAAGTCAACATGTGAATAGAATCTGATGGCATATGTTAGCTTCCACACCTGTGGTCCCCTACCACTGCAAATAAGAGGAGAAAACATTTTTTTCTTATTTTCTTCAAGGACAGGCAATCATTATAATAATATAGAATTCAATTTCCAGTCTTTTTTTTTTCTATTTCCATTTACATTGTTGTAGGCATTTTGTTTCCCTGGTTTTGTTTATTTTGCTTTGCATTGTCTTACAAATATCCCTATGCTTTTCTATATTCATCATTTCTTTTTTTTATATTCATCATTTCTTATAGCACAGTCAAATTCCATTCTATTCATCAGCCATTTGATTAGCTTTTTTTCTAATACATGCTCTTCTTCCCTATTTCTGTTTGATGTTTCTAATTCATATTGAACTCCAACACCAGCCAAACATTCCTCTTCCTTCCTACCCTGGAGCTCTATGTGGTATTCCCCTCTTTGTTCTGTAATGATTTCCTTATGTAATTGAAAGAAAGGGAAATGTATGTGTTCACATTTGTCTCCAGTCCAGAAATATGCATTTGGAAAACCATCACTTAGTTTTGAGCAGTCTCCCATGCAATCTGAATGTTTTTTTCTTGAATTCTTCATAACTCAATAATTATTATGCAACAGGTGAAAGAAAAAGAAATAATTATACAACCAATGAAAATGTATCTCCATAAGTAATTTACCATCAAAATAGAGAATAAATTAAATGTCTTCAAGGGAATGGAAAAGTAGGTCCCTTCTGTCACAATGGAAAATATATTTCAAACAGGATATGGAATGGACTTATTTAACTTTGCATAGCCTAATATTTGGGAAGTTGAAAAAATGGAAGGGGCAGCTAGGTGGCACAATAGATAGAGCTCCAGCCTTGGAGACAGGAGGACCTTAGTATAAATCCGACCTCAGACACTTGACACTTACTAGCTGTGTGACCCTGGGCAAGTCACTTAACCCAATTGCCTCACCAAAAAAAAAGAAAAAAAGAAAAAAAAAGAAAAACAGGACAATATTTATCTTGGGGCAGCTAGGTGCAGTGAACAGAGCTCTGGACTTGGAGTCAGGAGGACCTGAGTTCAAATCCAGCCTCAGACACTTAATACTTACTAGCTGTGTGACCCTGGGCAAGCCACTTAACCCTGATTGCCTCACCTGCCTCCCAAAAAAGGAGAACCATTGCTTTGATTTTCTTCCTAATATAAGTAACATGAAGCCATGACTTCTAGGAAAGTGAAGGGCATTGAATCGATCACTTTGATATCTTTTTGTTCCTTCATTAGGTATAGCTTTCCCAGGACAACTAAGGAGGAGTTATTTTTAGTTATCTTGATGTCCCTACTCTTCATGGCACTGGTTACTTATCAAACAATCAATCAACAATCATTTATTAAGCACCTACTATACACAAGAAGGGAAGCTAGGTTGCTCAGTGGATAGAACACCTGGTCTAAAGTCATCTTTCAGAGATCAAATCTGGCCTCAGATACTTACTAGCTGTGTGACCCTGGACAAGTCAATTTAACCCTGCTTATCTCAGTTTCCTCACCTCTAAAATGAGCTGGAGAAGGAAATGGCTAAGTATTTCAGTATCTTTGCCAAGAAAACCCCAAATGGGACCATAAAGATCATGGAAATGACTAAAACAACTGAAGAACAACACAATGTAAAAGGCTTCAGGCTAGGCACTAAGAATTCAAAGACAAAGTAAAAATAGTTGCTAGTCTCAAGGGGCTTACCTTCTATCGAGGAAAACAATAGATACATAAGTATGTCCAGAATACATGATTGGTGATTTTGGGGAGAAGGGCACTAGCAGCTGGGGGGAATCAGGAAAGTCTTCACAAAGTTGATGATATTTGACCTGAGTCCTGAAGGAGACTAAGGATTTTTTTTTTTTGCCTAAGCAATGGGGTTAAGTGACTTGCCCAGGGTCACACAGGCAGTAAATATTATGTGTCTGAGGCCAGATTTGAACTCAGGTCTTCCTGAATCTAGGGCTGGTACTCTATCCACTATGCCACCTAGCTGCCCTGACACTAAGGATTTTAAGAGACAGAAGTGAGGAGGAAGTGTATTATAGATACAGGACACAACTGGTGTAAAGGAAAGAAGCTGAGAAATAGAACACTGTATTTGAGGAACATTAATAAGGTAGCTTGACTTGATTATAGAGTACATAAGGAAAGTAATGTAAAAGGGTCATTTTCTTAGGGTGATTAATCTAAACATTCCAAAGGACCTAGTTAGCACAAACCTCTGAAGTCTATGAGGCTTACTTTCATCAGAGCGTCACACAGCGTAGCATGATCTCACTCACTGGCATGCACTCTGCCAAGTCTCAGAATGGTTCTTGTATATAATCTTGTTTTCTTCGATCCCCCCCCATACTTTTACTCTATATTTGGTTTAGATAGGGACCCCAATACCAAGGCAGATAGCACTTGCTTACATATAGTCATAAGACACAACTTGTATATGCCTGCACTCCAGCATCATTCAGTAGTGCCCAGATCAAAGATTAGGGAGGTGGGATGATGACGGAGACAATCTTCCACAACAGAAGGGAATAGGTGGGGTCTAGAATACAAGGAGAGTAGTTGATTTAGGCAAAAAGGGCATTCTTTTCCTCATAGAGCGAAGGGGAGGATAAAGGAGATTATAGTTTAAGCCAAAGGTTCTCAAAGTTTGATCTTTGGATGCTTTGGAGTTCTCAAGACCCTTTCAGGGGGTCTACAAGGTCAAAAATATTTATATAATAATACTAAGACTTTGCCTATTACAAATCTCTTTCCTTTTTCTACTAAATTCCCATGTCAAGTTGTATATTCTTCATATATTTCAAACAAAAACAAAACAAAACAAACCCTAACATATCAAGACAGACTGATACAGGATCTGAGTTGATAATCTATCTGTCTTCTATTAAGTCAAACATTAAAGAGATTTGCAAAAATATGTAAAACAATTCCATTTTCCCACTAATTACTATTTTTTAGTTTTGGAACATATAGTCATTTTTCATGAAAAATATTGTTAATACACAATGAGATTTTTATTGCTATTTTCAAATGAAATGATGAATATTTTTAAAATTTATCCATTTCAATTTCTAATATAGTAAATTTTTATAGATATAACCCACATAAATAAAATCATTGGTAGGTCCTCAATAATGTTAAGGTCATAAAAAGAGATACTGAGACCAAAAAAGAGGATCATTGGTTTAAGCCATGGAAGCAAATGCAATTGGCAAGGGAGATTATGCAGAAAGCAGAACCAAGGACAAAAATTTGAAAAAAAAAAGCACTTATGCAAATTATGCTAATTGGTCAGGAGCTAATGAAGAAGGTAAAGAAAATAGTAAAAGATGTAGTTGGAGATCTTTACAATTGCAGTTTCTCTGATGTCAAAGGAAGAGAAAGGACTAGCAAGAAGAAGTGAGCAATAACCCTACATACTACAAAGAGGGTAAGATGAATAGATGAATTATGAAAACAGACTACATGATTTGATGAATAACAGGTCAATAGCAACTTCTAACAAAGCAATTTTAGTGGAGAAGTTGGGGAAGGGTTTTGAAGTTAATATGCCAATGTCTATTACAGAAGTTGAGGCAGCTCTTGTGGACAACTTAATCAGAAGTTTTCCTGCCAGAAATACCATGTTGTAAATAGTAAAGTTTCCAAGGTGTTCATCTTCTTTCTCCTCTTCTTTATTATAATTATTATTATCAACCCTTCTGAGCTATGAAAGAATGTGTTTTTAAACCAACTAATTTTATTATTGCTCATTAGCACACTGTTAAGGAAAAAGCATAATTTTGTTTAACTGCCTCTCACTGGGGAAAACAAGGAACTGAATGATTTTATCAGGGTCCACCAAGTGAACCTTAGTACAATTCCTGGGCATGATTTTTTGGGATATATTCTAAAATTGGACAATTTCTAAGTTATTGTTCCTATTAGCGAAGGTAGAGGGTGTTGAACAACCTTCTTTAATGGAAAACAAAAGAGCAGCGAACATATTCTGACTTAGATGTGAAAATTAGCAATCTTTCACATGTTTACAGCTGCTGATCCGATGTCAATGGAAAATGAGCATGCCTTGTTTTCTGATGCTGGGGGATCTACTAAATCACTGTTTATGTGACATAATATTTTCACTTTCACAAAATAGTCATTAAACAAATCAGAGCTTTGCAAATAGGTTTTTCTAAGCATTAAACCAGCAAGAATTGTACTTTATAAGATATATTCAGGTATAAAATATGTTGGTATATGTAAGTACATGATATACGTATACATATACACACGTATGTAGGTCCATCTGTTTATAGGGATGCTATGTGTATATATATATATGCATATATAAATATATACATATTCACATACACATATATGTGTATAGACTTGGCAATATATTTTACCTTACTTATGCAATAGACACATCCCAACAAGCACTCATGCAAACCTCTTCCAAAAATACATTCCTGGGAGGAAAACATTTAGATTACAGATTGCTAGCAAAAATCAGAGATATGCCCTTTACCTTTGGCAGAATGGTGTAAACAGTGTATTTGTTGCATCTTCCTGTTACAGTAACTATATATTGTTCCCTGGCTCTTCTTTCTCTTGGAATCACTTCATATAAATCTTCTCATATTTGCACTTTTTCATGTTACTCTATGAAATTCCCCCTTCTCTGTAGTCTCCTGCTGATGTCATGGAACTAGAAAACAGAATATTTCCCACATTGAAATAAATGCATTGTCCCCATTAAAAACAAAAAACAAAAAACAAAAAACAAAAAACAAAAAACAAAAAACAAAAAAACAAAAACCTAAGGTAACAGAAGAGAGAATTCACTTCACTTACAAGAGCCTGCGTGTAGTGTAGATATTGTTAATAATATGAAGACATATTTTTCTATGGAAACAAATGTGGTTTATTAGCAAGACAATGGAAAATACCTGATCAACTTATAGGACTTGCTCCTGAAAAGTTCTGATCACAACTTGATCATGATGTCCCACTAACCATACCTTCATTTATTTCTAGCTTTGTAATTCTCTCTCATATCATGACCCCTTCCCACTCATCTTTCAATTCTACCACCATTGATATTTTTTTTTTCCTAAACTCCATTGTAAGAGTATAACTTGTTCATCCATATTCCTCTAGTTTGGGGAACATGACTGCGGGACCTGCTCATGTATCTCTGGTTCAGTTCTCCCCTGGAGTAAACTGCTGAAAAGCACCTTGGCAAAGCTAAAAAAAAACAAAACACACTAGAATACTGAATTAATTCTTCAATTCTTCAACAGAGGACATGGACAAGAGTCATATACGATCAGTAGATAGGAATGAATTGTGGCCTGAATCAGAGCACGAAATTTCTAAATCAGTGAGATCACAGATTCATTTGTGTATTCTTTGACTTATACCGCATAGCTGCAATTTATGGAATACTACAGTCTCTGGTGAATCCAAGGGCAATGAAGTGTGTCAATAGGCTGTACCATAGGGAACAATGAAAAACCATGGAGGAAGAATGGGTTATTGGACAAGGAAATAAAGTGGCTGATCAATGGAATAGATTATGCAAATAATATATAGAAATAAATGATCATAGTAAACTAATGCTTGATAAACTTAAAGATCCAAGCTATTAGGGCAAGAACTCACTATTTGACAAAAATGCTGGGAGAACTGGAAAGTAGTCTGGCAGAAACTATACATAGCCCAATATTTCACACTTAATACCAAGACAAGCTCAAAATGGGCATATGATTTAGACACAATGGGAGATGCCATGAACAAATTAGGGGAAATAGGAAAAAAATTACTTGTCAGATCTATGGATAAGAGAAAAGTTTATCACCAAACAAGAGATAAAGAGGATAATAGGAGGAAAAATGGATAATTTTGATTACATTAAATTTAAAATAATTTGTACAAACAAAACCAATGTAGCCAAAATTAGAAAGCATGCAGGAAACTAGGGAGGGGAAAAATTTTACTGCAAGTTTCTCTGATAAAGGTCTCATGTCTCAAATTTATGGGGAACTAAGGCAAATTTATAAAAAAAAATAAGGGCTATCCTCCAATTGATAAATGGTCAAAGGATATGAACAGGTAGTTTTCAGAAGAAGAAATGAAAGTTATCAATACTCATATGATTGGTTGTTTGGTTGGTTGTTGTCCTTCATTTTTGAAGAGGACCAAAATGACATCACTATGCTAGAGTCAACTTTTGATGTTTCTGACTGTGGTTGATCAGATCAACATAATCTTGGAATGCTCTACCACAAGTTGGGCACAAATAGTCTGTGGGAGCATTTGGGGTAGATTCTCTAAATTTGCACATCCTGTGTTTCCCTTGAGTTATTTCAATTCTGCTTTGCTCATAGAGCACAGCACCTTCTCTGATGTGGGCATGCTATGCTGAGTGGTCCTGTGCCAGTGTCTCCCATGTCACACAATCAATTCCAAAATGCTTAAGAGAGACTTTGAGAGTGTCTTCATATCACTTCTTCTGACTATTCATATGAAAAATACTCTAAATCACTAATAATTAGAGAAATGTGAATTTAAAAAAAAACTGAAGTACCACCTCATACCCATCAGTTGGCTAACATGACAGAAAATGAAAATGACCAAAGCTGGAGGGGATGTGGAAAAATAAATGCACTAATATACTCTTGGTGGAGCTGTTAATTGGTTCAACAATTTTGGAGAACAATTTGGAACTCTGCCCAAAGGTCTTTAAAGCTGTGCATACTCTTTGACCCAGATATATTACTACTAGATCTGTATCCCAAAGAGACAATAGAAACAGTAAAAAGAGCCATACATACAAAAATATTTATATCAGCTCTTTTTGTGATGGCAAAGAATTGAAAACTGAGGGGATGCCCAACAATTGGAGAATGGCTAAGCAAGTTGTGGTGTATAATTATGATATAATATTACTATACTGGAAAAAATTATGAAGGAAACAGTTTCAGAAAAACCTGGGAAGACATACAAATTGATGCAAAGTGAAGTGAGCAGAACCAGGAGAACACTGTACATAGTAGCAACAATAGTGTAACAATAATCAACTGTTAAAGACAGCTACTCTGATCAGTACAATCATCCATGAAAATTTCAAGATTCATGATGAAAAATGTAACTACTTCCAGAGAGAGAATTGATGAAGTCTGAGCTTAAATTGAAACATTTTCTTTTATTTTATTTTCCTTGCTTTTTTTTTCTTTTGTGACCTGGCTAATGTGAAAATGTGTTTTGAATGTCTTTATATCTATAATGGATATCATACTGCTTGCCTTCTCAATGGGTGGGGGAGAGTTGGGAGGGAGGAAGAGAATTCAGAATTGGAAATAAAAATTAAAATATAATAATTTTTTAAAAAATCTATGAAGAAAAAGGAGTATAAAGGCATCAGGTATAGGATAGATATAAATAGGATGAATACAATCTGGAGGAGATAAAGGAAGAGATAATCAATACACACCCTACATTGACGAATGGTATCCATTTGATTTATTTAATGTAATATTTTGTTTATTAACAAACATTTATTTCCTCTCCTTCAATTAAACAAAAACAAACAAATAAATGAAATTCTCTGAATAAATATGTGTAGGCAAGCAAAGCAAATTACCTTATTCTGCATTTTTAGTCCAACAGCTCTGTCTGTTTCTATCTCTGTCTCTCTTTTCCTCTCTCTCTCTGTCATTCTGTTCCTGTCTTCTCTCTCTCTCTCTCTCTCTCTCTCTTTCTCTCTCTCTCTCTCCTTCTCTCTCCCCCTCCTTCTCTCTCATTTCTTCATTCCCTCCTCTTTAAAGGAATACTATTTTTTATATGGGGTGATTCTCAGAGAGAAGAAAGGAGAGGGATACACAGCATACCATGGTGATGGTAAAATTTACCACCTTCCATTAGGAATTCTAGTTCACCTTGTTTATGATCTTTGATCTGAGCATTTTTTTATAGAAATATGGATTTTAGTACCTCTGCCCTTTCTTACATGTAGAATAAATATCATTTTATTTTTCAGGTTGGGATTCTTTTCCTTTGAGCACATATATGTCCTATTTTCTCTGCAGTTTCCATCTAATTAGAGAAAGTCATGTTTAGTTTCTCACTGTGTTTCTCTGATGTATATAGGCAGGTGCTATACAGATGCAAAAGAAAGTTACCGCAACACTGTTGTTGTTTTTTCCCACATAAAGGAAAATAAATACCTTATAATTAGAGGGTTTACAATAATAGGAGGAGTCTCATTACTTTATTTTCTGAAAGTCTGCCAGTTCTAGTATTTATTAAAATTTATTAAAACAAATTTATTAATTAAAATTAATTAAATCTAGGATTTTATTGATTTTTAGGGCACTGACCATAAGTAACAGATGTACTGTTGCAAGCATTTGGGGTTGCTCTCCTCTTTACGACTAATGGCAATATTTATTTCCTCATGGGCAAATACCGTGCTTTCCTAAAATCAAGCATCTGTTTCCACTGTACACAATTTTCTCCATTGTATATCCTTAGGCTAGATCCTCTCATGATCATACTAACTATTATTCCCTGTAATTAAACCTTCTATACATAAATATACAGAGAAAATCTGAGAAATATCTAGGATTTTTTGCACCTCAGGAAAGCTGCACAAACTCTGTCTTGGGCAAGCTATTAAAAAGGCACACAAGTTCTTGGAGAGGCAGTACCTGCCTACTCACTCTGAGTCCCCCCCCCCGCCCCGGAAGGTGACACAGAGATCTGAGAATATCTGATGCTGAGGGCAAATTCCTTGGAATATCATAAAGCTACAGAGAAGCCAATTCTGAGAAGAGGAAATGGGCCATTCAATAGCTTCCTATTTTAACTAATCATTATTGATATTTAGATGATGAGATCAATTATTTCTTCACAACTGATATCCTACTAAGAAGTCCAATTACTGTTGAGTATTGGTAGAGTAGCCCCAGTATAACAAAAACAGATACTTAGGGGTAGAAGTGTAAAAGAGATACTATCAAAGTATCATGACAGAATGTGAGACCTGGACAAGATCTATAGATCAATTAGTTCAACTCCATTTTATAGAGGAGGAAAATGAGGCTTCAGATAATGGAAATGACTTATCCACTTGAATATGACAAGGGCTTTTTCACATATTACTGAAATTAAGGCTGAGATCAAGTGGAATCATATTGTTCCCATATTGCATTCTTATAGACTGTTAAAGCCAAATCTGTCCTTAGGGACTACTTTGTCTCATACTGAAGAGTAGGAAAATGAAGTTCAATGTTAGCATGAGAGTTGGGACTAAAATCTTGATCCCTGGACTGTTAGCCCAATGGTCTTTCATCCAGGTTGTTGAAATTAGGTCTTCACATTCAAAAGCACTGTGCAACTAGAGCAACCAGCCTCATAACTGAGAATGTTTAGCTGAGTGGGAAGGTGGGAGTGGGGGGATGGTCACCTCACTATTCAGTTGCACTTTGGCTTGAAACTCACCCACTCCAGGAAGAACAGCACATATAGCTGGGGAATATACTTGAAGTTGCACACTACTGTCATCCGTGTGGTCAGGGTACATATGAAGAACCCACTTAGGGTTATTTGGAACCAGGGTAACTCATACCAATGACTCTGTAAAGCTGCTATGTGTCCTCTGTTGATGTCATTGTACAGTTCTCTTTTGGGTGATAAGGCAAGAGTGATAATGCTGCCCTTGCTCCCGAGTTTCCCTTTGATCAGCAGTCAAAAGAAATTTAATGTGGCAAGGGGCAGGGGGTGGGAGGTAAGGAGAAAAAAAGCAGTCATTATTCTCCTACCTTTATCTGTGCTGGTATCTACCAGCAGCAAAAGTTCTAATGCTATCATGCTATATTCTTGCAGACCTCACCTGTCTTCTTATGTAGGGAAAATGTGTTACAAAGTAACAGAATCTGAGTTGGAAAGGAACTCCAAGCCCATCTAACCCAACCTGTACCCAAGTTAGGATCTTCTCTGCTACTTACTTGAGGGGTTTAAGCCTTTGCTTAAAAGAGCTCCAGTGAGAGGGAACCTCCTAAGGGAGCACATTCCAATTTTTAGCAACAAATTGTGACCAAGTGTTTTCCTTAAATCAAGCCTAAATTCGCAACTTCCAATCACTCACCCTGGTTCTTCCCAGTGGGGCCAAGTAAAACAAGTCTGATTCTTTGTCTACATGACAGCCATTAAAAACAGCTATTATGTATCATATCCCTTTCTCTTAAATTTTCTCTCATTTATTCTAAACATTTTCAGTTTCATGCATGGTCATGTGAGTCTCAAATGAGATAATGCAGATAGAACACTTTTTTTGAACTTTCAACCATGATTGTAAACGTTAATTATTATTATTACTTGATCATTCTTCATATGATATGCACTTAAGGTCATCCTGCTCACTGTCTGTTGCACACTGTCCAGATTATCAATATTCTTCCTAAAACACAACACCTGAAATCGAATATGAGATTCCAGATGTTGTCTAGCTAGGACAAAGTACAGTGGGATATCATTTAGCAAATTCTGGAAGCTATACTTCTCTTAATGCAGTTTAAGATCACAATAGTTTTCTAACTGTGGTTCTGACATTATCTTCCTCACAAGATTTTGTGTATTGTATAGCCTTCTGTGAGAGAGGTCTTAGCTTTGTCACAATCCTCTTTCCCTTATGTTCAACTGACACACTTGACCTGATGGGATAGAAGTGTTGAGGGATATTAGGGCTACTGTTCTGCTTTAATATCTTAGCCTTTCCCTTTCTTTTGAGCAGCTAGGTGGTGTAGTGGGTAGTATGCTGGGCCTGCAGTCAGGAAGTCTCATCTTCCTGAGTTCAAATCTGACCTCAGACGCTTAACTAGCTGTGTGACCCTGGGTAAGTCACTTAACTCTGTTTGCCTCAGTTTCCTCATTTGCAAAATGAGCTGGAGAAAGAAATGGCAAACTGCCCCAGTATCTTTGCCAAGAAAACCTCAAATGGGGCCATAAAGAGTCAGACACAACTGAATGGCTGTATCTTCCTTTTATTTGTTAATGTATTATTTTTATTGGGATTAGAAACAGAATGTGATAGTGTAAAGATTTTATGACATTGACCATCCTTCTGGGTTTACACAATACATTTCCCAGAGCCTTTTCTCTCTAAAGCTGTATATAAAGTATTTGTCCAACTTAAGGAATGGATTTCAATCCTCTCTTGGGAGTAGCTTGGTTGCTAGTGTCTCAGAGCTGTTTTCTGTTGTTTTCCGGAATTTTACGTTAACCAAACAGATGCATTTAAAATCACGTTCAATGTGCTTCTCATTTTATCATCACATCTAATCTTGGGTGCAGATTACATAAGATTAGACATCAATACCTATTCTCATAAGCTTTAACCCAAGCTATCTTCAAACTTGGGGAAGGATCAATAATTAAATGTTCTTGTGCTATAGGTGGGCAGAGTGTGTGGAACTTCTAGGCTCCATACAGCATCACAAAACATTATGCTTGCTATGCTAACAAAAGTTACAAGACATAGCATCATTTCCACTCTGGGTTAGGCAATAGACGTGTATCTATATGTGGGGGACTTAGATCCCATAGTGCATCCGTTAGAGGGCAGTGGTGTCCACAGCAAATAACAATATGCTTAGGGCAAAAGTCAATCCCTTTCTGAACTGCAGCACTTCTTTCCATTGAATTCAGCACTGTCTGATAGATGTCATGTTTTTCTAGATGTTACCCCAGTAGCTGAGGCCACGGCAAGGATGAATGTTGCCCAAATCAAGATGAATAAACATGACCCCAAGAATGAAGAGGAGACATGTTATCATGATGCCATTTGAAAATATGCACAAAGCAAGGGCTATATTTGCAGGTTTCATCTGAAGACAAAGGAAGGGTCCACTGTGTGCATTTGGTGGGTTAGGTCAGAGAAGGAAATTACATATTTACACATAATGCAGCTAGGAAACTGGAAGTCAGCATCCTTTTTTCAACAAGGTAGAGAAAAGACTTCATGAAAGATGAAGGATAATTTCTTGTGGTTTTTTTTTTTTGCATGTAATAATTTTTAGGAAAGACCTAACCATTTATTCTTTGCAATAAGTCATTTTTTTGGTTAGACAATGGGGTTAAGTTACTTGCCCAGGGTCACGCAGCTAGTAAGTGTTATGTATCTGAGACCAGATTTGAACTCAGGTCCTCCTGAATCCAGGGCTGTGCTCTATCCACTGAGCCACCTAACAGCCCCCAAGAAGTCATTTTCAACTCAGGCTTCTTGAGGGAATTATTTGCTTAATTCTGTTCATTTAAGCAATTATTAAGCACCAGGATCCAGAATGATATTTCTAAAGCATAGATCTGACTCCCTTTTTAAAAATCTCCAGTGGATGGGGCAATTAGGTGGCACAGTGGATAGAGCACTGGCCCTGGAGTCAGGAGGACCTAAGTTCAAATTCTGCCTCAGACACTTGACACTTGCTATCTGTGTGACCCTGGGCAACTCACAACCCAGATTGCCTCACCAAAAAGCCAAAACAAAATCTCTAGTGGTTCCTATGGCCTCCAGGATCAAATATTAACTCTTCTGTTTGTCATTTATAGCCCTTCAGAGTCTGGATTCAGCCAGCCCTTCAGGACATATTACCCCATTTACCCCCATACAATCTTTGTTTCAACCTGGTTGGTCTATTTGCTATTCCTCATACACAATAGTCTATCCCTCTTCTCAGTGCTTTTGCCTGCCTAGAATACTCTCTCTTCTCACCTCCACCCTTAGAATGTCTAGCTTACTTCAAAGCCAAGTCAAATCACCTCCTATCTGAAGCTTTTCCTTTTTTCTAGCTGCTAGCCTTCCCTTCTCCACCTCCCCAAATTTACCTGGTATTTTTTATTTACTTATGTGTGTACATGTTGTTTTATTTTTCCTAATAGAATATGACCTCTTTGAGGGCTGGGACCATATTGCTTTTGTCTTTGTATTCCCAGTACATCATGCAGTGCCTGGAACTTAGTAGATACTTAATCAATGCTTATTGATTACTTGATTTTTGTGTGCAATGAACCAGGCTGGGAGCTAAGGAAACAGCTCCACTCCTCATTAAGCTTACCTTCAATTAGAGGGGTCCAACTTACAATAGATAAGCAAATACAAAAAAAAATCCTTAGTAACATCAAGAGGGAGAGAGCACTCAGGTAGGACAACACATAACAACCCTTGAATTGGGCTTCCAAAAAAGCTAGGTGTTCTGTGAGCCTGAGGTGAGCAGAAAGTATAATCTAGACACAACAGGTGACCTTTATGAAGGTATATTGGCAAGAGGTGGGGTGTCACATATAGGAAATAACTAATAGTCCAGTTTTGATTAGATTAGAAGATTATGGAGTGATAGTAAATAGAACTGGAAAGGTAATTGGAAGCCAGGTTTTGGAGGGCCTAAAATTCCTCTCCAGGACCCATTCCTGATTCTCTGAATTTTTTTTTCCACCACCCCACCTTTCTACCTCACCACCTTTCCAGTTTTCTTTTATGTGCTGTCTGTATCTTTTTCTGAAGCTTAGCCATTCACACTCACATGTACACACAAACACAGACACAGACACACAGACACACACACACACACACTTATATACAAAGTTTTTAGAGGGAGGTCACTCCCATAGTTTCAAATACCATTTCTATATACTTCTAGAGGAAGACTTTCAAATCTCTGTTTTCTGTCCTGACTTATTTTCTGAGTTCCAGACCACAACTCCAGCCAATGATAGAACATCACCTGAACGTGCTACCAACACCTTCAAGTCAATATGCTCCAAATAGAGCTCATTATTATTTCCTTCTATTTTTTTCTTTCTTGTGATTTTCAGTATTTTTCTATTTGGCACCAACCCTGATCTCCCTTATATTTAACATTTAGGATATCTTTCAAACTCATTTCTCATATGCAGTTTATTGGGTCTTGTTATCTCCATGTTCACAACAATTCTTGCATTCTTATTCTCCTTGTTATACTTAACATCACCTTAGTAAAATACCTGGATAGACTACCACAAAGGCCTTCTCACCTCCCCTGTTCTATGAATCCAACACTCATAGCACTGCCAGATTTATCTTTCTTATAAAGGGATTTGGTCACGCCACTCCTCTGTTTACAAATCTTCAATGACTGCTGCTGCATATTTTTAAACTGTTTAAGCTTTTATTAACTTTTGTCTTTCTTATATACCTCATGCATATGTGTGTATGTCTATAAAATGTAAGAGATTTCTTTTTGAAATTACTGAAGCTCAAGGTTTTCTGTTTTTTTCTTTTAATTTATTTTATTTTATTCTGAACTTAAGAAATAAAACAATCATTTTGATAACATAGTGGAATAGAAAACAGATGACTGTACACTCCCACCCCTAGAGATTGCTACCATTAGACACAAATACACACATACATAATATATGTAAAACCATTCTATACATATTTCTATTTACCAGTTCTTTCTAGGCAGAGCCAAGATGGTAAAGTAAAGGCAGGAACTCTCCTGAGCTCTTCCCCAAACCCTTCCAAATACCTTTAAAAAATGACTCTACACAAATTCTAGAGTAGCAGAACCTACAAAAACATGGAGTGAAACAAATTTCCAGCCTAAGACAACTTGAAAGGTAGGCAGGAAATGTCTGTTGTACCAGGGTGAGAGAAAAGCGTTGTCCAGCAAAGGCTGTGCCAGCACAGACCAGACCCCAACAAACCTGGAGCAGGCCTCGGGGAGACTGAATTAGTGGTAGCACTGGTGGTTTCCAGACTTCTTTCAGCTCGCAGATGCCAAATACAACTTAGAAGGTCAGCAGGTGGGAGAGAAAAAAAAGAAAAAAATGAAAGTTATATGATAACTTTACTATATATTTAAAAGGAATAACAAGTTGTACATAATAGACTTGCAGTTTCATGTACGGTCTCAGTCTGAGAGTGAAGCACAGTCTAGCACAGGCTGTGCCAGCACAACCCTGGCCCCAGCAAACCAGGAGCAGGCCTTGGTAGTGACCGAATCATCAGTGGTAGTGGCAGCAGCAGGGGCTGCTTACAGAGCTCTCAGCCCACAGACACTAAGGGGGCCAAACTGGTCAAGAGATTACAGGGGTCTTTTTTCTAGCACTGAGGCAGGACTTTGTTGCTTTGCTCATACTCAGAGCTGGGTCACAGTCCTGAGTGGTAAGCCCAGGGTGAGGACCTACATGGCAGAACTTGGGGCAGCAGTGGGGGGGGTGGGGGACCCTCCTCACAGTTACAGGGCAGAAAAGAGGGCTTGTGGTTGCTCATGCTCAGGTGTACCCTCCACCCTGGATGCAGAGCCCCACTTTAACAAAGAGTTAAAAGCCAACTAATAGACTGCAGAAATGAGCAAACAAGGAAAAAAAGACTCTGACTATTGAAAGTTACTATGGTGACAAGGAAGATCAAACCACACGCTCAGAAGAAGAGAACAAAGTCAAAGCTCCTACATACAAGAAAAAATATGAATTGGTCTCAGGCCATGGAAGAGCTCAAAAAGATTTTTGAAAATCAAGTGAGAGAAGTAGAGGGAAAATTGGGAAGAGAAATGAAAGTGATGCAAGTAAATCATGAAAAACAAGTCAACAGCTTGTTAAAGTAGATCCAAAAAAAAAAAAATACTGAAAAAATAATACTTTAAAAAACAGACTAGGCCAAATGGTAAAAGAAGTCCAAAAAGCCAATGAGGAGAAAAATGCCTTAAAAAGCAGAATTGGCCAAATGGAAAAGCAAGTACAAAAGCTTACTGAAGTAAGTAATTCCTTAAAAATTAGAATGGTGCAAATAGAAGCTAATGACTTTATGAGAAACCAAGAACCAATAAAACAAAACAAAAAGAATGAAAAAGAATAGAAGAAAATGTGAAATATCTCATTGGAAAAACAACTGACCTGGAAAATAGATCCAGGAGAGAGAGTTTTAAAATTACTGGACTACCTGAAAGTCATGATCAAAGTTAAAGAGCTTAGATATCGTCTTTCAGGAAATTATCAAGGAAAACTACCCTGATATTCTAGAATCATAGGGTAAAAGAGAAATTGAAAGAATCCACCTCCTGAAAGAGATCCCAAAATGAAAACTGCCAGTAATATCATAGCCAAATTCCAGAGTTCTCAGGTCAAGGAGAAAATATTATAAGCAGTGAGAAAGAAACAAGTCAAGTATCATGGACTCATAGTCAGGATCACCCAAGATGCAACAGCCTCTACATTAAAGGATCAGAGGGCTTAGAATATAATATTCTGGAGATCAAAGGAGATAGGATTACAACCAAGAATCATACCCAGCAAAACATTATAATCCTCCAGGAGGAAAATGGACATTCAATGAGATAGGGGATTTTCAGGCATTTTTGATGAAAAGACCAGAGCTGAATAGAAAATTTGACTCTCAAACATAAGACTCAAGAGAAGCATAAAAAGGTAAACAGGAAAGGGAATCATAAGGGACATGATAAGTTTAAACTGCTTACATTCTTACATGAAAAGGAGATATTCATAACTCATAAGAGCTTTCTTATTATTAGGGTAGTTAGATGTATATATAGACAAAGGGCACAGGTATGGAGTTGAATATGAAGGGATGACTTCTAAAAAAATTAAGGGGTGTGAGACAGGAATGTACTAGGTGAAAAGAAATGGAGAGGTACAATGGGGTAAATTATATCACATAAAAGAGTCAAGAAAAAGCTTTTATAGTGGAGGGGAAGAGGGGGGAGATGAGGAGGCATGAGCAAACTTTACTCTCATCAGAATTTTCTCAAAGAGTGAATAATATACACACTCTATTGGGCATAGAAATCTAACTTAACATTCAGCAAAGTAGGAGGGGAAGGGGTGTTTGATAGAAGGTAGGGCAGTTTGGGGCAGGGGTAGTCAGTGAGGAGGGACAGAGTGAAAGGAGAGAGAGAATTGAATAAATGGGAGGAATAGGATGTTAGGAAATGTAGTTAACAATAGTAACTGAAAACAATTTTGAAGCAAATTTCTCTGATAAAGGCCTCATTTCTTAAACATATAGAGAACTGAGTCAAATTTATAAAAATAAGAGCAATTCCTCAACTTATAAATGATCAAATGATATGATCACTTTCCAGATTAAGTAATCAAAGCTATCTACAGTCACATGAAAAAATACTCTAACTCACTATTGATTAGAGAAATGCAAATTAAAACCATTCTGAGTTACTACCTCATAACTATTAGATTGGCTAATAGGACAGAAAAAGTAAATGACAACTGTTGCAGGGGATGTGGGAAAAGTGAGATATTAATGCACTGTTGGTGGAGTTGTGAGCTGATTCAACCATTCTGTAGATTAATTTGAAACTTTGTCCAATGGGTTATAAAACCATACACACCTTTTAATGTAGCAATACTACTACTAGGTCTGTATCCCAAAAGAGATAAAAAACAAAAAAGGAAAAGGACCTATATGTACAAAAATATTTATTGCAGCTCTTTTCTCGGGGTAAACTTTCATGGACCGGTGCCAAGTGAAATGTACTACGTACAAAGTAATAGCAATATTGTACAATGATCACCTATTAATGGCAGCTATTCTCAGCAATAAAACAATCCAAGACAACTCTAAAGGACTTATGATGAAAAATGGTATCCATCTCCAGAGAAAGAACTGATGATGTCTGAATACAGACTGAAGCATATTTTTGTTTTTACTTTATTTTTCTTGATTTTTTCTTGTCTATGTTGTTTTTCACAACATGATTCTTTTGGATATGTTTTGCACAACTACACATGTATAACCTATACTGAATTGTTTGCCTTCTCAATAGGGGTGGGGTGGGGAAGGAGGAAGGGAGGGAATTTGGAACTCAAAGTTTTAAAAACGAATGTTAAAAATTATTTTACATGTAACTGGGGAAAAATAAAATTCCAAATAAAAATATATCAGTTCTTTTTCTGGATGCAGATAGCACCTTCCTTCATATGTCCTTTGTAGTTAATTTGGGTATTTATAATAGTCAAAATGACTGAGTTACTCAAAGTTGTTCTTAAAACTATTATTGTTACTGCATACAACATTTTCTTGGTTCTACTCATTTTGCTCTTTATTATTTCCTACAAGTCTATCCATGTTTTTTTAAGATTATTGAACTCATCATTTTTAATAGCACAGTAATATTTCATCACAATTATATACCAAAATGTGTTCAGCCAATCCCCAACTGATGGGCATCCCCACAATTTCCAGTTCTTTCACACCACAAAGAGAGCTGCTATAAATATTTTAGAACATATAGGTCTTTTCCTTTTTCCCCAATTATCTTGGGAAACATACCTAGTAGTAGTATTGCTGGGTCAAAGGTTATAGGCAGTTTAATAACTCCTTGGGCATAATTCCAGATTGCTCTGTAAAATGGTTGGATCAGTTTACAATTCCGCTGGCAGTAAAGTAATGTCCCAATTTTTCCACATCTCCTCCACCATTTGCCTCTTTCTCCATCAATCATTTTATCCAACCTGATAGGTATAAAATGATATCCCAAAGCTGTTTTAATTTGCTGCCACAATTTATTTAGATTTATCCCTTTCCTAAATGAGGACTTTCTGGATTCTCTCCTCAAGCTGCTAGACCTTCCCTCTCAAAATTACTTTAAATTTCATATATATACATATATATGTATACATATATATGTATACATATGTATATACATACATACATATTTATAATTAATTTATAAAATGCATACTATTTTCTCTAACAGAATGTAAGATCTTTGAGAACAGAGGTTATTTCATTTGTGACTTTGTACTCTCAGCCATACCACAGTGCCCAGAACATCAGTTGGCCTTTAATTATTTTTTGATTGATTGATGGCTTTTAAAAAATGGGATATTGTGAGGACATACACCAGATAGTGATACAGTAATCCAGATCCCTTTTACTTTATTCTTTTCCTGGACATTCACAGCATGTTATACCTTTAGTCCATTCTGGAGACTATCATCTCTATAAGGGTGCTGAATGACCTGTGTAGGAAAGCAGTGTGGTACAAAGGAAATAGCACTGGGTTTAGAGTTAGAGGATTGCCCTTGAAGAAGTCACTTAATTTTATTGGTTTTCTTTTTAATTTATTTTCTTTTTAACTCATTGAATAAAAAAGCATTTCCATAATACAGTACAATAAAAAAGATGTTTGCACATGAAACTGCAAATCTACTATGTACAACTTGCTATTCCTTTTAAATATACAACAAAGTTATCACGTAAATTTATTTTCCCTTCCCCATCACCGTGGAGATGGCTACTATTAGACATAAACAGGCATATCTCTCTCTCTCTCTCTCTCTCTCTCTCTCTCTCTCTCTCTCTCTCTGTCTTTCTTTCTCTCTCTCTCCCTCCCTCTCTCTCCATATATACATACATATGTATACACATATACATATATATGCATGTAGATGTAAAATTATTCTATACATCTATTTATCAATTCTTTCTCTGGATGCAGACAGCATTTTTCTTCATATGTTCTTTATATTTAATCTGGGTATTTATAATAGTCAAAATAACTTATTCATTCAAAGTCATTCTTAAAGCAATATTGCTGTTACTGTATAAAAAGTTTTCTTGGTTCAGCTCATTTTGCTCTTCATTATTTTGTGCAAATCTTTCCATGTTTTTCTGAGCTCATTGAGCTCATTATTTCTTATAGGACAATAATATTCCATCACAATCATATACCACAACTTATTCAGCCAATTCCCAATTGCTAAGCATCCCTGCAATTGATAAGCATCCCTAGTTATTTGTCATAAAAAAGGAGAGCTCTATAAACATTTTAGAGTATATAGATTCTTTTCCCTTTTCCTCCATCATCTTTTCTTTTTTCCCCCAATTAAATTCATTGGTTTTCACTTTACCCAACTCTATATGCAAAAGTTTGACCTACATAGTTTCTAAGAGTCCTTCCAACTCTAAGTCTGTGATCTTATGACTTGCTCTTTCATCTTCAGGACTCTACAAAGGGAGCTGGTACCTTATTGCAACAACCAGAGTAGGTAGACCCAAAGCACCTTCAAATACACCCATCATGAGTAAGCTAGATAACAAGGCACCTAGGAATAGGTACTCAATGGTTACTCTTAGGGGATTCATCAGTCTCTCCAACTGTTTCTCTCTACATGTCCTCCTCTTTCCCTGTGGGGAAAGGGACCTAATCTCACCAGACTCCATCAGGCTGTATCAGCCTCATCCATCAATATCCTTTGAGAACTCATTTAGGGAATGAATCATAGAGTTTTAAAGCCAGAAGGGATGCCAGAGATCATCTATTCTAAACACCCTAATTTTACAGATGAGGAAACTAAGAAGCCTGAAGAGGCAAAGTGATGTGCACAATCATTTAGTGACATAGTAGGAAGGCTTTAACTATTGCCTAGATTCCCCAAGTCTCTGTCCAATGAGTTCTCCAACTGAACTGAAGCACAGCTAATGACGCTCATTGCATATCCTTCAAGCAGTCTTTACTAATGATGCTCTGGAAGTATAAGTCACTAGTTCCTAGTCCCCTCAGGGGTTTTGGTTAATAAAATATATCTTAACATCTGTTCAATTAAATGCTGTTTAACTGAAATATGGCATCAATTTTTTTATCCTTCTCCCCACCATCAGCAATTCTTGCACCAAGGCATAAATTCACATGGAACAGGGGTTCTACCTTATCATATTTTATGTGTGATGAACCACTTTGGCAGTTTGGTGAAGCTCATGGCTTGTTTCTCAGAAAAAAATTTTAAATTCATAATTGAAGGAAATATTAAATTTTAGAGGTTCATGAAAATAAACATATATATTTTTTCTCATCCAAGTTCACAGATTCCCTGAAACCTATTCACAGATCTTTGAGGTCCTTAAATTAAGAACAACTAGGATGGAATAATTTCTCAAACAAACTATGTCAGGAGCCTTCAAGATTTTCATTAGCAATGAAAGAATGGAGTTCACTAATAGTTGATGTAGCACTGCATCAGTCCAACTATTCTTGAAAACAAATTTTAATCATGCAAGAAAATTCACTAATTTTTATACCCTTTATTTAGCTCAGTAATACCTCTACTTAATGTCTATCATCTTTCTTCCTTCCTTCCTTACTTCCCCCTTCTCTCCCCAAATCAATATGTATGTGTGTATGTATGCATATGCACACATATATGTACATGTATATACACATATCTGTCTATATGTAAAGGTATGTTTATGTATGTATATATTATACATATATACATATATATGTGTATTTGTATCTCAATGAAGTCAAGCAGAAAGAACTTCTATGGATCAAGATATTCACAGCAACACTTTTACAGTAGAAAATAAAAAGATACAAGAAATGAAATGTGTGCCAATTGGCAGGAGAATGGCTGAACAATTTGTAGTATATGTATATATTGTAAAAGAACATGATCATGCCATAAAAAACCAAGTATGAAGAATTCAGGAAAAGAGAGTATGACATATAGATTGATATATAATGAAGTAGAGTCATAAGAATAATATATGCAATGACAATAGAAACACAAATGAAGACAAAACCAAAAGGTCAATCAATTCAGATTCATTGCATTGACTATTCTTGTTCCCAGAGAACAGATGATGAGCAATTATCCCTATTTTTGGTAAAAAGGAACCTGTTTTCCTTATTCTTTTATAAGACAAAGTATGGAAGTGTATCAATCTAGAATCAAAAGAGTTTGGTTCACACCCTGGCTTTTATATCAACTCCTTATGTGACCTTGGACAAGTGACTTAAGCTTTTTCAGCCACAATTTTCTTACCTGCAAAATAAAGTTTGGATGAGATGGTCTCTAAGCTTCCTCCAAGCTATAAATCTAATGAGGTTATCAGGTTTATTTTCCTGAAACTGGTAGCTTCATGTTGAATCTTGTGTTTTTCATAAATAATTAATATACAAAACATAACAAATATTTAACATTTAAAATAATAATACACTTTAATAGGCTAGTAATAACAGGTCATATTTTCTTCCCTCTTTGGGACTTCTGACTTCTTTGTACATTCACATATGTAGGAATATTTATTTTAAAAACACAATTATAAGTAATATACTCTTCTAATTACAGTTACTTTATTCTTCATTATTGTGTATATCTTTTTGGATATCCTCATTTTCATAATTTTTCATGGTGCTGGAATATTGCATCATATAATTTGTTTGACCATCCATAAACCATTAGACACATATATTTTGATATTTTTCCATCACAGATATTGCAACCATACATATTTTACACTTTTCTTGTAAATGATCTACCTATCCCTAGGAATGGGCTTACTGAGTTAAAGCATAATATTGGCGACTATTGTCATACTGCCAGATGGCCTAAAAAGAGTACATCAATTTGCAATTCTACCAATAATACATGAATGAGCCTGTTTCCTTGCCATGACACCAATATTTATTTTGCATTACTTTTTCATTTTTCCCAAATTAACAAGTATGAAGAAATAACATAGAGTAATTTTAATTTGTTTTTATTTGATTATTAATGAGGTTGGGCATTTTTAAAGGAAAATTTATAATTTATATTCCACTTTTGTAATTTGTCTGTTCTTTGACTATTTGTCCACCAGAGAACAAGAGTTGCTTGCTTCCAGTTATTCATTCTGTGTAAATGCTACTCTGACTTTTCTTTCCTTTTAGTAGCAGCATCAAAAACATGACATAGTACTGAGAGTCATAACCTGGATTTGAAAAAAGGTAGTAATAACTCAAATTATTGCTTACATCTGTATGTAGGGTAAAGAGGGTGGCATTTGGGGCCATTTGGGATGAACCGGGTATGTGTGCAAGGTTGCTTAGAAGCTATGATGTTAATGAGGCTAATATGAGCAAGGGTAAATTTCTATTGAGCAAAATTTCATCACTTTATTCAGGAGTAATTCTGATTATCAAATTTCCCTGTGGTGAACAGATAGACTATACTCACAGAATTGCATAACCCAAGAAGAGGTGAGATAGTGGTAAATGAATGACTGATAGAATCAGAAATGTTAGAGCTGGAAGGAATGTTAGATGTCCCCAGTGTAGTTAATTTCTTTCATTTTATAGATAAGAAGTTAAGTTCAGAGGACTAAAATAGCTTCCAATTCTCAAGACGACTCAACAAGTTAATGGTAGAGAGCCAAACTATCCATAAATCAATCAAGAAATATTTACTAAGCACCTATTCTGTGCCAGGACTCCATCATAGTCCCTGGGAATAGGAAGAGAAAACTAAAGTCTCCACTTACATTCTATTTTTAGAAACAACAGGTACAGGTGCATTTGATTCAAAATTTGCACAATAATTCTTTGGGGAAGGGGGTGAAGGGGAGGTTCAAGAAAAGACCAGAACCTCATGTGCTCTATCTCTTTTTTGACTAGACATGTAATATTAGTGGGGAAGTGCTATGGCAGCTTAACATCTTTGTAGCAATTTATAATCTTATGGAATTGTCTGGGTACTAAGAGATAAAGTGACTTACCCAGGGTCACACAGTCAGTATGTGTCAGTGATAAGACTTGAACTCAGATCTCCTGACATGGAGACAGGCTCTCTATCTGCTGCACATACTGCCTCTCTCCTGTGTTTTTCAATAACCCTGTGAGCCAGTTTTTGTATTGTTGCCACATTCTGTCACATTTGCTTTATTTTGTGACATTTCTCTACAATGTACTATGACATATACATTTTTTGTTAAATGAAAGTAAATTTAAATTCATTTTGTTTTGAACATGCAGTGACACTTCTTGGTAATTGGAGCAACTGCCCTTTTGTAAAACTAGTATTAGAAAACACTTTATTTGTGAAAGGTTGAAATTTAATATTTTACTTTTATATGATAGCTTTGTTATAAGGGCAATATGGTGGAATAGTGACAATGTTTTGCTTGGACTCAAGAAGACCAGGACTCAAATTGTGCCTTGGACACTTGAGCTATGTGATGAGAAGCAAAGCAGAGCCTCTGTGTACTCTCACAAAGCCTGGAGAGCTTTTCTGCTAAGCCATTCAGGAGTTAATCTCATTCATCTATTTGAAAAAGGAAGTCTTTATTGCATTTATAGCACTATCATATAATTATCAGCGATTGTGTAATCTTCCTATGATACTGTAATCTCAGTGAGAACATGTACTATTTTTAAATCTGAACTTTGTATCTCAAAAGTTCACAAGAATCTGCACAATGTGGGTGCTTAAAATAGAAAGGGAGGAAGGAAGGAAGGAAGGAAGAAAGGAAGGAAGGAAGAAAGAAGAGAGGGGCCAAAGGAATGAAGGAAAGTAGGAAAGAGGGAGGGAGGAGAGAAAGAGGGAAAAAGGGAAGGAAAGAGAGAAGAGAGGAGGGAAGGAGGAGAGAAAGAAGGAAGGAAAAAAGAAAAAGAATGGAGGAGAAAAGAAGGAAGGAAGAAAAAGAAGTAAAAAGACTTTTGCTTATGGGAGATTGAAGAATGTGTTTTATAGTAGGTCAATAGAAGGTAGACAGAATGTTATTTACCATTAGAAAAAAAAATATGTAAATTCTCCACCCTTTTGAGTTGGGATCATATATTTCCTTAAAAAAAGAAGAGAGTTCCCTGTCTACTCCCTTATTGAAGGAGATATAAATAGTAATATAAATAGTAATTATCTTATTATTTTTTCTGACTGCAGAGGATGGTTCAAATGCTCATAAAACTTGAAGGGGTCTGTTATGTTTATAAATTTCAAAATCTAATGATCACTTTTAACTTGCATCAATATGAGAAATTGTAGCTACTGTTATTCTGCTTACTAAAACATTCAGTCTATGGTGGTTCAATGAAGGCAGGTAGATGATTTAAAGTGGCATGATCAGAGCCAGCCCTAGCCAACATTTTATCTTCGGTACCACTGTGTGTTCTCTATCCATTTCTTCATATTTACACAGAGTTTCCCTTGGCCTTCTACCTCAACTGGTGTTCTGTTCCATTCCTGCTTTCAGCTGACTGTCATCTAACTTCTTCTAAACTGTGGATGATAGCTAATAATGGCTATGTTCCAGACAAACTGAGCCCAGAGGATCATTGGTGTTAGTCAAGGCAATGACCTCAGAGATCACCTAGTCCAATAGTTTTTGTTTTTAAACTGGACCATGATTTTATTGATATATTAAGACACTCCTACTCTAAGACAGAACTTATTTGTTCTGCAATTGAGTTTTATTGAGTTGGGGAGTGCAGGAGGGAGGGAAATTGAGACAGTAAATTATTGCTTAGAGTCACAGAGTTAGCTAATATGAACTTATCAGGAAGTATATATGAAACACCTACTATGTGCCAGGCCCTGTGCTAGGCCCTGGACATACAGTCCCTGCTCTCAAGAAGCATATTGGAGAACGCAGGCAAAATGTACACATATAAGTACAGGTAAAATGCATTCAAAATAAATCCAAAGTAACTTGTGTCTATGTTGGGGAGGAGAGGAAGAAGCAGTGTTAGTAGCTGGGGAAATCAGAAAAAAAAACCTCATGAAGAGGTGGCATCTGAGCTGAGTTTTGAAAACAATTATTTAAACCCAGGTCTTCATGAATTGACTAAATCTAACCCCCTACCTGTTACTAGCTCTCCTGGATCCTTCGTTTTTTCAAGAGGAAGCAGAAAATAAAACAAGAGGCTTAATGATTTCTTCAAATTATGTTACTAGTGACTTCCTTATCTCATCTCTTCCTTATCTCATCCATTACCACCTCTATGAATCCATACAGATCTTCCTCTCCCCAATACTTTTACATTTCTACTTCCTTAAATGCTCTCTCTTTAAGACACAACCCAAAATTGAGGAGATGCCCATCAATTGGGGAATGGATGAACAAGTTGTGGTATACGAATGTAATGGAATACTATTGTGCTACAAGAAATGATGAGCAGGTGGCAGACTTCCGAAAAACCCGGAAAGACTTATCTGAACTGATGTTGAGTGAAGTGAGCAGAACCAGGAGAACATTGTACACAGTATCAGCTACATTGTGTGATGACTAACTTTGATAGACAACTGCAGATCTAAGACAATTCCAAAAGACTCATGATGGAAAATGCTGTTTACATTCAGAAAAACAAATTTGGAGTCTGAATGCAGATGGAAGCATACTATTTGGTATATTTTTTGTTGTTTTGTTTTGTTTCTCCTTTTGCATGTTTCATCCCATTGGTTCTAATTCTTCTTTACAACATGACTAATGTGAAAATATGCTTAATATGAATGTAAATGGAGAGTCTATGTCAGATTGCACACCATTTTGGGGAGGGGGAAGGGGAGAAAATTTAAAACACAAAATCCTATGGAAGTGAATGTTGAAAACTAAAAATAAATTAATTAATTAAAAAAAAGCAAAACAAGGAACCTTCATTGATCCCACAGGTGAAATCACTTTTTCTCCCCCGCCCCCTCAGATTACTTTCTGTTCTCTATGTAGACTTCTCATTTGCACCATCACTGTCTACTCTATATCATACTTATCTGTGTATATAAAATGTCCCCTTTTCCCAATGGATTTTAAGCTTCTTTAGGTGCCTTACATATCTTTGGACCACCAGCACCTAGCAGAATAACTTGTAAAAGTTAGTACTTCAGAGATATTTCAATTATTATAATTATTATTTCAGTGGAATGCCAAATCAAAAGTAGAGACTTAGGTATGTTTGGGTAGGGTGGGGAGGAGGTAGTGCAGAGTGAGGTTGTGGCAGAGGGCTAGTTACTCTCCCTACTGAATAAAACTGTATGATTAAGGACTTTTATATAGATATAGCTATAGCACTCTCTCGCTCTCTTTCGTTATCTCTCCCTCTCTCTCTCTCTCCCCCTCCTTCCCTCTCTCAGGAGAAGGGGCACATGATCTGACAAAATTCAGGATGGATTACTGTCAACTATAATAAACATTCTCTTTTGTAGAAAAGCTCCATTTAAATGTATGAGTCAATGTCAGCAGTGGGTGACCATGGTCCAGGGCTAGTTGATGGACTAGAACAGAAAGCCTCTTATATACCCCAGAGTAAGGCTTCTTCTGCCTCATATCCTCAAATAAATCTATGGTTTTATCTCTGTGACTATTCCCTCAAATGCTATAGATTGCATCCATGCCAACCCATTCTGTGTGATTATTGTCCTTATTCTCTCAGTTTTCCATAAGGGTTTCTTCAACATTCCAGAGCCTTCTTCTTGATTTCCCGTGAATCTCAGTGGAGCACATGCCCTGTTCATCTCTTATTTCTTACTCTTGCCACATGACCAGACCATCATCTTTTTACTTAGAAATTTTTTTGATGATTTTTTTTACAAATATACATATATATATACACATAAATGAATGTTTACATCTATTACATACTCATAGACATATATGTATGTACAGACACATGTACATATTTGCGTAAATATGTATGTATCTTATAACTGTACTAAGACTTTTGAGACACACACATATATACATACATAGATATGCATGTTTGTATGTATGTATATACAGCAAGAGACAGACAAAGAGAAGACAGGACAGGAGAACACAGAAGAGGAAAGCTGAGAGGAGACACACAGAGCAGAGACAGAAAAAGACAGAGAGAGACTGACAGAGTTAGAGAGACAGAGACATACAGGGAGAGGCAAAGAGACAGAAAGAGAGACACAGAGAGATAGACGGGGCAGAGAGACAGAGACAGAAAGATGAAAGAAAGAGAGAGGGGGAGAGCAAATGGAGGAGAGAGAGAGAAAGAGAGAGAGAGAGAGAGAGAGAGAGAGAGAGAGAGAGAGAGAGAGAGACTTTGACTGGATAACAGGCATTCTTCATCCATTTGCTTTTCTTGTTTGGGTGAGGCTAGCCAGGTTTGGGGAACCTGCAGCTTTGAGGCCACATGTGGCCCTCTAGGTTCTCAAGTGCAGCCGTTTCACTGAATCTAAACTTCACAGAATAAATCCCCTTAATAAAAGGATTTGTTCTGTAAAACTTAGATTCAGTCAAAAGGCCACACCAAAGGCCACATGTGGCCTGAAGGCTGCAAGTTTCTCACCCCTGGTAGGCCATACTCATTTAAAGGACTGTAGATCTCATTTAAGAGGCTTTGTAATATTTTCAAGCCCCTTTTCCTCCTAAATGAGAGAATCAGTAATGGTTTGGTAGTCAGTAGCTCAGAAGGGTGGGACAATCCAGAATTTGGAAGTTTTCTCTAAAGAAAACTGACAAACTGCTGAATTATGTTCAATACTTGTACACAGATAATCTACCTTCCCTCCCCTCCTCCCCCAGGCCTAGGTTTAGCTCTGAATTTTTTTTTTCTAATTGCACATCATCAACAAGCCTAGATGCTACTAAGCAATTCAATTATAGCCCAGAAAAAGCAAGAGCAGGACAAATAGGAGCATTTATTTTACGCTGTGTATTCCCCAGTAATTGTGGTTAATCATTTTACTGCTGAAGTGCAGCCACTTCAGTTCAAGCCCATTTAACAGGCAATCAAGAATTCAATGGAAGAGAGGAGAAGAGGAAAGTGTGCTTATTTAAAAAAAATATATTTGAACATTATTTATCAAGGGCCAATACATATTTAGGTAGTATATATACTAAAACTCATTTTGACCTTTTGCGTTCCAATAAAATGATGGGCCCGTTGGTTTCCAAGGAAAGTTTCTTAAGGAGGTATATTAACTCTCTTAAATCTTGAGATTACTGTGTAAATGATATACTAAGTTGCACCTCATCCTCTCCCACTAGCCTTTATAAGTTGGTGTATCAGGTACAGTATAAATTGACCTGTCTGGAATTCAAACAGCCTGAAGTTCTCTACTATCTTTCACTTCCACCATACTAAAGCATCATCAAAGTATCAGGGAGTGTTAGAGTTAGAAGGGACCTTATAGGTCATCTGGTTCAATCACCTCAGTTTACACAAGAGAAAACTGAGGCTTGGAAAAGTTAAATTGTTCTCAGATTGATGACCCAGAGGCATTGCAAGTTCCTAAAGTGTATTCTTGATCCTCAAAAAAAAGTAAAAAAATCCCTCACTCTCATTATAGTTTAGTGTTAAGCATATTTTATCACATTTTAATTCTCTGAAAATGACCGATTCATGCAAATGAAGGAACTCACCACTAACTAAATGTTTGGTTAACTGCGACTTTTCTGTACTTGATAAGAGAGTTTATAATAATGGCTCATCACCATCTTTTTATTTCCCAGCAACAGTGCTCAAAGGAAGCAAATGTTATTTTAAAGCTAGGGAAATTGAGCTACAAAGCTATTAAGACTTTGTTTTTTCAAGTAGAATATGAGTAGCAAAGCCAGAACCCAGCTGCTCTTCTTCTAAAGTTGGTGACTGTAAAATGTCCCATGCCTTCTGACGGGGATTCTGCAACCTCTTACCCAGGAAAGGGAATGGTATAGAAAGCATGGTCAGGGAAAGGATGTAACTATCACTGATCTGGTGACTCAGACTCATGCTTGCCAAACACTTCAATGACCCCTGTGCTCAAGATTTCACCAAAACACACTAGACCTCTTCAGGGATATACAGAGCAAAAGAGACCTCCAACAGAGACAAAAAGAAAACCACTGAGAAACATTAGACCTTTGTAATCATATTGCTCTATTCTGTAGAGTTCTTCCATGGGTGCCTCTTTCTTATAGGGCATTATGGCTTTATAAGTTCAGGGACATAAAGCTAGAAAAGACCTTAGAGGCCATCAAGTCCACCCTCCTCTGCTTTCTAATATGTCATTGTGCTCAGGTGGCAGGAGTTAGGCATTCAAAGAAAAGGAGGGTTTTCAACAGATGAAGATGGAGGAAGATACCATATGAGGTCTGGTAGACAATGTGAGCAAATACCAAAATGGGAGAAGGCACAGTCCGAATAATGGAGAGAGGATAGTCCAATTTCACAGCAGCTGCATTACTTCGGGATTTGCAGAATCCATCCTGGGAAGGAGGAACAACAAAGTCCTTCTCTCTCAGGCCTTTATTATTATATTTTCAACAGCAGCATTGGCTTGACCAGTGGTAGATCTCCTTAGAAGTGGGTCTGCCTCCTTAACAGATAGAGACATATAGGCTTTATTGTATTCATTCTCTCTGCATGGGAAACAACATTCCCAGGTCAGTCTCTTGTATTTTTTAATCCGTTTTTTTTTCTGAAACCACAAATGTACTTCAAGTTGGAGGGCTTTCTGTTTTCTTTGCCTGTACAAGTGTTGTCCTCTCTTAAGAATATCTTATATTCTCTGGCTGTGCTTTGTAATGTTTTCATCGCTTCCTTAATGATTTTCTGGGCATATACTAATAACAGCTTGTGTTTATAAGAGTATATTATGATTACAAATGCTTTTCACATACCATTTCATTTGATACTCACAAGAACTTTGTGAGGTAGGTAGAATAAATAATAATATCCCCACATTACAGATAAAAAAAAAGTCCAAGAGGTTAAATTTATTTCCTTTCCTAGCTCTGTTCCTGAATTTTTCTGAATATGAAAACCATTCCAAGATGCTGGTTCCTCTTGGAACTTCTTCAGCTCCTGGGTCTCCTTTACCCTGGAATAGCCTACCACCTGCAAGGCCCACTCACCATGGGTTTTCCTTCCTTAAGACTTGCCTCCCCACTCCCATTGGTGAGATTATCCTGGAACTTCTATTTTGGGACAGTTCTGGCCTGGCCCATCTTCATTCTTCTGTTCCTCACTTTCCCTGGACTTCAAAACCATGCTCCCCTTCATTCTTTCTCCCTTTTCTGCTTCTTTTTTGTGTGTTGTCTTTGTTCCTTAGAATGTAAGCTCTTTGAGAGCATGGATTATCTTTCTTTTTGCATTTGTACTTCCAACACTTAACACAGTGCTTGGAGCACAGTAAACTCTTAAACATGTTTATTTCCTTCATTCCTTATGTGTCCTACCAAATGTCAATCTGTCATTAAGTATCAGAATTGGACTTTAAGTCCAGATCTTTATACCAGAACATGCAATCACTTTGATTCATGCCACTGGTTTGCAAGAACTTTAAAAGGGAATAGTTCATTTTTTTTAAATTCAGAAATAATAGACTGATCAGTACACCTTTTAACTCCCTGTGTTTGTTTTAACATCTCTGTCTAAACCCAAATCATGACTTCCATGCATCATGATGGTACTCCATCTTGGTACTGCCTATCTCCTCCATTTACTCTCCATTTTTAAGTATGTTAGTAAACTCTATTAAGTACCTACAGGCACTGTGCTAAGCACTGGGAATTCACTGAAAGGCAAAAGATAATCTCTGCTCTCAAGGAGATCACTGTCTAATGGAGGAGACCACATGCAAACAACTGTACACAAACAAGCTATATAGAGGAAATAATTAACATAGGGAAGGCATTTGAATTCAGAGCAATCAGAAAATCCTTCCTACAGAAGATGGAGTTTTAAATGAGACTGAAAGGAAGCTAGGAGGCAGAGATGAGGATGGAGAGCATTCCAGGTATGGGGGACAACCAATGAAAATGCTTAAGCTATCTCTTACACCTCCACTGAGCTTCTGTTCTTTCTTATATTTTGCATATGTGTATCTGGCCCAGCCCTATTCTGTTCCCTTACCCTGATCACCTTTCTAAATATCAGGATACCAAAGCTAGGAGAAACCTTAGAGATAATCTAACTTAGACTTCTTCATTTTGCCAGTAATGAAATAGCCCAGAGGAAAGAAGTGACCTTCCCCAAATCATAGTTAGTTTTATGTCATTTATTCATGGAGAAGCTTAGACTGCCACTTGACCCTCTACCCTCACAGTCTGGCCCTTTTTCCAATATTCTGTCTGCTCTCTTTCCCCTATTTCATTATTATCGTCATTATTATCAAGCATCTCTATGAACTGTGTTATACTAGTTCTAAAGAGAACTGAATAGGTAGATAGGTAGATAGATAAATAGATAGATAGACTGTCTCTATGATATAATAGGATGATAGACTTAGAGCTTGAAGGAAACTTCAAGGTCACTGACTCTCTTTCATTTTCCAGATGAGGAAACTGAGGCCCATAGAAATTAAATAACTTGCCCATAGTTAAACAGCTAGTAAGAGTCTAAGGCAGGATTTGAATGCAGGTCTTCTTAACTCCAAGTCCAGAACTCTATCCAACATACCATAGTACCTCTCATCTCCCTTACCTTTCCACTTGCTTCTTCCTAATGTTTTTTTCTTCCTACACTAAAAAGCCTGGTAAATTCAAAGTAGAATTTTTTTTTTGACATTACTATTTCTTAACTCATGTTTTTGTCTCGAGAGACTCAGGATACATACTGATTAGTATGCAGATGTACAGTTCTGCCTATGTTTAGATATTTTCTAAACAGTGACTAATTAATTTCCCTTCTCAAATGTACCTGACCAGAATGTGCAATGGAGGCAGGGACACATGGAAAAATCCTTTGCCTATGGCTTCTAAAAAAAGGATTCTGCTTCATAGATTCCCTACCTTGCTCTAAGAGAGCCAAGCACTGTCTTTTTTTATGAAGCCTTTCCTGATTTCCCCCTCCAGCTGCCAGGTTCTAACTCTTTAAACCTTATATTTATTTTGTGTGTGTGTGTGTGCACGCAAATGAACATATTGTCTCCTCTGATAGAACGGAATTGCCTTTGGGGAGGGACTATTTATATATACCCAGCACTTAGCACATTGTCTGACACTTAGTAGGAGTTTAATAAATGCTGATTAATTTACTCTGAGATTTGTAAGTCTACATAATTGCCCTCCTTGCATTCTCAGCAATATGAAATCAAGATTTTCATTCCAGAATTCAATACTTGTCACTTGTGTATCTCTTTTCCCTTAGGTCTCTTAGGATACATTTAACTGTATGCCAAAGAATAAGTGGCTGTCCTTGGGGGTTTGCCATTTTTTTATTTCTCTCAGTCAGTTCCACAGGTTAGAGAAGCTCTGAACATCCCTACTTTTTGCTCATTAATTCAGGAATCTACAGTGTGTCAGATGGGGAATTTAGGACTCATGATTCTCAGAGTCAACTCTTTGAACTGCTACAAATTAAAGAGGAGGTACAGATCCATGGATAATAATTTTATCATTGTACAAGTGCTATGGAAATATCAAGTAAAAATAGGAGTCCAATCCTTAAAAGAAAAAGAGAATTGTGCAAATTCCTGGGAATTTTCACAAACTTGAAAAGGTTCAGACTAGGGACTTGAAAATATTTATGTGTTTAAATATGAAGAATCAATAAGTATTTTCAACCTGGTTCTCTTTCCATGGTATTTTAAATTGATTATAATTGTTTCTGTACCAAATTAAAAAAGAAGTAAGACAGTTCAGTTTGAGAAATAAAATAGATTTATTGAAAGTTCCTTTTTATTTTCCTGTGAACTTTTCTTATTCTAAGCCTTCACACATCTATCATCAGTGGCATATTTATTTCTATCATAATACTCTAAGAAAATTTTCCAAATTGTTTTGAATTATTTTAAATGAATATTCAACTCCCCCCTCTCTCTTTCCCTGTCTCTCTCATGCTGTCACACTGGCTCTCTCATCATGTTGGAGCTTGCTAGGTAAGTTGGGAAGCTGAATTAGCTCTTTCAGGGAACCAAAAAGTAGAGGAAGCAACACAAAATGTACCTGGAACAAGAATAAAATTAAGTCATATTTAGCAAAGCATACCTTCCTGTGGTGGGGGAGACAGAGACCCTAGAACACATTAGCTTGCCTTGGGAGGCTACTGGATAATAGAAGGAGCAGGAAGTGGCCTGATCAAAGAAAGCCTTATTTAGAGTGTGGCCATTCAGTCAGGGAAAGTCTTTCAACTGGAAGAATTCTATTTTAGCTAATAATTCTTTTTAAAAATTTTTTTGTTAATTTAATTTTATTTTTCAACATTCACTTCCACAAGATTTTAAGTTCCAAATTTTCTCCCCATCTCCTCTCTCCCCCCCAACCCAAGATGGCATGCATTCTGAATATCCCTTCCCCTAATCTGCCCTCCCTTCTATCTCCCCACCTTTCTCTTATCTCTTTCCCCATCTATTTTCCTGTAGGGCAGGATAGATTTCTATACCCCATTGCCTGTATATTTTATTTCCCAGTTGCATATGAAAACAATTTTTTTACATTTGTTTTTAAAACTTTGGGTTCCAAATTTTCTCCCTTCCTCCCTCCCCACTCACCTTCATTGAGAAGGCAAGCAATTTGATACAGGCTATACATGTGTAGTCATGCAAAACACTTCCATAGTAGTCATGCTGTGGAAAACTAACTATATTTCCCTTCATCCTATCCCCCTCCCTGTTTATTCTATTCTCTTTTGACCCTGTCCCTCCTCTGAAGTGTTTGCTTCTGATTACCCCCTCCCCCAATCTGCTCTCCCTCTTTGTCATCTCCCCACTCCCTTATCCCCTTTCCCCCTATTTTCCTGTAGGGTAAGATAGATTTACATACCCAATTGTGTGTGTATGGTATTCCCTCCTTAAACCAAATCCAATGAGAATAAGATTCACTGATTCCCTCTTACCTTCCCCCACTTCCCCTCCACTGTAAAAGCCTTTACTTGTCTGCTTTATGTAAGATAATTTACCCTATTTTACCTCTCCCTTTCTCCTTCTCTCCATATAATCCTCTCTCACCCCTTAATGTTATTCTCCAGATATCACCCCTTCGTCTTCAACTCACCCTGTGCCATCTCTCTCTCTGTCTCTCTGTCTCTGTCTCTGTCTCTGTCTCTGTCTCTGTCTCTGTCTCTCTCTCTCTCTCTCTCTCTCTCTCTCTCTCTATCTACTAATTTTTCCCTCCAACCACTCTAATACTGACAAAGGTCTCATGAGTTACAAATACCATCTTTCCATGTAGGAATGTAAACAGTTCAACCTTAATAAGTCCCTTATGACTTCTCTTCCCTTTTTACCTCTTCATGCTTCTCTTGAATCTTGTATTTGAAAGTCAAATTTTCTATTCAGCTCTGGTCTTTTTATCAAGAATTTAGCTAATAATTCTTCTTATCTAGATGCTAAACTCAGCTGCTTCCTTACTATTTAAGGACTACAAGTGCTATCAAGGTCCTCTAAATTTCAGTTCAGTTCCTCAGTTGGGGAATGGCTGAACAAGTTGTGGTATACGATCCTGATGCAATATAACTGTGCTATAAGAAATGATGAGCTCATTGATTAAAAAAAAAACATGGATAGACTTGCACAAAGTAATGAAAAGCAAAATGGGAGGAACCAAGAGAACATTGTTTACAGTAACAGTAACATTGTTTTAAGAATCATTTCAAGCCAATATGCCATTTTGACTATTATAAATACCCAAATTAACTACAAAGGTCTTACAAAGGAAGACACTATGCATCTAGAGAAAGAACCGATAAATAGAAGTATGTATAGAATGATTTTGTGTGTGTGTCTAATGGCATCCATCTCTAAGGAAGAGAAGGAAGAAAAAAAGGAAAAAAAAGAAATTTACATGATAACCTTATTATATATTTAAAAGGAAAAGCAAGTTGCACAAAATAAATTTGAAGTTTCATGTACAATCATCTTTTTTATCTTACTATGTCATAGAAATGTTTGATTTATTTCATAAATTTAAAATAAAATAAAGAAAAATTTGAAAATTATTTTACATATAATTAGGAAAAAATTAAATATAAAAATTAAAATAAATAAATAAATTTCAGTGCCCTGGGTAAAACCCATGTTACCACATATTAGTTAGGCCTTTATTATTTGGTGTCTTGCACATACAATTTATTATATATCATTTTCTAAGAGATGGGGATCTGAAATATTTAATTTTACTCCCCTAGGAAGCATTAGCTCACTGGTGCAGAGACAGGAGAATGACTCCTACAAGGTCTTGACATTTTTCTTCTTGACAATTTAAAATTTTTTGACAGAATATATTGCCTCATTATGGGTAAACTGCCAAAACACATTTAAAAAAGTTATTCTTGTTTTTATTTTAAAATAATTTATGACATCTCATCTAGATATAATAGATTTGAGATTTCTTTGAAACAATTTTCTTTGACCTGTTCTTCTCCATTATGTCCTAGTTGACATCTCGTTGTCACTGGGCATGTTCAATTCTCTAGCCATAAGAAAAAGCATATTATTCAAAAATATAAGAAGCTGTCATACTCTATGTGATCTGTGTATATGGAGGTTAATTTTCATAATGTAGGTAATCATTCAATCAATAAACATAGTGTCAACTGTGTTGCACTTACTGGGAATAGAAAGACAAAAATGAAACAATTTTTGTCCTCAAGGAGCTAACATTTTATCAGGGGAGATGACATGTTCATACTTAAGTATTTATAATATATCCAAAATGAATGCAAGAATGATGGGGGGGAGGAGTTACTAGCAGCTTAGACAATCAGAAAGGTTTCATTAAGAAGGAGGCCCTTGAGTTAAGATTGGAAAGAAATTAGTGATTCTAAAATATAGTGATTAAGAGAGAGTACTTTCTGAGAATGGGAAATAGAACAATGGCATGGAAATGACAGATAACAATATTAATAATAATAGTAATAATAATACACTAATATACACATATATATCTTTAAGATTTTCAAAGTACTTTATAAATATTATCTCATATTATCCTCTCAACAACTCTATACGGTACGTGCTATTTTTATCCCTATTTTAAAAATGAAGAAACTGAGGCTCAAAAAAGTTAAGTAACTTTCCCACGGTCACATAGCTAGTAAATCTCTCAAATGTTCTTCACTTAAGAAGGTCTTTTACTAATACACTCTTGGTAGAGTTGGAAACTGATGCAACATTCTGTAGAGCAATTTGGAGCTATGTCCAAAAGGCTATAACACTGTGTATACCCTTTGACTCAGAAATATCACTACTAGGTGTATTTCCCAAAATATTTTTTTTAAAAAAAGGAAAGTGACCTACATGTATAAAAATATTTATGGCAGCTCTTTTTGTGGTGACAAGGAATTAGAAATTGAGGAGATGGCCATCAATTGAGGAATGGCTAAACAAGTTGTGGTATATGCTTGTGATGGAATACTATTGTGCTATAAGAAATGATGAGCAGGATGATTTCTGAAAACCCTGTTAAGACTTACATGAACTGATACAAAGTGAAGTGAGCAGAAACAGGAGAATACTATACACAGTAATAACAATATTATATGATGATCTAAGACAATTCTGAAGGACTCATATTGACAAATTCTATCCACCTCCAGAGAAGAACTAATGGAGTCTGAATGTATATTGAAGCACACTTTTTTAATTAAATAATTTATTTGTTAAGTTTTAGTTTTCAACATTCATTTCCATAAGATTTTGAGTTTTAAATTTTCTGCCCCTCCCCAAGATGGCATACAACCTGATATAAGATCTACTTATACATTCATATTAAGCATCTTTTCACATTTGTCATGATGTAAAAAAGAATTAGAACCAATGGGATGAACCATGAGAAAGAAGAATCAAAATAAAACAATAAAAGAAAAGGAGACCAAATAGTATGCTTCCATCTGTAGTCAGATTCCATAGTTCTTTCTCTGGATGTGGATAGTTTTTTGCATTGTGACTCTTTTGGAGCTATCTTAGATCCTTGAATTGCTGAGAAGAGCTAAGCCTATCAAGGTCAGTCATTGCACAGTGTGGCTGTTACTGTGTACAATGTTCACCTAGTTCTCACTTCACTCAGCATCAGTTCATATAAGTCTTTCCAGATTTTTCTGAAATCTTATTTTTTTATAGCACAATTTCTTATAACACAATAGTATTCCATTACATTAATATACCACAGCTTGTTCAGCCATTCCCTGAAGCATACTTTTTAAAAATTTATTTGTGGGTCTATGTTTTCTTTCACAACATAACTAATATAAGAAATATGTTTTTTCTACACCTGTGCATGTATAATATATACCAAATTGCTTACCTTCTCAATGATGGGAGAGAGAAAAATGGAAGGGAGAGAATTTGGAACTCAATTTTTTTAAAATAAATGTTGAAATTTCTACATGTAATTGGAAAAAAAATTTGGAAAAATTAAAAAAGATCCTTTAGGGGCAGAGAATCACTGATCAAATGAGTGTAATATGATTAACCTGGAAAGGTCAGCTGGAATCATGTTGTAATGATAAAAAGAGGAGTTTACATTCGATCCTAGAGGTAAAAGGGATTTATTAGGATTCATTGAGTGGAGGAATGACATGAACAGACCTGTGTTTTTGGGGAAAATCCTTTTCTCAAATGTGACAAGTAGACCAAATAGGAAGCTGTTGCAATAGTGCAGGCCAAAGATGGTAGGAGTCTGAAAAAAGGGGATAGCTATGTAAGGAAAGAGAAGAGGTTGGATATAAAACATGTTGGTAGAATCAGCTGATTGGGCATATTGATAAGGGAGAGTAGGGAGTAAAAGATGTTGAAATTTTATATCTGAGTGACTGTAAAGATGACAGTTTCCTTTAAAGAAAGAGGTAAATTTGGAGAAAGGCTGGGCTTGGGAGGAAAGATAATGAGTTTTGTTTTGGACAAATACCTCATAGACAATAAGTGAGGCTGTAATGGAATTTGGGGAAAAAATTAAGGCTAGATATAGAAATCTAGAAGTCACTTTGTTAGAGATCATAAGACCATGGGATATGATAAGGTTATCAAGGAAGAGAATATATAGACGGAAAAGAAAAAAAAGGCTCAGGACAAAGACTTGGGGTACCATTTAGGGGCAATGATATTAGTAGTATTCCAGAAACGAAGATGCAAAAAGATCAGAGAGGAGAGAGGAAAATCAAGAGAGAAAAAATGTCATGGAAACTCAGGAAAAAAAAGAGTATTTGTAAGAAAAGGGTGGTTAACAGTATCAAATGCTATGGAGAAAGCAAGAAGGATACAGATTGAGAAAAGACTATCAAATTTGGAAACTAAGGCATCATTGATAACTTAGGAGAGAGCTGTTTTAGCTAAATGATGAAGTCAGAAGCCAGATACCAAGTGGTTAAGAAGTAAGAGAGAAGAAAGGAGAAAGCAGTGGCAAAGAACATATATCTAGTGTTGTTGGATTTTTAAAAATTTTTAGCCAAGAAAATTAGAACAGAAACAGGACACTAGTTTGAGAGTTTGATAGTGACAGATGAAATGTTGTTGTTATTGTTGTTGTTGCTGTTGTTGTTTTAGGTGTAAGGAACTATGCATATTTGATGACAGTAGAAAATAAATTAGTAGATAGGGAGAGATTGAAGATTATGTGAAGATATAACTGCAGGAGCAATCTTTCAGAGACAATGGAAGGGGAGATTAGATAGGTAGATAAACAGATAGATGGATAGATGGATAGATGGATAGATAGATAGATAGATAGATGGATGGATGGATGGATAGATAGATAGATAGATAGATAGATAGATAGATAGATAGATAGATTGATATGTAGATAGCTCATTTATTAAATGCTTACTATGAGCCAGGCAATGTACTAAGTACTGAGAATGCTAAATCAAATACAGGCAAAAAGACAATCCCCTTCCTCAAGGAATTTAAGTTCTAATGGAAGAAGTTAACATATAAGAGGATGCTGAAAAGTAGAGATGAGGGTCCAGAGACTTTGCATGTCTTTCTGTGAGTACCTTCTTTCCATGCCCATCTCTACTTTTCAGCACCCTGTTATATGTTATCTTCTGGAGAAACAGAAGTAGAACCAATAGAGAAGTGTAAGAATTAACATGAATTGGGGCAGGCAGGTGGCACAGTGGATAGAGCACCGGCCCTGGATTCAGGAGGATCTGAGTTTAAATCCAGCCTCGGACACATAACACTTACTAGCTGTGTGACCCTGAGCAAGTCACTTAACCCCACTGCATAGCCAAAAAAAAAAGAATTAATATGAATGGTTTGAATACTTCCTCAGAATGGAGGTTCTGGGGAGGAACTTACCAGTCAAGGGAAGGCTATAGGAACAAGGGTACTTGCACTGGGGTTGGCCCTATCAAAGTGATAACAATTCATTATCAGAGAGTGTAATAAAGGATAAAATAAGAGGAATTGATATCAAAGAGTTCTGAGATACACCAAGGAGAATCTTATGATGAATGACTTTTATTTCCTTAAAGAAGAACAAGCCAAGGTCCTCAGATAAGGGAGAATCACTAAAGGAAAAGAGAAACTCAAATATTGAAGGGACTGGAGATTTTCAACAACAAAAACACATGAAAAGCTGGAGTTTTTAAAATTTCAAATAGAAATTTTCTAATCTAGAAAGAAATGCTGAGGTGGCTATGATGAAACATATCTTTTCTAAGGCCTCTGAATTCTTGGAAATTCTTCTTCACAATATCTGTCATATTGCTTTGAAAAATCAGATAAAAACTATATATCTTCCTACTCATTGTTAGAATTCCAGTCATTCCAAATTGTTTAATTTGTAGTTATTCATGATGATTTATTGTGGGATGGAGACCATCAAAGCACTTAAGGAGGCAGCATGGTGTAAGGAAAAGAGAATTTGACCTGAAGTTAAGTAAGACGTGGGTTTGAATCCTGTATCTGTGGGCAAGATATTTAACCATTTTTAGCTGCAGTTTTCTTACCTGTAAAACAAAGATAATAATATCTGTCATGTCTACCTCACAAGGATAATATGACAATTATATGGAATAAAGTCTGCAGTGTATAGCAAGGATTAAAACATTATACAAATGTAAGATTTTTTTGCTGCAGAAATGAGCAAAAAACAGAAAGTGGTCTCTTTTGCTGTGGAATCACAGTGGCTATTAGAAGTCATGGCTTATAGTATTTAGTTGAATACTAAGCATATGATAAGAGTTCAACTGTTTGTTTTACATAAAATCCTGGGAAATTCAGTTGGTTAATGATCTTTGCTCATGACTTCTCAATTTTGTTCATTTCATTTTTTCTAGTCCAATGTAGAAGAGATAACAATGATCTTTGTTCACATATGCTTTCCTCAAAAAAAATCTTCAATAAAAAACTAACAGATAAAAAGTAATTGTTGGATTGTCTGTTGGTAATATTTTGTGCAATTTTCATTCATTAGCTTAAATATTCTAAATGAGGCTATAACTGTGTCTAAACATGTGATTTCATTGTCAAAGGAAACTCCTGATGCACAGTCTATCTCTACCAATGCATGTTGGGAAATGTTCTATAATTTATCATCTGAGAGAGTTGTCTGGGGCACTAGATTTTACATGGGTCATACAGTCAGTATGTATCAGAGGCAACAATATTTAAACCCAGGTCTTTCTGACCTAATAGCTCTTTATCCATTATAACACACTGCCTTTCAGGGGCCCATCCTACTTCTGATAAATGCTTGTTTTATTATTCTTTGTGATTTCTTTCTGACTGTTCTTCCAGTTCACATCATCTTTAGTGAGACAGAGAGGCAGCAGTGTCTTTAAATAGTGACAGCTTAGGCCAAAAGAACTGTGAGATGTAATTGAAAAGGAAAAGGGTTGGATATGGCTGATTGCTTGGGAAAAGATCGTGCTAGACATTTAGGCAAATTCATGCATGAAAATATTGAATTAGTGATGTTAGATTCTGTTGCAGACTGTTTTCACCTAGATTGCTTTTTAATTTAATTATCTTGACATGTTGAAGTTCTGAGATATGATAATTTCCTGGTATTAATTGACTTCTAGAAATGTTAGATATGTAAATATTAAATGATTAGATTCATGTTTCTGTGGCTAGATAGAGTTTTCTTTTTCACACCACTTCACCTTGCTAGTTAAGGTTATTGTTCCTAAGAGGTTTCATGCTATATTGGAAAGGCTACAGTCCTAGGAGGCAAGAGACTAGAATTCTAGCACACGGTTTGCCATTAATTAACTACATGACCTTAGGAAAGACACCTCACCTCTAGAAGCTTCCTTCTCAACCTGTAAGTCTATAGAATAGACAATTTGAATAATCACATTCTAGTGATTCTCTCCTAACTTAGTAACCTAGAGGTACTAAGACCAGGTGTGTATCAAGAAAGAAGATAGTTTTGGACAGATTAGATGTCATATCATAATCCACTTAATAAAGGTTTGTTGATTGACTGATAATAATAGTTTGGCAGCCTTAAAAAATGAACCAGAACACTGTGTAATTTTAATGATCAAGCATGCACCCAGATAAGAGATGAAGAAATTAGATTCCCTTCACTTACTTGAAAAATCAAGGTGTTATCAGATTGACTAATATGACAAAAGAAAATGATAAATGTTGTAGAAGATGTGGAAAATTGGAGCACTAATGCATTGTTGGTTGAGTTGTGAATTGGTCCAACCATTCTAGAAAATAATTTGGAACTAAGTCCAAAGGGCTATAAAACTGTGTATACCCTTTGACCCAGTAATATCACTACTAGTTAGATTCCCCTCACTTTACAGAGAGGTTCAAATCCTGACTGTGCCACTTAACTCTTTGTGATGTCCTATAATTCACCTTACTTCTCTGGGACTCAGTTTCCTTAGGTGTAAAATGAAGATGTTCATCTAGAGGACCTCTAAGGTCCATTCTAGCACTAAATCTATTTACCTATGATTGGAGTTCAGGCAATCAAATGTTCCACTGCCCAATATCTAAAAGCTCTTGAGTTACTGCCAGGGAAGGTAGGAGTTAGATTTGGAAATGCATTCCTAGAGCTCTGGATCTAATATATCTGGTCAAGAATGCAGACAAAAAGCTTTGAAGCAATCATTGTTATTAACAAGCAATAGAAATATGATGGTCAACATAGTGCCTTATACAAAATTCCTTAGTAGAATCAAGATTTGGAGCTAGAAGGAACCTGAGAGGTCATTTAGTTAGATTCCCCTCACTTTAAAATTGAGGAAACAGAAGTTCAGAGATTTCATTATTTGTCCAAGATCACATGAGAAATAAATTATCAGAACCAGGATTTGAGCCCCCTATAAAATGTATACCCATGTATACTACCACTATTTAAGTTGTTCAGTTATCTCTGAGTTGTCATGACTTTATTTGGAGTTTTCTTGGCAGAGATACTGTAGCAGTTTGCCATTTCCTTCTCCAGTTCATTTTACAGATGAGGAAACTGAGGCAAGCAGGGTTAAGTGACTTGTCCAGGGTCACACAGTTAGTAAGTGTCTGAGGCCAGATTTGAACTCAAGAAGAAGAGTCTTCCTGACTCCAGGTCTAGAACTCTATCCACTGTGCCACTTAGCTGTCCCCATATCATTATATTATGTTGTAAAACGAAACAGAAAATTAAAATTTACATAACTGAAGAGGGAGAAAAATGATAGAACTACATGATTTTTAGAGTTAGAAGGGACTTTAGAAATTATCCAATCCAACCCCATTATTTTATAGTAAATAAACTGAGATGAAGGGAAAGGAATACCATCAATTTCTGTTGAGGGACCCCAAGTTCATGGCCAGTGAGTCATCCTTTGCTCTTTGCTCCCCCTCACTCCACATATCCTATCAGTTGCCAAATCTTGTTGATTCTATTTTCACAACATCCCTTTTCTTCACACACATTCTCTTTTCTAGTTCAGTCCCTCATTACCTCTTCCCTAAAATATTACAATTGTCTCCTAATTGTTTTCAACACTTTCAGTTTCTAGACTTTCCTATTCACTGTCTTCAGAGCTGCCAAAACGATCTTCCTAAAACATAGATCTTATTTGGTCACCTGCTACTCAAAAAACGTCATTAAAATATCATTGCCACAAGGACAAAATACCTTCCCTCTGGCATTTAAGGCCTACCACATTTCTATATTTCAGCTTCATTTTTAACCTGATTCTATATTACTTGCCTTTATATAAAATTACTTATTAGTCTGAACCCCCATAATAAAAGAACTTGAACATGAATTCTGTGCTTCTTGGTGTATGGGGTTTATTCACCCTTGGAATGTAAGCTCCTTGCAGAAAAGATTAGTTTTGGTTTTGTCTTTATTCCTCCAGCTTCTAATACAGTGTTAAGCACATAAAAGGCACTTCATAAGTATTCCTCTATTTGATTTCAAGTAAAGGATAAAGGAAAAAAAAATATTTATTGCAAATACTGTAATTGTGCTGCTGAGAGCAATGGCTCATGGCTAATAGTTCTTGGTACGATCACCCATTTGAGGGCATGAAATCTTGAGAAACTTAGGGATGAATGTGTGTGCCTCTCATCACTGATTTGGTTAAGGACCAAGTCAGTTCAGACATTTGATTTTCTTTCCTTTCCTATGACAAATAACAACTTAAGCAGAAGTTGATTCTTGACCCCTAATATACCAATATAAAGAGAAGTCTAAATATAAGTCAGAGCTGGGGCAGGAGTCAGGGTAATAAGAATTAATTTCAAACTCATTTGACATTCACATAATGAACTCTTCTAACTGCTCCAAATGAAGACAAAATTCTATCTAATAACAATCACTCAAATTTGTATAGTTTAAAGAGGACTTTGCTCACAACAACTCTGTGAGGGAAGTAGCACAAGCATTATTATGTCCATTTTATATATACCATATTAATAAGAATTAATTTTAAATTTGTTTCACTTTTAGGTTAAGAATGCACCTAATTTTGCTGCAGATGTAGACAAAATCAGATGTAATAACAATAGCTCACAATTACATAGTTCATAGAGGAATTTTCTCATAGCAACTCTGTGAAGAAAGTAGTGCAAAATTGTAGCAATTTTATTATACTATACTCATTTTACAAATGCTAGCATTGAGTCTTGAGGATGCACTTGAATCTCAGTAGCACTTGTACCACCAGTACAAGTAAGTACTAGTAAGCAAGATGCAAACTCATATCTCCTTGCTCTAATTTCAGTTTTCTTTCTACAACAGCATGCTGAGTCTCCAATCTTTCACAGAATATATGAAGACTTTCAAAACACTATGAACTGGCTTCATTTTCACATAGCTCTACTCACTGGGGCTTATCTGTCTCCACAACACAAAGCCTAAGAGGAGAGTAGTCTCTGACTCCTTCCTAGGGAGCAAATGCTTCTTTGCTCAGCACAATCACATCTGGGACTGGATTTGTTTTCTGGGGGCTGTTTGCCACTCAGACTCCTACCTCCTGCTAGTGTTTTTAGTCAAGGCAAAATTATTTCCAGTTTGTGCTGATGAACCAACCTAATCCAAAACCAACAAGAATTTATTCAGCACCTACTTTGTACCAGGACTTATGCTAGGCAGTGAGGTTACAAACACAAGGCAAAAAATGGTCTTTACCCTCAAAGAGTTTACATACTAAGAGGGAGAAAGCAATCAGGGGGATTTGTTCTGTGAAGTTTGGGTTCAGTCAAAGGGCCACCCTTGAGAACCTAGAGGGCCACATGTGGCTTGGAGGTCACAGGTTCTCCACCCCTGTCTACACCATTTTTTGAGGAGGAAGGACAGAGCACTAATAAATAACGGATTCACAAAGTTACCTATAGGAAATAACAGATGATCTCTGTTTAGAAGGAAGTTAAGGTTTTTGTGTTTGTGGGGTTTTTTTTTATTTTTTTGTTTTTGTTTTTTGTTTGTAAGGGAATGCATTCTAACAATGGACAACAGATGATGCAAAAGAAGAAAATGGAGAGCCAAGTTTGAGGAACAATAAGAAAGTCATTCTGGCTGGAACTTCATGTGTGGAGGGAAACAATCTGCAATAACCCTAGAAAAGTGATCTCAGGCCAGGCTTTCAATACCTCTAAATGACACAGGGAGAACCTTCTATTTTATACTAGAGACATTCTCAACATTCTAAGCCAGAGAGTGGCATGGTCAGATTTGTGTCTCAAGATTATTTTAGGCAAGTAAAGGATTCTGGAAAAGGAAATCAAGTTCAGTTACATTTATTTCATGAAAATCATTAATAATGTTATCTTTGAATAAGAAATATACACCCCCCCAAGCACATAAACAAACACTGTCTTCATCCTCTCTAGGACCTAAAGATTATTTCCAGCTTGTCCTTAGATAACAAGTCCAGAAGCAAGGAGTGGGGATAATGGCAGAGAAGAAAATGTAGGCTGTGTTAGGGAAGAGCTTCTTTTAAAAAGTGAGATGGGGCAGAGCCAAGATGATGGAGTAAAAGCAGTGACTTGCTTGAGCTCTCCCCCAAACCCCTCCAAATACCTGTAAAAAATGGCTCTAAACAAATTCTATAGCAGTAGAACCACAAAAAGACAAAGTGAAACAAATTTCCAGCACAAGACAACCTGGATGGTTGATTAGAAAGGTCTATCGCGCTGGGCTGGGAGAGCAACACCATTCAGCGTGGGTGCACAAGCAAAGACCAAGCCTCAGAGAACCTGAAGCAGGCTTCAGAGGACTGAATCATGGGCAGCTGTGGTGATTTCCAGACTTTTCAACCCATAAACACCAAAGACAACTTAGAAGGTCAGTAAGAAAAGTCTGTGACCATGGTGAGAGAGAAGCTTGGTCCCAGCCCCAGTCCTGGCGCAGCCCCAGGGTGGCAGCTGCTTCAGGAGCTTCAGGCCCACAGACTGAGGGAGAATCAAGTGGCTGATCAGAGGGGGATCTTTTTGCTGGTGCTAAGGTAGGATTCTCTTGCTTTGTTAGTGCTTGGGTCTGGGTCACAGTCTAGGTGGTGATTCTGGGGTGAGGAGGAGTGCTGGCATGGTGGAGCTTGCAGTGGCAGTGAAGAGGGAATCCTCCTCACAATTCCAAGGCAGAAAAGAGTGCTTGTGGTCACTCGTAGACCAGAGCATAGGCCAGGAAAGGAGTAAACATCTCACCCTTGATCATACCACCTTGGAAGAACTGAAAACTTACAGGTCCCTAGAAGTATCTCTGAAAACAGCTGCACAAAACCCCCAAAGCTTGGAACAGTACATTCTTGACACTGGAAGCAGACTCCTACCTTAACAAAGAGTTTAAAACTCAAGTAATTGGCTGGGATCATGAGCAAACTGTGCAAAAAGAGTCAGGCCATAGAATCTTATTTTGGTAACAAAGAAGATCAAAACATACAACCAGAAGAAGACAACAAAGTCAAAGCTCCTACATCCAAAGTCTCCAAGAAAAATATGAATCCTCAGCTGACTAACTAAATATGAGTTCTCACAATACAGGTGATTTTAAAAATCATCCATCTTTTGAAGTCAAAGGAGCAATTGAAAGAAATACTGTGATGTATAAAATACTTTGGATGACTGTGTAAGTCCATGAGGTATTTTTATTTATTTATTTTTCTTTTGCAAATGATTTCTAAGGTGAAATAATTTCAAGTCTATAGGCAAGTTTCTCTAGGGATTTTAGATGATATTCTAAAAATGCTTGGAGATGTTTTTATGGGGCAGCTAGGTGGCACTGTGGATAAAGCTCTAGTCTTGGACTCAGGAGGACCTGAGTTCAAATCTGGCCTCAGACACATAGCACTTACTACCTGTGTGACCCTGGGCAAGTCACTTAACCCCATTGCCTCCCCCCCAAAATAAGCAGTGCCTCCTTAAATCAGACACCCTTATAAGCATCATATAGTGAAACCTGGAAATCAGAGGTATCTTGTTTATGTGGAGTGTTGGTTTTCCATTTCTGCTGTGACAAGTCCTTCAAAGATTTGAAAAGACAAGGCTCTCTTTCTGTAATATTTTGATTGTCTTATAGGGAGAAGGGGAGATTTCTTTGCTTACAGCTCTTTGTTACCTGTTTGTTACTCTGTTTACCTGTTTGTTAGCAATGATAACAGAAAGGGCAATGTGATTTGATACCATATGGCATGACATAATATATGTATATATTATAATGATATAAATGCCTCTTCATATTTTTCAAAAATGTCTATTTATATTATTTATATACTTGCATTATTCAATGCAATTCATATATATATGTATATATAATATAATATTATATATATACATATATATGAAGAGAGTGAGAGAGAGAGAGTCTGGAATTTGAAAGTATCATGCTAGGTATTGTGCAGATACAAATACAAAAAAATGATCCCTGCGCTTAGAGGAATTTACATTCCTTACTGCTAAACACCTCCTCCCCCCCCATTCAATAAAAATAGCTAAGAATCTACATGGAATAGTAGATAGCACTGGATAATTCTGGACCTCAAATCAGGAAGATCTGAGTTCAAATCTAGCTTCAAAGGGTAAGAACAGGTAGTTCTTAAAGGAATAAATTGAAACTAACAAAAACAATTTGAAAAGTCTCTAAATCACTAATAGAGAAATGCAAATTAAAATACCCGGATTCTACTTTATACTTATCAAATTGAAAAAGAAAAAAAAATAAAAGAATGAAAATTAAAGTTACTATAGAGACCATGGGAAAATAGGCACAATCAATGTGCTATTGGTAGTACCATGAATCTGTGAATTGGTCGTCTCAAGGAATCTACTTTTAGGAAAATAGTCTTTGTCTATTTTTCTCATAAATACCAATATTTAAGATACATAAGGAACTAAACCATTTTCAGTTTTAAAATGGAGAGCTCCAGATAGCAGGGATCCTACAGATTGCCCAAGAAGAAACAAAGCAGCCCAGGGTGGAAACAGAGGAGGTCAAAGTTCCCGTGCTCATCGGTCCATCAGTAGTGGGATCAGGCCTATGAGTAGCCCTTGCACTTTCATCCTAGGCAAGATAGAAAGTCTTAAGCAAAAAAAAAACAAAAAAAAAAACAAAACCAAAACAAGAACACACTCACACAAAACAATTCATATTAGCAACCCATCCATTACTTATAGTCTTAGAGAGTTGCCTAAGGAACCAAGAGATTAAATGACTTACTGATATCCACATGGTTAGTATGTGCTAGAGGCAAAACATGAATTAATGTGTTCTTGATTCTAAGGTCAACCTTTTCTATCCACTATGCTACATTATTTCTCATGTATGTATGTATGTATGTATGTGTGTGTGTATGTATGTATACATACTGTTGTTCTTTAGTTGTTCAGTCATATCCAACTCTTCATGACCCCATGGACCATAGCATATCAGGCCCTTTTATCCTCTACTATCTCCTGAAGTCTGTCCAAGTTCATGTTCATTGGGTCAATGACACTATCTATCATCTCATCTTCTACCATCACCTTTTCCTTTTTGCCTTCAATCTTTTTCAACATCAGAGTCTTTTCAAATAAGAACATTATCTTCTCATTATGTGACCAAAGTATTTAAGCTTCAGCTTTAGTATTTGACCTTCCAGTGAATAGTCTGAATTAATTTTTTTAAGTATTGATGGATTTGATTTCCTTGCTATCAAAATGACTCTCAAAAGTCTTCAGCACAACAATTTGAAAGCCTTGATTCTGCAGTACTCAGCTTTCTTTATAGTCCAAATCTCACAGCTATACATTGCTACTGCAAAAACTATAGCTTTGACTACATGACTCTTGTCAGAAAGATGATATCTCTGCTTTTTAGTATGCTACCCAGATATGTGTGTGTGTATATGTACATATGAAACTACATATTTATATGATATTACATGTGTATTAGCTATATGATCATGTGTACATTTATAGCATAGTGGTCATTTTATTTCTAATCAAAGATTTTTCTATATAAAATTTCAATACAAAGACCTAATTTGGGAGGCTATGCTAGTTCTCCAATATCTCTTCCTTGTATTTATTCTCCTTTATAAGTACCATATGCTAGGTCTCCTATTTTAACTGACCCTATTTTCATGTAATCAGGCAGTGAAAGCAAGAAATGAAAGGAAAGAAGGATGAAAATAAGTAAGGAAAGAAGAAAAGAAGGAAGGGAAAGAGAAGAAATGAAGTAAAAGAAGAGAAAGTGGGAGGAAGAGAAGAAGGAAGTGAAGAAGGAAGGGAGGAAAGAGGAAAAGTAAGGAAGGGAGGAAGGAAAGAAGGAAGGAAGGGAAAGAAAGAAGAAAGTAAGGTAGGAAGGAGGGGAGAGAGAGAAGAAGGAAGGAAAAATGAAGAAGGAAAAAGGAAGGAAGGAGGAAAGGAAGGGAAGGAGGGAGGAACAAAACAAAACAAAATGTTTTGGTATTTTTTCGGTTGGTCCAGAATTAAAAGATGTGTTTATTATCCACTGTGACTCTCATCAAAGCTCTTTTCATATCAAGCAAAGAGATTCAAGGGGAGCTTCTTTAGCCAGACTCCCTTGAAGATGGTATTCATGTACTTCTCTGTGCTACTCAGTTTGTAGAAAGTCTCTTGGATAGGTACAGAAGTAAGAGGAATTACTAGGCAATTGTTACTGAAAAGTTTGTTTAACATGAAGGGTTTTTTTTTGAATTTTTCTTTAACAACTGTTTTTATTCTCTTTCTCTATGAAGGTATTGATGTTTTTCCTAGTCTCCAATCATTTCAGAAATGAGGGCAAAATCTCATTACTGTGCTCATGGCAACTTTTAAGAACTTCTTTCTGACGTCTTTCCAAGAAACATCATTAAAGATTTAGTACACAACTAACACCCCTCATTGGTATCCAAGTGGATTGCACATCTGCAATTCTGAATAAACTGAAATACTACAGAACTTCAAAGAACCAACTTGGAAAGGCATAGGACCAATTGATCAAACTAGAAAATATCACTTTGATTTAGGGAGATAAAGAAAACAAGTAACTCTTCTTTCCTGTAAGTAATTCATCTTCAGATGATAGAAATATACTACCAATTACAAACAAATATAGAGACACTACAACTTCCATCAATAAATCATTTTTCCCTTTCAAAGACAGTTTCTTGGTAATTGGCATCTCATGTAGTCTGTGATGAAGCCCATAACTACTTCTGGACCATGGTAATGGTGCTACTGATGTTCATTCAGGGAATTGAAAATACAGATTTAAGAAAGTAAGGATGAAGAAAGGGGTAAAAAGACAGGGATATATAAAGGAGAAAGGGCAGAGAAAGGGCAACCTTCTTAGCTGGAGAAACTCAGAAAATGTCCTTGTCGTTAGAGAATCAGTATAATATATGCCAATGAAAACAGCATTTAGTTTAGCCTACAATAGATGTCAAAGAAGAATTCTGCTTACTACATCATATGAAACCTTTTGGGGCCCTTGTGTGAATCATCTATCCCTTAAATTGTCTGTGTTTGAGTAATAGTATATCCAAACCAATATCCTAGGCATAAAACTAGCAGGAAATATGATGTGGACCTCAGGATTGAAATAAAATCTGAGAAAACAACAGGCTTATGTTAAGGAGCAAAGTAATTTTTAAAATGAAGAAACGAAAATGAAAGAATGAACAAATTAGCATGTATTCACAGCATTTATACATGTGTTGGGTACTATGCTCAGTGCTGGTAATACAATTACAAAAATCAAAACAGTCCCTGTCTTCAATATGCCTATACTCTAGTGGGGAAGTCAACACATATAAAGATGCTATGTACAGAGAAGAGTGTTGTGTTGTTGTTTTTCTTGAGAAATCATGGGGATGGTGAATTGAGTCATAGAGCAATTGATTGACAAGTCCTTTCCAGATATGGTAGTGTTGAATTTGAGCACTCTTTGGGCATGGTTCCAAATTGGTCTCCCAAAGTGCATTAGTATATTGATTTTCCCATATTCCCTCCAGAATTTTCCTTTTTTCCTTTCTGTTATTTAAGGCAATCTGATGGGTGTGAGATTGTACCTCAGAATCATTTTGATTTGCATTTCTCTAATTATTAGTGATTTAGAGCACTTTATGTGAGTATTGATAGCATTGATTTCTTCTTCAGAAAACTGCCTGTTCCTATCCTCGGAGCACTTATCATTGGGGAATGACTCTAATTTTTATACAGTTGGCTCAGTTCTCTAGATTTTTGCGAAATTAGACCTTTATCAGAGAAATTTGCTGTAAAATTTACCCCCAGTTTTCTGTTCTTCTTCTAATTTTTGACTACATTGGTTTTGTTTGTGCAAAAACTTTTTAATCTTATATAATCAAAATCACCCATTTCATCTCCTGTGAAATACCCCATCACTTCTTTGGTTATGAACTCATCCTCCACCCATAGAACTAACAGGTTTTCAATGTTCCTCTAACTTGCTTATGATGTTACCCTTTATTTCTAAATCATATATTCATTTTGAATGTATCTTGGTATACAGTGTGAAATGTTGGTCTAAGTCTAGTTTCTGCCAGACTTGCTTCTTGCTTTTTTCTAACAGTTTTTGTCGAATAGTGAGTTCTTGTCCCAATAACTGGTCTCTTTGGGTTGATCAAATATGAGGTCAACTGTGCTCGTTCACCTCTGTCTGTTATGTACCTAATCCATTCCATTGATCGACCACTCTATATTCAGTATCAAATTCTTTTGATCATTACAACTTTGTAATACAGTTTGAGATCTAGCATTGTTAGACTGCTTTCATTTATATTTTTTCATTGATTCTCTTAATATACTTGACCTTTATTTCTCCAAAAACATTTTGTTATGATTTTTTTACTTTTTCAGTAATAAAATTCTTTGGAAGTTTGATTAACCTGACATTGAATAAATAAATAAATTTATGTGGTATTTCTGCTTTGGATGCATTCCATAAATTTTGGAATGATGTCTCATTTCTTGACATTATCTTTAATGAAATTATTGTTTTTCTGATTTGTTCTTTGTAGAATTAGAATATTTAGTTACCAATTATTTTTTATTCTATGCTCAAAATATCCTTTATTGAATGTAATTTTGTGGCATTATGGTCATTAAAAGTGTGCATTAAATATTATGGTTTTCTGCATTTGTTTGTGAGGTTTTAACACATTAATATATGATAACTTTTTGTGAAGGTGCTATGCACAGTTAATTAATAGTTATAATTCTTTATATTTCCATTTATTAACCTCCAGAGGTCTATTATATCCAACTTTAAAAAAAATTCCATTTATCTCTTTAAATTCTTTATGTTTATTTTACGGTTATATTTATCTAGGTGTAAGAAAGGTTAGTCCAGGGCCCTCCTATAGTATATTTTTATTGTTTATTTCCTCCTGTAATTTATTTTTTTCCTTTAAGAATTTGGATGCTATGTCATTTGATGTTTGTACACACACACATACACACAGACACACACACACACACGAGTGTTGATATTAATTAATTATCTATGGTACCTTTTAGCAAATGTAATTTTCCCCGAGTATCTCATCTAATTAGGTCTATTTTACATTCATTTAGGCTGAAATCATGATTGTTATCACTGATTTTTTTTTTTACTTTAGCTGAAACAAAATAGATTCTGCTCCAGTCCCTAATTGTAACTCTTTGTGTATCTTTCTCTTTCAGATGTGTCTCTTGTAACCAACATATTGTTAGACTCTTTTTTCTAATCCAATCTGCTATCATCTTCTATTTTGTGGGTGAGTTTATCCCATTCACATTCATAGTCATGATTGCTAACTATATATTTCCCTCCATCTTATTTTCTTCTATTTATCCTTTTACACACACACACACACACACACACACACACACACACACACACATCCCGTTTAGAGTGAGGTTCAAGTGTTGTCCATTGCCCACTCCCTTATTCCTTCCATTATAAAAACTCATCCTTCCATGCCTTTTTATGTGAGATAAATTTTCTCTCTTGTTCCTCTCCCTTCCTCCTTCTCCCAGTGTATCCCTCCTTCTCATCATTCCATTCTTTTGAGATCATCTCAACACATAGACTCACACCCATGTGACTCCTTTTAACTACCCTAATGATGATAAGGTTCCTAGGGGTTCCATGTATCATCTTCCCACATTGAAATCTAAATGGCTCAACTTTGTTAAGTTCTTACAAATTGTCCTTCATGTTTATCTTTCTATGATTCCCTTGCATCTTGTGTCTGAATGTCAAATTTTGTATTCATCTCTTCTTTTCTACAGAAATTGTTGAAAGTCCTCTATTTCATTAAATATGTATTTTCCCACCAAGGATTATACTCAGTTTTGCTATGTATGTTAATCTTTGTTCTAAGCCTAGCACCTTTGCCTTCTGTAATATATTTCAAGCCTCATCCTCCTTATTTGTGGTAGCTGCTAAATCTTGTGTGATCCAGATTTTAGCTCACTGCTATTTGAATTATTTCTGGCAGATTCCTTTATTTTCTCCTTTACACTGGAAACTCTTGATTTTGGCTATAATATTCCTAGAAGTTTTCATTTTCTTATTTTTTTCAGGAGGAGACTGGTAGATTCTTTCAATTTCTATTTTTCTCTTTCTAAGGCATTTGGGCAGTTTTCTTCTATAAATTCTTGAAATACGATGTCTAAGTTCTAAAAAAAAAACCATTATGGCTTTTAGGTAGTCCAAAAATGCTTAAATTGTCTGTTCTTGGTCAATTTTCCAGATCAATTTTTTTCTATAGTTCACATTTTCTTCTATTTTTTTTCCTTTCTTTTGACTTTATTTTATTGTTTCATGATATCTCATGGAGCATTATCTTTCACTTGACAGTTCTAATATTTAAGAAATTATTTAATGGGATTTTATATATTTTAAACTATTTGTCTGATTCTGATTTTTAAGGAGTTATTTTCTTCAGTATTTTTGTGCCTCTTTTACCAAACTATTAATTTAATTCAACAATTGAATTTGTAGTTCAACAGAACCTAGCAGAGTGACTTGCATAAAGCATTTTGAGCACACCTTGTTAAATAAATGTTTGTTGAATATATAAATGCATGGACAAATGAATGAATGAGAAAGACAAATGACAAAAAAATGTTTATTTCAGAAATATACTTCATGGAATAACATGCTGAGTGTGCTCTGTGATTAATTCACATTCAGCTCCACCTTCTAAATGTTAAACTGCTGAATTGAATTAAATTTTACCTCCATATTTATATTATTTGTAGAAAAATGATATTTTATTAATGACCTTGAAGTATTCAAGATTCTAAATCATCAAAGGGAGATTGCATTATGATTCCTATACAATACACATTTATGAAAGAAGGTAAATAGTAAATTTTAGGAATTTTCTTTAATAATTAATTTCATTTTTAAACATCACTCAAATATACTCATATTTCTCTTCACTCTATGCCTTCCAAAGAATAATTCCTTATAACAGTGAGAGAGAGAAGAGAAGAGAAGAGAAGAGAAGAGAAGAGAAGAGAAGAGAAGAGAAGAGAAGAGAAGAGAAGAGAAGAGAAGAGAAGAGAAGAGAAGAGAAGAGAGAAGAAGAGAGGACAGAGAAGAAAAGAGGAGAGGATAGAAGAGCAGAAGGGAGGAGAGGAGAGGAGGAAAAGAGGGAAGAAAGGGGAGGAGAAGAGGAAGAGGGGAGGGGAGAGGAGGGAAAAAGAGGAAATAAGAGGAGAGGCAAGGAGAGGAAAGGAGGAAGAGAGGGAGGAAGAGGGCAAGGAGGAGGAGGAAGGTGGAGGGGGAAAGGGAGAGGGGAGAGGGGAGAGGAGAGAGGGGAGACAAGGAGAGAGTAGAGAAAAAGAGAGAGAGAGGAGGAGGAGATAAAAAGGGAGAAAAGAGAGATGGAGAGAAGAGGGAGACAAAGAGAGAGAGAGGAAGAGAAAGGAAAGAGAAAGGGAAGAAGGAGAGCTAAGAGGAGAGAAAAGGGAAAGGGAGAGGGAAAAAGAAAAAGGGGAGAGGGAACCTGTTCACCAAAGCTATCCAACATTTCTACCAAATAATGTCACACTGATCTGCCCCCTCCCCTGCCACCAATTACCCAACCAGAAAGAAAAAAGGAACTTTGCGTTTTTATGTCTCATATCTCTTCTTTAGGGTCAAGTATATCTATTTCACAACACTATTTCATTTAATTTGGTGGTTTTCTTTCCATTTTCATTGTAGTAGTCATTGTGTTTATATTTTCCTTTCTTTGTGAACTACTAACTTCACTTTGCATCATTTTTTGTCTTCCCACCATTCTTTTTATTTGTCTTAGTCATTATTTCTTGCTGTGCATTACATTGGTGTACCACTACTTTTTTAGCCATTCTCCAGTCCATTGGTATGTACTTTGTACCTTTTCAAGAGATTTTTCAGTAGGAAGAAATTTTTAATTAGGTTCTTTCTTTTAATTTTTAAATTCCTTTAATTTTTTTAAACTTCTCCATCCTCACCACAATCTTTATTACCTCTATATTTCTCTCTTATCCCAAGTTACCACTCCTATTCTGACCTTCCTTCCTTCTCTTTGAAGTTTTTATCCTATCATTAACTAGAACCAATCAGGAACTACCAACTATCCTTGAATCCTTTGCTCATTTGTCCTTCCACTATCTCTACTCTTCTATTACTTTCAACTCTGTGCCATATCCCTCATCTATTTTCTCTAGTCCTATCATTGAATCACAGAGGTTATTGAAAGAAGTCTCAAAACCACATGTGTTGGCTGGGTCATGCTACTTAACACCATAGGTTTTCACTGTTACAGAATGGGTCTTTTCCCATATTTTATTAACTTCCCCACCTTCTAATTATGGGTATACCTAAGACTCTAGGTCCTCTTCTCTTCTCTGCTTTCTTTTGAAGATTTCATCTTCTCCTGTGTGTTAAATGACCATTTCAATGTAGATAACTCCCAGGTCGTATATCCAGTTCCAATCTCACATTTTCAACTGTCTTCTAGACATCTCTCTGGGACATTCTTCTGGGAAATCCAGTTGGACTTAGCCCGACCCCACCCCAAATCTGTCCTTTCTCCAAACTTCCCTGTTTCTAGCACCAGAAACCCTTGAGTCAGGCAAACAAAAAAAAATATGTAGCATTTGTATAGTCTATTAAGGTTTACAAAGCACTTTCTGTTTATTATGTTATTCAATCCTCACATCTCAATGAGGTAGATATTATTATTAACCAATCTCATTTTATAGGGGAAGAAACTGAGTTTGAGGAAAGTTAAATGACTTGCCCAGGGTCACCTATATAATAAGTGTTTGAGGCAAGACTTGGCCTAAGGACTTCCTGACACCAAGTCCAGTATTCTGTCTACTATTCTACCCAACTGCCTTCTATATTAAATCTCTCATAGCTATCCCTTTCTCTCTACTCACTGAGCTACTGTCCTAGTTCAAGGCTATCTCTCACTTAGACTTTTTTAATAACCTTCTAACTGATTTCCTCACCTCCAGTCTCTTCTTTCCCCAAAACATCCTTCCCACAAATGATGAAATTCTCTTTATAATCCAAAAGTATAATGTCAGTCCCTTGTTCAGAAAGGGAGTAGTGGTTCTCTGCTGACTAAATACACACAAATTCTTTATCTTAGCAGAAAAATATACTAACTTCTGAGCTTGGTATTTAAAACCCTTACAATCTTGCTGCAACCTTCATTTCCAGTCTTACATCACATGATTCCCTTATGTATACTTTATGGACCAGTTATATTTGATGATTAAGTGTTTACAATCTGTGCTATGCTATCTCCTTCATTTGAGAACTTACACAGATTGTCACTCATTTATGACTTTTAGAAACTTTCTTTTTCAAGGCTAAGTTCCTGTGCCACCTCCTCAGCATAGTTTTTCCTGGTGCCCCCAACTGAAAGTGTTCACCTCCTTTTTTCTATAGCATGTTGTATGCATATTTCTTTTGTCTTCTAACACATGACCTTATATTATACATATTTGTATACATGTCATATATCCCCACTACCATAGTATGATGTAAGCTTCTTAAGGGCCAGAGCTTTACAAAAATTGTATCTCCAGCCCATAAATAGCACTTTGTCCATGGTAGAGTACTTAATAAATGTTGATTTAAAAAAGAATTTGTGTATTTAATTCTTGGCATCTGGCTAAGCAAATGAGTCCCTCAGATGTGTTTTGTCAATGGAGACATCTGAGATTTCCCAAAAATTCAATTTTTTTAACACCGAATCAATAAAAAAAATCAATTACCTGAAATACCCCATTCCATGAACCTTTTCCCTTCATCATATTTAGCAAATGTATGAAAGATTTGACATTGCCTTGTACTTGGCTTTTACATATGAGTAGCAGCAATTAGCTCAACATTTACAATAATCAACCCTTGAGAAAACAACTTCCTTCCTGTGGGGGTGTTTCACACTTTCCTCCTTTTGTATATTTATAGCTGTCACTGGTTTCCTTCTACCATCACCAATACTACAAAATAAGATGAGGATTTAAGAATTAGAGTAGCTTATTCAGGGAAAGCATGTACAGTAGTAGGATAATTGTCAGGATGAGAGGTTGTGCCTCAGAAATTTCAAAGCACTGTAATATAGTTGTCTGAAGTGATTTGATGAAAGCAGGAGAGTAAAAAAGGAAGGAAATAAGAGCCTGGTCTAGGCTGGTTATCTGAACATGTAACTTGATTGACCATCATGCACACAAAGGATCTGGTTGATTGCATTGGCAATGGCTAATGGGGGTTTTGTTCTTAATGAGCTGCTTTCTTTCCTTGTTGAATGCTATAGAGAGATAGAAATCTTCCCTCTCTCTTTCTCAATTATTATCCCTATGATTTTTAACTTTCTTTAGCTCCATCCCTTCAGTAGCCAGCCTATGGGGATGTCACTGCCTGACTCATTGTGTCAATCACTGCAGTATTTGGTCTGGCTTCTTTCATTGCACCTTACTGATATGGTATGATCCCCTGTACAACCTCAGGATAATCCTTGAAGCAATCAATTCCAACCTGGGGTCCACAGATACCAAAGTTCTGAGGACTGATTTCAGAGGGTCTGTGAACCTGGCTGGGGTAAATACATATTCATTCATTCATTTGTTTTCACTCACCTTTGGTTTCCTTTGTAATCCTATGTATTTTATTTTATGCATTTAAAATATTATTCTGAGAAAGGGTTCATAGATTGTCAAAGGAGTCTATGATTCAGGAAGATTAAGAACCAGAGCATTAATGCAATCACAAATCAGAGATTTAGTGAGCAGGGCTGTGACAACACTGTGGGATTGGGGAAGATTATCCCATTTGGAAACACATAGTCTCTAGTCAGAGAGTCATAGAGGGACTACAGAGACCATCTATTCCAACTTTCTTATTTCATAGGGGAGAAAACTGAAACACAGAGGTGAAGTGAGGGCTCTAAATATTTTCAATCTTCCTTCTGCCAGTTACTTATATTTGCATAAGTCCCATAGCTATAGGTGGGGTCCTATTCATGTAGAATCCATGTATGTAGCCCTGCTTGTTCATGTAACATCACTCCTGCTTACCATGCTGACTTGTACTTCATGATTCCATAGCATAAATAGAGCTCCTTCTCTCCCCAGAATGACACTTTTGCTGGTGAACCTCGCTGGTAGGGAGGGAATTTGGTACAGAGGAATTCGATTTGAATTCAGAGGTCCTTTGTTCACATTCCAGATCTGTTTCTTTCTTAATATGTGATCTTGGGCAAATCACTTCACCTCTCTAGGTTTGGGTTTCCTCATTTGCAGAAACTGAGGACTTAATGACTCCTCTAGGGTCCTTTTTACCTATTAGTATGTTCTATCTACTCAAGCAGCAAAGTGGATAGACCACTGGATCTGGGGTCAAGAAGACTTGAGTTTAAATCCAGCTTCAAACTCTGACTATCATTGTGACCCTGGGCAAAGTCACTTAACCTGTATTTGCCTCAATTTCCTCAACTGTAAAATGGGGACAATGATAGTACCAACCTCCTCAAGTTGTAGCAAGGATCAAATGAGATATATGTAAAGTGCTTAACAGTGCCTGGAACATAGCATGCGCTTAACAAATACTTGTTTTCTTTTTTCTTCTATTATTCCTCTGTCCACCTTCTGAAGAGGCTAAATCATTGCCTCTTGTTGTTATTGTTTTTTGTTTTTTTTTTTTTGTTTTTTTGTTGTTGTTGTTTTATTTTTTTTTTTTTACTTTCTAATACCTCCTCTCTTATAGAGCTGGTCTCTTCTACCTCTAGAGTTATGATTCTGTAACTAGTCCATTCTATTATTTCTCTCCCCATCTTCTGAAGAGCTAGAGGAGATTATATTTAAATATCAGTTGTAGATTTGAAGAGACAGGTGGTGAGTTACTGATGATGAGATGTTTTTCAGAAGAGGTTGGTTTTCCACAATGTAAAATCACAGACTTCCCTACTCCCACCTCCACTCCAGTGAGGGCCTTTTTTTTTCTTTTCCTTTATGACTTAGTCCCCCAGATGTTTTCTGAATCACTTGACTGGCATTCAGGCTAACAGTAAATTCTCTCTCTCTCTCTCTCTCTCTCTCTCTCTCTCTCTCTCTCTCTCTCCTCTTGGTTACTAGTGTTTTTAGTGTATTTCTGCTCAGACTATGAAGCAGGGGTTCACAGTATCCTAATGCCTCCTATCATCTGCATGCAAAGAGAGTCCAATCAGTCTAATCCTCTTCTGTAAGAAGCATTTATTTAAACAGCAGATGTAAACAAAATGCAAAAGCAAATCAAAGCCATGCCAGTTATGCTCTGGAGAGGGAGATTAAATGGTCTTTTGGTTTGTTCATTGGGGGGTTGTTGGGCATCCCAACAAGTGATAAAATACCACAAATCCTGCTATTTATTGCTTTAGGATACATTGCATTGCTACAACTGCTGTCTTTTGCACTCCCAATGAGAAATACAGAGTTAGCTTTCAATAAGTCATTCCTTGACATTAATATTGTCTCCCTCCACTATGGACAAGTATAATGAGGCAGGATTCCTCCTTCACCAATTCTTCTTGGGGTCTGGCTAAAAGAGAAGTGAATTTCCAAGCTCTGGATTTCCCTGGAAACTTTCCAGAATTCTTCAAGTTTCAAATATAGACCCTATTGTTTCAAAAAGAAAAAATGAGAGATTCTGCCCGATAGCTTATTGTCTGAAATCCACATCACAAAAGCATTGGCAGGGATGGCTGATGAATGTTAAGTGCAATGAGAGTACTCAAGAAGAGAAGTTTGATTCAATAGAAGTCTCTAACAATTAAGGATTTTTTCTTCATTCATTCTTTTTGAAAAAAAAAGTTACAACTAAAGATCATAGTAATGAGAAAAAAAAATAGCCACACAAGAGCTAAATTCAAACAAGCACAGCTCTTTTTGTACCTTGAGTAACTGATCTCTAATAGGAGGAGGGTAACATGCTTCATCATAGGTCTTTTAGTAACATGGTCGGTCAGTACTTAAATCAGCATTCTTGTATTTCAAAGTTGTTTTTCTTTGCAATGGTATTGTCCTTGCAGAAACTATTCTAGTTATGTTCATTTCATTCTACATCTGTTCACATTATACAGGAGTCTCTGGAATCATATTTTATCATTTCTTATAATGCAATAATATTCAGTTTATTTACATACCGTGGTTTGATCATCCATTTCCCAATTTATGGGCACTCCACCCTCAAGATTCTTTGTTTTTCTTTATTCTATTTTTCCTTTTAATCCTAAGGATTTGGAAGTCTGCTTTGTTTTCAACTATTCCCTCCCTGGCATGATCATTCTGCTTACTCTCTCCACTTATTTTCCTGCTGAGTTAGATGTATTTCTAAAGCAAACTATTTGTGAATGGGTATTGTACCCTATGTTGTTCATTTCAAGTAATAATGAAGTTAATCTGATACCTGCTCCCTCACTCCCTCTTTCATGTTTTGTAAACTCTTCTTGCCTTCCAATTATGATAATTAACATGTTCTACCCCTTTCTTCCTCTTTTCTATGCTTATGTATTCTTTTATTAACTGTCTTTTTTCTTTCTTCTTTTAAAACCCCTAGAACAGAATCAATCTATCCTTAGGTCCTCTGCTTTCCTTGTTTAATACCCTTTGAAGACATTAAGGTTTTGCAGAGACATTTGCTTCTTCTTCTTCTACCATAATGTTGACACTACATCATCATTTAGCCCCTTCTAATTGTTAAAATAAATTTACCTTTTTAGGTTTCTCTTGAGGTATCAAACATTTATTAAGCATTCTTTGGGATACTAAGCACCAGCTGGTGCTTAGTAGGTGCTCAATAAATGCTTATTGAGTAAAAGCAGTGACTTGCTTGAACTCTTCCCTAAACCCCACCAAATACCTATGAAAAATGGCTCTAAAAAAATTCTAAAACAGCAGAACCCACAAAAAAAGAGAGTGAAACACAGTTCCAAGTGAAACAACCTGAATGGTTGATCAGAAAGGTATATCGCACTGGGCTGGGAAAGGAGCGCAGTTCAGCATGGGCACACAGGTCACAGTGAACCTGGAGCAGTCCTCAGAGGACTGAATTGCAGGTAACTGTGGCAGTTTCCAGACATCTCAAGCCACAAACTCCTAAGACAACTTAGAAGGTCAGTGAGAAAAGTCTGTTTCTGCGGTGAGAGAGAGAAGCTAGGTCCCAGTCCCAATTCCTGAGCGCGTCCCAAGGGCAGCAGTTGCTTCCTGAGCTTCATGCCCACAGACTGAGGGGGAATCTAGTGGCTATCAGAGGGGGACTGCAGGGATCTCTCTGCTGGTATAGGATTCTCTTGCTTTGCCCGTGCTTGGATCTGGGTCACAGTTCTGTGTGGCAGTCCTGGGGTGAGGAGGAGTGCTGGCATAGTGGAGATTGTAGTGGCTGTGGAGAGGAAATCCTCCTCATAGTTCCAAGACAGAAAAGATCTCTTGTGGTCACTCATAGACGAGAGCACAGGCCAGGAAAGGAGTAAACACCTTGCCCTTGATCATAGCAACTTGGAAGAACTGAAAATTTACAGGTCCCTAGAAAGTATCTCTGAAAACTGCTGCACAAAACCCCTAAAGTTTGGGGCAGTACATTCTCCACACCCGAAACAGACCCCTACCTTAACAAAGAGTTTATAACTCAAGTACTTGGCCAGGATTGTGAGCAAGCAGCGCGAAAAGAGTCAGACTATATTATGTTACTTTGGTGACAAAGAAGATCAAAACACACAACCAGAAGAAGGCAACAAAGCCAAAGCTCCTACATCCAAAGCCTCCAAGAAAAATGCGAATTGGTCCCAGGCCATGGAAGAGCTCAAAAAGGATTTTGAGAAGCAAGTAAGAGAAGTAGAGGAAAAACTGAGAGTGATGCTAATGGAGACCCCAAAAAATACTGAAGAAAATAACACCTTAAAAAATAGCCTATCCCAAATGGCAAAGGAGGTCCAAAAAGCCAATGAGGAGAAGAATGCCCTAAAAAGCAAAATTGGCCAAATGGAAATGGAAGTCCAAAAGATTACTGATGAAAATACTTCCTTAAAAATTAGAATGGAGCAATTAGAAGCTAGCAACTATATGAGAAATCAAGGCACTGTAAAACTAATCCAAAAGAATGAAAAAATAGAAGAGAATGTGAAATATCCCACTGGAAAAACAACTGACCTGGAAAATAGATCCAGGAGAGAGAACTTAAAAATTATTGGACTATCTGAAAGCCATGATCAAAAAAAGAGCCTAGACATCTTCTTTCAAGAAATTATCCAGGAAAACTGCCCTGATATTTTAGAACCAGAGGGCAAAATAGAAATGGAAAGCATCCACTAATCTCCTCCTGAAAGAGATCCCCAAAGGAAAACTCCTAGGAATATTG
>NW_020954550.1:12343865-12378224 GCF_900497805.2 Vombatus ursinus
CCCAGCAAAACTGAGTATAATCCTTTAGGGTAAAAAATGGTCATTCAATGAAATAGGGGACTTTCAAGCATTCCTGAGGAAAAGACCAGAGCTGAATAGAAAATATGACTTTCAAATACAAGACTCAAGTGAAACATGGAAGAGGTAAACAGGAAAGAGAAATCATAAGAGACATATTAAGGTTGAACTGTTTACATTCCTGCATGGAAAAATGATATTTGTAACTCAAGAGTCCTTTGTCAGTATTAGGGTAGTTGGAGGGAAAAAGTTATATGTATATATATAAATATAGATAGATAGATAGATAGATAGATAGATAGATAGATAGATAGATAGATAGATTGATTGATTGATAGAGGGCACAGGGTGAGTTGAAGATGAAGGGGTGATATCTGGAAAATAAAATTAAGGGTTGGGAGAGGATTATACTGGGAGAAGGAGAAAGGGAGAAGTAGAATGAGGTAAATTATCTCACATGAAACATACAAGAAAAGGCTTTTACAGTGGAGGGGAAATAGGGGAAGGTGAGAAGGAATGAGTGAATCTTACTCTCACAGGATTTGGCTTAAGGAGGGAATAACATACATATGGGGTATGGCAATCTATCTTACCCTACAGGAAAATAAGGGAAGAAGGTGACAAGAGAGCAGGGGGTTGATAGAGGGGAGGGCAGATTGGGGAAAGGGATAATCAAAGCAAACACTACTGAAGGGGGACAGGGTCAAAAGAGAGAATAGAATAAATGGGGGGTAGGATGGAATGAAAGGAAATATACTCAGTTTTTCACAACATGACTACTATGGAAGTGTTTTGCATGACTACACATCTATAACCTGTATCAAGATGCTTGCCTTTTCAATGAAGATGGGTGGGGAGGGAGGAAGGGAGAAAATTTGTGACCCAAAGTTTTAAAAACACCTGTTAAAAAATAAAAAAAGGAAAAAAATAAATAAATGCTTATTGACTGCCCAAAATGCAAGTAAAAAAGAAAAACAGCTTCTGCCTTTAAGGAATTTACAATCTAAAGGGGGAAGACAACATAGAAAAAGGAACTGAAAATTTAGAGAAGGGGTGGTGGGGGTGGGGTGGGGAGTTGTAGGTACCCAGCATATATTGCTGAAATCTGAAAAATCTGCATTGCTGGGGGAGAAAATGAAAGCTATGCCACTCCTCAAAATAGAGGCTCTAGATGAATATATCAATGAGAGAAAGGGGTCAGCATGACAGAGGAATGTTCCAGGCTGAGGAAGCCACAGAGTATGATGGGTGTTCCAGGTTAAGACTACAGATAAGACATGGTATTAATACCCAGAAAATCAGAAGCACATTGTAGTGGGACTATTCCAGCCAATAAGATGGACTGTACTGGCAACCTTTACTGAATAATGCATCACAGATATAGTATCATAGGACTGCTTCCTTGGGGTTAACAATATGCTAGCTAGCCCACAGTTCGCAATGATTTACTGGCTGTTCCCACTAACTGTGTGGTATGTAATGGCTTATAATCTACTCTAATTACTTTCTCTAAACCAAGGTGGTTCAACTCAAGCAATAAAGGATTCTAGGCAAAGAGAAAGAGAACATTGCCTTAATGCAAAAAAACTATAAGACATTTGAGTCATACACCAGGCTTATTTCTTAGTTCAACAACATGGTGTGGCTGGTGTGAAAGACCAATGGTACTTGGCAAATAACTGGAGATTATCTTGGCTAAACCAAGATATGAACATAGTTGACCCCACCCTGTCAAAAAACATTGAAACTTTGGTGGCTACTTGGTAAATAGTATACCGTGGTAAAGTGGCCAATTCCTTCTTTTCTATTCCTCTGAGAGAGGAGGACAAAGCCTGGTTTGTTTTTAATTGGCAGAGGATTCAGTACACTTCTATTGTCCTGCCCAAAAATATATTTATAGCTTTGCCATTTGCCACCAGTGGGCAGGATGGACAGTGACCAAACTCAGACTCAACTCTGATATGATAGTTATATATATTGATGAAATTATTATAGTGGAAACAACTGAAATGGAAGTGGCACTGTCCTAACTGCCACCATTAGAACAAGGTAAATGAACAGCTAAATAGAAAAAATATAAGGATCATCCTAAAAGGACAAGTTATTAGGAGTATAAAACCCATTAAGGTGTCTCAAGGTGAGGTTCATACTACTCATGGCAATGACTAGTCAGCCCAAAGAACAAAGCAACAATCGATGTTCCTCAACCTTAAAGTGAGCACTCAAAAGGAGATATTCATTTATTTCAATTCGTGAGCTTTGGTCAATGGCCTTTTTGGTCTGTTCAACGGCAGAAAACTATTTGGAAATTCAAGAAGAGGCATCCCACTGGGCCCACATGGCAGCAAAAAACAAAAACAAAAACAAAACAAAAACTGACCACTACATGTCACTCATGAGTCTGCCTGACTGCTGACAGGGACTTTCTTTGAGGAAATCATATTGAATTACATAAGTTAACAAGTCTACTCCCCCAAAAAATTACATAAGTAGCACAATGGGCACATGACTGAACTAGCCATGGAAAAAAACATATCAGTCAGAACTAGGCCCACCAGCAAGGTACCCACCTTATCCAGGAAGACGTCAAGGAAATGAGGGCTGGTTTCATTTCCTGTCAAATCCATCACAGCATAGAAAGAGACCCCTATGAAAGATTCCCCTAGAAAACTGTCTAGATCTTGGCAAGTCAACTATGTAGGATGCCATTCATAACACCAGGGCCTACTGTATATGTGGACAGTAGTAGAAAACATTACTGGGTAAGGGGTGGCTACATCTCTCACTCATCCTGATATAAAAGCTATTAACAAGGCCCTTGAAAAGGACATTTGCCTTGATTATATTTCCAGATATAATGGTACTCCATTTACCACACCCTGTACTCAACGATGGGTATGGAATTAAAACACTAGATGAGTCTTCCACACTTTGTACCACCATTAAGCAATAGGCATTGTGGAACTGTGGAACAAGCCTTCTGCCCTGATGACAATAGGCAATCCTTTTTTGGGTGGATAGACAACCAGGCCTGGGCATTCTATTCTTTGAAAATCTCTGTCTTCTATAAGAATGACTCTCCGCTAGCTCAGATGTTAACTGACCCATCAGGGGAGGAGGAAAGAGAGATATTAGATTACAGCTAGTAGTGGTCAGACTCACTTTTTTTTCCCCCAACTCACATTAAGCAGGTTGTTGGATGATCTAGTCTGCAGGCCTCACCAGTCAAAGTAGGGCTGATAACATTTTGGATGCATTGGTCATGATAGCAACTTCCTGATAGTCTGGCTAATGAACCAAACATCTTTTCCATTTACTCTGCCCAAGTTCTCACTTACTTTCCCACCAAGCCATGCAACCTGAGGAACATATTGAGACTATACAACTTATGCAAACCAGAATTTCAGAAGTAGTTGAGCCCCCAATAAAGAAGGACAGAGCTGGTAAAAAACCAACAGGTGATGATAAATGTTTCTTAGTTGAGGTAGGGAGCCAAAAGTACTGGGGGGGGAATGCTATGGATTCTGCGCATGAGGTAGTCTACCTATAGTCAGACGAGAAAGGAAGTGGTCATGCCTAGAAAGGAAGATATGAACTGGTGGGGAGGAGAACTCTAGACTCCTAGAACTCTGGCCTGCACCCTTTTTTACTTCATCTACACAGGCAACAATAGCTACAAATGGGAACTGATGAGACACTCTGATTCTACTCACACCTTTCCTCTTGATCTATTTGATTTTCCACTTAATATTCAACTCTGGTCATCACCTAAACACTAAAGGCACCCAGACCCAGCTGGAACAATGAAGGTGTTCCTGTTACTCTTTTCTGAGGTTCTCTTGCTTTTGTGTTTTTACCCCAGGTACATCACTTTGAAGCCAGTTATATTGATTGTCTTTCCTGCACTTAACTCAAGTTTAACCTTTTCTTTTTATTTATTTATTATTATTATTTTTTGCTTTTTTGGTGAAGCAATCAGGGTTAAGTGACTTGCCTAGGGTCACACAGCTAGTAAGTGTCAAATATCTGAGGCCAGATTTGAACTCAGGTCCTCCTGACTCCAAGGCCAGAGCTCTATCCACTGTGCCACTTAGCTGTCCCAAGTCTAACCTCTTCTGGTAAAATTTTAAAGTGTTAATCACCCTCTCTTTTTGCGGTCTCTCTCCCTACCTTCCATGTTACAACTTTGTCTGGGTTTTCTTCTTACCTTTGAGGAATGTTTTGCCTTTTCCAGTGAAGTGTGTTTATTCACACAGACTTTTTTGCCTTTTAATACCTTTATATTCTCTCCCCTAGTAATATCCTCCATTCCTACAAATTCAATTATCACTTTTACATTGACGACCCCCAAATCTGTGTCTCTCACTTTCCCCCTGATTTCTAGCACCACATTCCCAATTGGCTCCTAGGTAGCTTGAGTTCAGTGTGTCTGAAATAAAACTCATTATCTACCTTCTTAAACTCATCTTTCTCCCTGTATTTATTTCAGTTGATAGTGACAGAATCCTCAGAATCAACAAAGCTCAAAACCTCAGAACTTCTCTTCCCTCCTACTCTCCATATTCAGTCAGTTTCGATGTTCTGCAGATTTTACCCCAGAAATATCTGTTAAGGATATTGATACATTTTCACTCCACAAATCCTAGTTCATTATCATTTACCTGTTACCTAGACCATTGTGTAAATATCTTCCTGGTATATGGCATTCTTGTTTCTAATCTCTCCCTTTCTCAATCAATTCTTTCAAATGCTACCAAGATAACCTTCCTATATTGTGCAAGCCTATTATTACTATCCAGTTCAAATACCTTCAGTGGCTCTCTTTTGGTTATCAGATACAAATACGCTTCTTAAACTATCATTAAAGTCTTTCTATTATCAAATTCAATCCTACCTTTGAGGTTTTATCTCACACTTCTCTCTAACTAAACTGTAAATTATCTGAGGCTTAGGTACCTGCTTAAAAAGAAAATCTCTCCTCAGCACCTACTCCCATTCCTCTGTGGCACATAGTATACCAGGCTTGGGGAATCTGTGGCCTTGAGGCTACATGTGGCTTTCTAGGTCTTTGGATGTGGCCTTTTGACTGAGTCCAAGTTTTGCAGAACAAATCCTTTTATTAAGGGGATTTGTTCTGTGAAGTTTGGATTCAGTCAAAAGGTCACACTTGAGGACCCAGAGGACCATGTGTGGCCTGGACGACAAAGGTTCCCTACCCCTGGACTGTCTACAAGTATAGTAGAACCTGAAAAAGTACTTGTTGACTCAATGAATGTATGTTCTGAAAATAAGGGGTAAGTTTGATTTACATTCTCCCTTGTTATAAAGGATGTTATATAAGCTCCTTACTAGATATTAGGAGAAGCATTTTGCTCCCAGCCTACATATCCAGTCTTCTTACACCTTACTCTCCACCATCAAGCACATTGTGTTCTAGTGACACCTTCTTCCCTAGCTATTCATTGCACATGCCACTCTATCACTGGATTCTGGACTCATCATACCTGTATGGCAAACAGCTTCACATTACCCCTCCCTTCTACCTCTGCACACAATGGGCAGCCTATAATGAATGTGGATGTATGAGTAAGGCCATGCTCCCTTTTCATGTGGTGTCCAGTTATACAATTTCTGTATCATAATGCAGACATCTTCCATATACTATGGTTGTCCATCCTTTTTGCTTCTCCCAGTGCTATGGTCTGTTATGATGTCAGAAATCTAACAGGACTTTGTAGTAGTCTATTTCTTCATTCACCCTGGGCATGCAATGGGAGCAAGTTAAGTGGATTCATTTGGTGATGGATAATGAAGAAAAGACTCATCCCATGAAGATGAATTGAGCAAAAGCTTTATTCTGTCTCTCTTTATTGTTTCTTTATTTAAATTTATAAATTTAATATTTTATTAAGGGAAGTATCCAAGAGAACATAGAATTTCAAGAACTGCTTGTATGAAAAAAGCAATGGAGGCTGGTAAGTAAGGGATGATGTAGCTTCAAATAAGGTTTGGAGGGAGGAGTGAACAAAAGGATAAAACACTTTTAAGAATGTACTTGAGAAGCAAAGTCTACGAGAGTGACTGTGATGTCTAGATCCCAGAGAGCAGGCCTTGAATCTAAGAGTAATCTAAATTATATTGAGAGTCAATGACAATCTACATAGGATCAAGGAGTCAAGAAAAAATTGTCAGAAAAGACTAACAATTATAATAACTTGTAAAGAAATTATTCTTAACAGCAAACAAAGACATAAACAAAGACTAATCAAGACATAGTCATCTCTATTTTTCAAAGATGATATAATAGAATAATAATAGCTAGCATTTATATAGCACTTTGAGATTTAGTAGGTGTTTTTCAAATATTATCTCATTTGATAATCATAATACTGCAAAGTAGGTGATGTTATTATCCCCATTTTACAAAAGCTCATAGAGTGTAGCAATTTACCCAGAATTGTGTACTAGTAAGTGTCTGAGGCTGGATTCAAACTCAGATCTTCCTAATGTGAAACTAAGTAAAATCTCTACTGTACCACCTAGCTTTTCATATTATTATAACTTTCATCAATCTCTAACTTTATAGTCATAAATGATTTTTACATATATTATCAATAGATCCTCATACCAACTTTGTGAGAGAGCATCAATATTATCCCTACTTTCCAAATGAAAAAAGCATAAACTTGCAGTTCTGAAATTTTTTAGCTTCCAGACACTTTTATATTCTTTTTTCCCTTGCTTTTAAATTTTTATTATTTATTCTTAGCATTCTTTTTTATTTTTATTTTTTAATAAATTTATTTATTTTTAGTTTTCAACATTTACTTCCACAAGATTTTGAGTTCCAAATTTTCACCCCATCTTGCTCCTCCCCCCACCCCAAGATGGCATGCATTCTGAATACCCCTTCCCCTAGTCTGCTTTCCCTGCTATCTCTCCCCCCCTTTTCTTATGCCCTTCCCCCTCTATTTTCCTTTAGGGCAGGATAGATTTCAGTACCCCATTTCCTATGTTTCTTATTTCTCAGTTGTACATGAAAACATTTTTTTTTAAACATGTGCTTTTAAAACTTTGGGTTCCAAATTTTCTCCCTTCCTCCCTCCTCACTCACCCTCATTGAAAAGGCACGCAAATCAATATAGGTTATACATGTGCAGTTATGCAAAACTCTTCGATAGGACACATACTGTGAAAAACTAACTCAACTTCCCTTAATCCTATCCTGCCGCCCCATTTATTCTTTCTTTCTTTTGACTCTGTTCCTCCTCAGAAGTAAATACTTCTGATTACCCCCTTTCCCAATCTGCCCTTCTCTCTATCATCTCCCTAGTCTTTTGTCCTCTTCCACCCCCCCATTTTCCTGTAGGGTAAGACAGATTTCCATACCCAATTGAGTGTGTATGTTATTCTCTCCCTAAGTCAAATCCTATGAGAATAAGATTCACTCATTCCCTCTCACCTTCCCCATTTCCCCTCCACTGTAAGAGCCTTTTCTTTTTTGCTTTTTTTTTGTGAGATAATTTACCCTGTTCTATCTCTCTCTTTCTCCTTCTCCTAGTATAATCCTTTCTCATCCATTAATTTTATTTTCCAGATATGAACCCTTCATTTTCAACTCACCGTGTGTCTTCTATCTATTTATCTATCTATCTATATCAATATCTATCTACATATATATGTATATACATACATACATATAATTTTTTCCCTCCAACTACCCTAATACTGACAAAAGTCTCATGAGTTACAAATATCATCTTTCCCTACAGGAATGTAAACAGTTCAACCTTAATAAGTCTCTTATGATTTCTCTTTCCTGTTTACCTCTTCATGTTCCACCTGAGTCTTGTATTTGAAAGTCAAATTTTCTATTCAGCTCTGGTCTTTTCCTCAGGAATGCTTGAAAGTCCCCTATTTCACTGAATGACCATTTTTTACCCTAAAGGATTATACTCAGTTTTGCTGGGTGGGTGATTCTTGGTTATAATCCTATCTCCTTTGCCCTCTGGAATATCATACTCCATGCTCTCCAGTCCATTAATGTAGAAGCTGCTAAATTTTGTGTTGTCCTGATTGTGTTTCCACAATACTTGAATTGTTTCTTTCTGGCTGCCTGCAATATTTTCTCCTTGACCTGGGAACTCTGGAATTTGGCTACAATATTCCTAGGAGTTTTCCTTTGGGGATCTCTTTCAGGAGGAGATCAGTGGATGCTTTCCATTTCTATTTTGCCCTCTGGTTCTAAAATATCAGGGCAGTTTTCCTGGATAATTTCTTGAAAGAAGATGTCTAGGCTCTTTTTTTGATCATGGCTTTCAGATAGTCCAATAATTTTTAAGTTCTCTCTCCTGGATCTATTTTCCAGGTCAGTTGTTTTTCCAATGAGGTATTTCACATTGTCTTTTAATTTTTCATTCTTTTGGATTTGTTTTACAATGTCTTGATTTCTCATAAAGTCACTAGTTTCCAATTGCTCTATTCTAATTTTTAAGGAAGTATTTTCATCAGTAAACTTTTGGACTTCCTTTTCCATTTGGCCAATTTTGCTTTTTAGGGCATTCTTCTCCTCATTGGCTTTTTGGACCTCTTTTGCCATTTGGGTTAAGCTATTTTTTAAGATGCTATTTTCTTCAGTATATTTTTGGGTCTCCTTTAGCAAACTGTTGACTTGTTTTTCATGATTTTCTTACATCACTCTTATTTCTCTTCCCAGTTTTTCCTCTACTTCTCTTACTTGCTTCTCAAAATCCCTTTTGAGTTTTTCCAAGGCCTGGGACTGATTTATAATTTTCTTGGAGACTTTGGATGTATGAGCTTTGACTTTGTTGTCTTCTTGTGGTTGTATGGTTTGATCTTCTTTGTTACCAAAGTACGATGTTTTAAACTCTTTGTTAAGGTAAGAGTCTGCTTCCAATGTGGAGAATGTACTGTCCCAAGCTTTAGGGGTTTGTACAGCTGTTTTCTGAGGTACTTCTAGGGACCTGTAAATTTTTCAGTTCTTCCAAGGTGGTATGATAAGGGGCGAGGTGTTTCCTCTCCACTGCCACAACAAGCTCCACCAGGTCAGCGCTCCTCCTCGCCCCAGGACTGCCCCTCAGAGCTGTGACCCAGATCCAAGCACGGACACAGCAGGAGATTCCTGCCTCAGCTCTGGCAGAGAGATCCCTGCAATCCCCCTCTGCTCAGCCACTCAATTCCCCCTCAGTCTGTGGGCCAAGAGCTCAGGAGGCAGCTGCTGCCCCAGAGGGCACACTTGGGACTTGCGGCTGAGACCTAGCTCCTTCTCTCACTGCAGTCACAGACTTTTCCCATTGACCTTCTAAGTTGTCTTTGGTGTTTGTGGGTTGAGAAGTCTGGAAACTGCTACATATTCCCATGATTCATTCCTCTGAGGCCTGCTCCAGGGTCGCCGTGGCCTGCGTGCTCACGCCAAACTGTGCTCCTCTCCCTACCCAGTGCGATATACCTTCCCGATCAACCATCCAGGTTTGCTTTCCTCTAATAAACAGTGACTCAGAGCACTTTATATAACTATAGATAGATATAGTTTCTTCTCTTGAAAAATGCTTGCTTATATCCTTCATCCATTTATCAATTGGACAATGATTTTTATTTTTTAAATATTTTACTCAGTTCTATACTCAGTACATCTTTGAGAAATGAGACATTTATCAGAGAAACTTGCTGTAAAATATTTTATATTACTTCATTGTCCGTGTTACCTTTTAGCAAAATATCATTTTGTTTTGTTTTATTTTAGATAGGCAATGGGGTTAAGTGACTTGCCCAGGGCCACACAGCTAGTAAGTGTTATGTGTCTGAGGCCAGATTTGAACTCAGGTCCTCCTGAATCCAGGGCCAGTGCTCTATCCACTGCACCACATAGCTGCCCCAAAAATATCATTTTCCTGACTAACCCTTTTAATTGGGTCTATTTTTGCTTTTGTTTTGTCTGAGATCATGATTTTGTTTTTACTTACTGCTTTTTTTTTTACTTCAGCTTAAGTATATTATATTCTGCTCTAGTCCTTTATTTTAATTCCATGTGTCTTTCTGTTTCGTGTGTCTCTTATAAACAACATATTGTAGAAGATTGTTTTCTAATCCATTCTTCCATCTGCTTCCATTTTTTGGGGGGGGTGAGCTTATCCCATTAATTTTCACAGTTATGATTTCTAACTTCCTTCCACCCCATTTTCTTTTGCTTCTTCTTTTCTCTCTCTTTTTAAATTGGCATTCCTTAAAAGTCTATTTTGCTTCTAATCATTGTCTCACTTAATCTGTTCTCCCTTTTATCACCTCCCATTTATCTTCTCCCCTTCCCCTTCCATTTCCCTATTGGGTAAATGACATTTTTATACACATCTTTGTGTATGTATGTGTGTGTATACTTCCCTCTTTGAACCAATTCTGATGAGAGGGAGATTCAAGCATTGCCCATCACCTTCTCAATTACCCCTACAATGTAAAACTCCTCAATTTTCCTCATATTAACTCTCCCTTTTCCCTTCACTCAGTGCATCTTTCTCAACCCCCCCACCATTTTTGGGGTGGAGAGCCTTTGCATATAATCAACTCATATCCATGCCCTCTGTCTATGTAAACTCTTTTTAATTGTCTTAGTAATCATAAAGTTTTTACAAGGTATGTATATCATCTTCTTATATAAGAATGTAAGCTGTTTAATTTTATTGAGACCATTATGATTACTTTCTTATTTATCTTTTTATGCTTCTCTTGAGTCTTGTGTTTGAATGTCAAATATTCTATTCAACTTTGGTCTTTTCATCAGGAATTCTTGGAGGCTTTGAATGCAGAAGTTTTGACTTTTTTGTTTTCTTTTGGTTGTATGTGTTGACCTTCTTTGTAACCAAAGAAAGATTCTATGGTCTGACTCTTTTTGTGCAGTTTGCTCATGTTCCCATTTAGTAAATTCTATTTTTTAAAGAGTTCCTTTCCTCAGTGAATTTTTGTGCCTCTTTTACCTTTGGCCCAGAAGTATTTTTAAGGTATTATTTTCTTCAGTACTATTTTGTGCCTCTTTTAAGCAATCTGCTAATTCTTATTTCATAATTTTCTCACATCACTCATTTCTTTTCCCAATTTTTTTCTACCATTCATCTTTTTCTTTAACTCTTCCAAGAATTCTTGTTGGGCTTATGTCCAAACAGCATTTTTTGAGGATTTGTACCTGTTTTTACATTGTTATCTTCTTCTGAGTTCATATATTGGTCTGCTCTGCCACTGCAGTAGCTTTTTATGGTCAATTTTTTTGTTGCTTGCTCATTTTTCCATCATATTTTTTAATTTTTAATTTTAAAGTTAGACACTGTTCACCTGAGAGGTACTATCCCACATTTCAGGCTTTTTCATTCTGCTGTTTTCAGACCTAGTACTGAGGGTCTGCAAGTTTTCAGTGTTTCCAAGGTGGTATGATCTGGGGAAAGATGTGGTCACTGCTCTCCTGGTCTGGACTCTGCTTTTTACCCAGCAAGGGTTCCTGCTCCCTGTAGCCATAAGTGCTAGCACTCATTTTGATTTGGCTATTGCCAGAACTTCTGCTCCCTTGTGAACCCCCAGTTCTTTTGTCTACCCTAGAACTGTGATTAAGAAGTGTGTATGAGCAACAGAGTTGCTAATGAGCACCAGCTATACCCAGTGCCAGCAAAGAGTCCCATGTAATCTCTTTCTGAACAGTCATCTGACCCCCTTACCATCTCAAGATTGAGAATTCCTATGCTGCTTCTGCTGCTAGGGCCAGTGTTGCTGACACCATATGTATGGGTTCTGGACAGGCTTCCATCCCAACGTCACAAACTTGTCCTGCTAACCTGAGTTTTCTTAGGCCAGGGAAATGTCTCACCCTGACCTTTTGTTGACTCTACTACTCCAAAATTTATTTGAGGTATTATTTTAAAGTTATTTGGAGGGGAATGTTGGGAGAGTTCAGGTGGTTTGCTTCCAATCCTTCATTTTGGCTCATCCCTTTATATTCTTAAAAATTATTGAGTATCTCCTCCCTCCCCCCTCTGGAACTTTTGTTTACATGGGTTATATCTTCAATATTTACCATTAAAAATTAAAATGTTTTAGTATTATTGTGAAAATAGTCATGACCTCATGATCACATGAAAAATCTCAGGGACTCCCAGAGCTCCCTGGATCTCACTTTTTAAAGTTAGTCTAAACTGTCAAAGTAGAGTTTATTGGCAATGAAGAGATGGGAGTAGAACACTCATAGCTGATAACACACCAGGCTAGGAAACACAGCTGTCCATTAGTGTTGCACATTCCAGAATGACAGCACCTTATTGTTTGCAAAGCACTTTACATACATGATCTCATTTGAAAAATGAGTTTCTAGAATGAGATGACTCCTGAGGTCTCTTCCAGTTCTAAATGTACGCTCTTCTGATCATTATAAAGGCACTGTGTGATACATGCTAATATTATCCTAATTTTGAACATGAAGAAAGAAGCTCAGAGAGGATAGGTGATACATCTATGGTCACATAGGAAATAGTTGATGGGGGCAGCTTAATTCAGTGGAAAGAGCATTGATTTTGTAATCATTAGACTTGAGTTCAAAGACTGATTCTGATGGTTTCTACTTGTGTAACCTTGGACATATCACTTAACTTCTCTGGCCTTCAGTTTCTTCGTCTATAAAATGAGGGGGTTGGACTAGATTACTTCTGAGGTTTCTTTTAACTCTATATTTATGTAAGATTCAAACTAAGGTATCAGTTCATTATCTTTTACTTTAATTCAGGGGATAGAAAGCTAACACCATTCATCCCATCTCTCCTCTCCTCATTGGAGAGCAGGCAGCAGGGTACATAGAAGCAGAGATATTTTTGGTTAACATTCACTGTGCACTTGAGATGGAATCCATTTGCTCTTCAAGTACTTTCAACTATCAACTAAAATATTGAGCTTTATCTTAAGAGCCTGGCAACTAAAAGACGTTAAGGAATAAATCAGCCTGGATCCCCTCTGGTAATCAATGATACCTAAAGGGTGTGAGGGTGGATGGGGTTTGGGGAGGAAGGTAAGAAACACTACAAATCATAAACAGCCTCAAAGTGCTGTTGTAGTGGAAAGTGATGTGCATTTACCAGATGGTGTAGCAGGAGGCATGGAATAAGAAAACATCCCAACTTATAATCTATGAAATGATCTCCTGCAGTCTTCATCCAGAGAAGCATACCAATGACAGCTTTACTAGCAATCAGCTCAGGCTTAGGGAATCTCTGTGATGTGGAGTGATCAGCTACTGCACAGCCCTGAGGAGAGAATCCCTATTAGCCCCAACAATAACAAAGTCCTTATAGTAGAAACACACCAGGCTAGGAAACACAACTGTCCATTAGTGTTACAGATTCCAGAATGACAGCTATAATGTATGTTTGGGGTGCAATAGAAATTATAATGTGAAATGTCTGCTGCCTGTACTTGAAGTGCTCAAAGCCCTGGCAAAATTTAAACTCTCGGCTACTGCCCACTATTTGTTAGATAGGTGACACTTTGGAATGCATTTCTCCTTTCTTCTGCTGCTGTATGACCCATAGAGGAGTTTGTTAATAAGTCTTGTGGGCAGTGGGTGAGAGAGCAAATCAGGACAGAAGCAAGTAATAATGGAAAGCTGAAAGAACTACATCATATTAGTGATCGTCATGGGATATTACTGGGTGTATACTACATTCCATCTCCTACTCAATACCTTTGCATAAGTAGCCCCTAATAAGTGGAGTGTACAACCTCACAATCTGTTCCCCTTTCTTCAGAAATAATCTTTTAATTCTTTGTGCCTCCTCTTGCCTTTGCTAATCCCTTCGGTTGTTAATGTTTTCTCCCTTCAAGATTATTTTATTTCCTTGTGTTTGCTTATCTGTGCACAAGTTTCATCTCTCCTCCTCTCACTTACCCCCCACCACATTTCTTATAAAACTATAAGCTTCTTGAGGTCAGGAATTCTATAACTTATTTTTTGTCTTTGTATACCCAGTCTCTGGCATAGTGCCTGGCACCTAGTAAGTGCTTAATAGTTGTTGAATTGAACATGCTCATGCACTATGTACATACTGAATAAAGCAATGGAGTAAAGGAATGATGGTCTTTCCAGACATTCCTACAGTTTATCTTATTCATTTTCTTCTAACAAAATCAGAAATTTCTTACATTTATTATTCCATTTATTTCCATCTATCTCATATGGCCCTGAAAGAAAGGAATGATGAAGACCAAGGAAAATTAACAAATTTGCCAAAGCTTGAATAAGTAGACTAAGACAAAAAATAAAATTGGACAGGTTGATCTCTTGACTCTTTGTTTCCTCCTCTGTAAAATGGAGTCACATTAGATAAATTTAAGGGCCCTTTCCAGCTTTGGATCTAAGACTTCTGCTCTAGGACTATGCTTTTCAAAGAACTTACATATATATTATCTCATTTAATCTTTAAAACTACATTCACGAGTCTGAGAAGGATCTCTTTTTATTTATTTATACTTTGCTAGAGCTTGGATATTCTTCTTTGCTTTTCAATGGATAAGTAGCCTAAAATGACCCTTGTAGCAAGATGGGGTGCTGGGAATTATGCTGAGGACCATCAGAAAAACAAAGTGAGATGTAACTTTGTTGACCTTATTTCATTTTGCATGTTACAGATAATTCCATTGGATTACATATACTCAAAATCAAATGACTAGGAGACAGTAATGTGCATTGTAGACTTTATAGGGTGGCAATGTCACAAAAAAAATATCCTTTTTTACTCAAGAATACAATTGAATCACCCTGGCTAATATTTTTTCATGTCTAAGCTCTTTGAAATAAAACATAACCATAAATGGTAAGGCCGTATTTGTTTTGATCCTTCAGAGATGATGGATATTAGCTTTAAATTAAGGGGAGAATCTAATCCAAATACTAAGTCAAATTTGGCTTTTGATCACTGATTGAAGCCATCTTTGGGGAGCTTACAATATCTGAGACTCATAACTGGCATAAGTAACTCCAATTTCAGTCCCAACATTAAAAGGTATATTCTATACAGAACTTGAGAAAACTAGTGATTTTTGAGAGTTTTGAATTGGCTCAGACATTCTGAAGAGCAATTTAGAACTATCCTCCAAAAGTCACTCAAATATGTATGTATATCTCTTAACTGAGCAATACCACTTGTAAGCTTATACCCCAAAGCTTATACCTCCAAAAAGACTGGAGAAAGAAGAAAGGGATAAATATGTCCAAAATCATTTATAGAATTCTTTTCTTAATTGAACCAAACTAGAACACCAGAGGTGTGATGGAACTAGCTTGAACTAGTTTGTGAGAGTCAATGATTAAATTTTGTGTTAGTATTTACACCTTGGAAATTGATAAACACTATAAAGCAAAATTTGATTTATTGTTTTTAAAATTATTTAGACTTAAAAGAGTGATTGAGAAAATGTTAATAAATCAGATTAAAATTAAAACATGTCATAGATTTTGATGGTTCAACAATTACTAGCATACTATTGCCTAAAATACTTCCTCCCTATATGGGGAAATGGCTAAACAAATTATATTTAACCTTAAGAAATTACAAAATTCATAGCTTTAGAGAAAACTAGGAAAACCAATATTGACTAATGTCTAATGATGTGAGCAGAACCAAGAGAACAAATTATAAATTTTGAAATAAAAATTATTTTATAAAAAAAATTAAGAAGAACAACTTTGAAGAATTAAGAACTCTTATAAATGCAATAACAGTCCATCATTTAAGAGGACCAAAGATGAGACATGTGACCCGCCACTGGACAGAGAGATGATAGATTAAAGATACAAAATTAGAAATACTTTTTTTTTTACGGGCAATGTGGAAATTTGCTTGGCTTAGTTATGCATACTTATTATTTAAGTTTTTTCTTCCTTCCTTCTTTCCTTCCTTTTCCAAGAGGATAAGAGAGTAGGAAATGTCATTGGTCCTCTTCAAAAACAAACAAACAAACAAAAAAAACCAAAGGATAAACAGCTTCACACCTAGATGGTTGCAACAGTCTCCTAGTTGGTCTCAAATCTATTCACTTCTCTTTCTGATTCACTTAGCAGATGGATTCCAAATTAATCTCTTTTTAAAAAAAAAAACTCTCTAGGAGATTAGTCAGGGTATTTTTCCCTTGAATTTGATGAGATTTTAAGAAGGGGGGGGTGGGATGTGGATCTAGAGTAGGACACTTGCTAAGAGGCCATCCAGCCCAATCCTTTCATTTCATGAATGAGAAAACGAAGTCCTGAGGAGGCTAAATGACTTGCCTGGGTTTTTTTTTTTTCTCTTTGGCTTGATGATGAAGCCCTGCTAATTCATCTTTTAGTCATTACATATGTGGACTTAAAGGATACAGCAAGCCCATGCAATTGTTAATTGGGTACCAAGGAGCTGTCATGTAGACCAGATCTCTCTCCACCAGCCTCATTCTAACTATGGTCTCCATGTTCCCTCTTCCCCACCCCAAGCCCAAGAGTCTACATAAGGTGGTTTTAGAGGGAGGGAGGTAATTAATTACAAAACATAAAATGTAAATCATGTAGAAACACAAATGGGGGGGAATATAAGTAGTATATATAAGGTCATACAAGTAGTAAACTTCAGAGGTGGGATTTGAATACAAGTACTCTCAATCTCAGAACCACTTCTCTTTCCTTTGAATCTTGAGGCCTTTGAGCATTTGTTTGGGTCTTTTCCTTTTTTGGGGGGGAGGAGATTCTGGGAGTCCAAGCCAAGCATTATATTTAGCAACTTCAGTCATTCCCAAGATTTTATTAGTTACCTCATTTTCACTTCCATGCTGGCAACCTCACGCATTTGTGGCTATGTGCAGTAGAGAAAAAAGTGAAAGACACAAAATGAAAGGCAAATGTACAAAAGTTTGTGGAATGACTGATATCCCACTAGGTGCTTCACTGGTCTTGTTTGCCCTATGTCATAGAATAAAGAGCTTCTGTCCATTCATTGCACATTTTCTTCCCTCCCCTTCCCCCCTCTTCAAATATGCACATTTATGGGAATAGGGGAAAGAATAGAGGAAGGGGGGGAGGAGCTGTACAACAGAGGGACTTGCTTTCTTTTAAATAGCTTTTTTACTCTTCCCCCCCCATTTGTGTTTCTACACGATGTACATTTTATGCTTTGTAATTAATTACCTCCCTCCCCCTAACACCACCTTATGTAGACTCTTGGGCTTGGGGTGGGGAAGAGGGAACATGGAGACCATAGTTAGAATGAGGCTGGTGGAGAGAGATCTGGTCTACATGACAGCTCCTTGGTACCCAATTAACAGTTGCATGGGCTTGCTGTATCCTTTAAGTCCACATATGTAACGACTAAAAGATGAATTAGCAGGGCTTCATCATCAAGCCAAAAAGAAAAAAAAAAAACCCAGGGCCCTCCCAGAGTCCACAGGTCCAGAATACCACAGACCATGTTCGGCTTCTCCCCAAACTGAAGTTTATATTGCAAGTGCAAATCCTTAGGACTGTAAGCCTAAACATGTTAGTGATGTGGCTTAGTGAGAAAACAAAAGTATTAGATAAAATCCATTCCCTGCAGCATGTCTGCAGCCACTGTTAGCCTAATTGACCAACTGGCTTAAGACATGAAGGCTATGGATCCCATCATTAACATAAACCTCAAGGTTAAACACTAACTCATCTCTGCTATAATCTCCCATTACATGAGACCCTCAAGGATCTCAAAAAGGCATAAAGCAGATTTCAGTGATGAATTATTTCAATCCAGTGCATCCTTCACTATCTCCAACACCATGCATCAGCCTTGAAGTCCAATGTTGGAAGTGATGTTAAGACATAGCCAGTCTTTGCATCTTTGGACAGCAGTAACTGAAACAATAGTAACCCCTCCCTTGGTTTCCAGAGGGCGGCCAATGTAAAGAGGTTTACATTGCTATTTTTTTTCTTTTTAGGCAATTGAAGTAAAGTGACTTGCCCAGGGTCACACAGCTAGTAAATGTCATGCGTTTGGTCTGAGGCTGGATTTGAACTCAGGTCCTCGTGACTTCAGGGTCGGTGCTCTAGCCACTGCACCACCTAGCTGCCCTAGTTTATAGCACTGTAGCAGTATACAGTGCAACGCCCTCACACTGGCATCTGACATGGTGGAAGGCAAGATTCAGATCACAAAGTGTTTTAGTTTTAAGAATTTTATTTACTGTGCAGTATTTAAGATACCGAAGATTTTATATATTACAAAAAGTGAATATTGTCTGAAACAAATTTTTTGAGATGTTAGAATGAAAGATCACAGAATTCTAAAGAATTACTAACAAGAAAAATTGTTTTGCATGTTACCAATTTTATTTTGTGTATTATATTTTATGTATTGTTTCATGGTTACTGGGTTAGGAAAAGTTCATATTATCAGAATTAAATGTTTTGTTATAAAGAATTGTATCTATAAAAGTGCATTTTTACCAATTTCCAGTGAAATATCATAGTTTTTGATGGTAACAGTAGTTTACCCCTTATTTCTCATATGTTCAATATATCAACATTCACATTTCTGACTTTCACACTGATTTACAGGAACATTACCTCGTGAAAATTGAGGATTGACTGTATGCTATTTTATATGCTGTTGGTCCTTTGAGTTATCATGCATTTTGCATGGAATAAAATAAAATTTGTTCTGTATCTGAAATGCATTATTACCTTTAGTGCTTGTGTGAGAAGTGGTGACACTTTTAATTATACCTGTGGAGATCTAGATAGAAGTTAAAATCTGAGGTTACCAAAGAAATTCTAGGTGAGAATAAAAAAAATAATGAAAGGGACATGAATGGATTGCAAGGGCAGCCTCACAACCTTGAACTTACTTAAGCTTTGTAAGCACTGTATACAATATTCTCAGTCATGAGTTATGTTTCTTTATTGTCTCTGACAACAGTGTCGATACAATTACTATGTATTGATGAATTAATTAAAATTCATGGGAAAGTAGCTTTCCAATCTATATCTACTTATCAGCCAATTTGAAAAGGACCTTTCCAGTTCTTAAAATAGGCTTACTGGCACTAAAGATAGCCAAGATGGATTAGGTATTTTTATCTAAATTCTGCATAATAAATGAATTGTCTACATAGCTATTTACCTAATCAGACACTGGTTAGCCAGAGCACTTTATTTAAGTATTCAGTATATGTAAACTCTGGGATACTAGAATCTTGTTGATGGGCCAGAAGGAGACCTGAAAGAAATTGACACTTAGCTGAGTCAGTGATAACATCTCTCCCTACATTTCCCTGTAAAATGCACTTTACTTTTATCCTCAACATTTTGATGTAATAAGAGTAGACCACCCTCAGGGACAAGCCTTGCCAATAATGTAAGGAACCATTATTTCAAAGACTAACCACATAAGTCTTTGACATGTGGACAATTGCCAAGCACCCACAAATCTTCTCAATTCCACTCATATGCCTCAAGATGCCTAGTGATAATTTATGAATTACTATAGCAATAACTGCTCCATAGTTCAGAGTCAAATGGCAAGAAAAGCAAAATGCAAAGTTCATCTGAGTACTCACCATCTTTTAGTATTTATTTCTATTTGTCTAAGTTGAAGACATTCAATGTTTATAAATGACTGGTGTGAAAGCACTAGCAAATATGAGCCTTAAATCCTTATTTTAGTAGTAACATAAAAATTGAAAAAATGGAAAAACTATCTCTACAGGGTATCAAATATTTTGATGAAAACCACAAATTTCAGTTAATTATTTAATTTTTTCTAACATCCAAGAAATATTTAAAAATATTTATGACTACTTTAATTTTGTAATTATTCTCAAATATTTTGGCTACATCTAGTCATTTACACTCTAGGTAGAATCATTCTTCAAAAATGATGTCTTTTCTAGATTGCTGCAATGGTTTCTTGTTGACCTCCCTGAATTATCTTTCCCTACTTATCCTCCATACTGCTGACAAAGTCATTTTTTTCTTTCTTTTTTAAATCCATAATAGTCATGTTGTGAAAGAAAACACAGAGCCCCCCAAAAAACCCTCAAGAAAAATAAAGTGAAAAAAAGGACAAAAGTTGCTTCAATCTGTGTTCAGACACCATCAGTTCTTCTGAGGATGGATAGCATTTTTCATCCTAAGTCCTTCAGAGTTGTTATGGATTGTTGTATTGCTGAGAATAGCTAAGTCATTCACAGCTGATCATCTTACAAAATTGCTGTTACTTTATACCCAGTACATTTCACTTTGCATCAACCCATGTAAGTCTTTTTAGATTTTTCTGAGAGCATCCTGCTCATCATTTCTTATAGTACAATAGTATTCCATCAAAATTACATACCACAACTTACTCAGCCATTCCCCAACTGATGTGTATTCCTTCAATTTCTAATTCTTTAACCCCAGAAAAGATCTGCTATAAATATTTTTTGTACATGTAGGTCCTTTTCCTTTTTGTTTTTTTTTTTATCTCTTTTGGGATACAGACCTAGCAGTGGTATTGCTATGTCAAAGGGTATGTATGGTTTTATAGCCCTTTGGGCATAGTTCCAAATTGCTCTATAGAATGGTTTAATCAATTCACAGCTCTGACAACCATACATTAATGTCTCATTTTTTTCCCCACAACTCTCCAGCATTTGTCATTTACCTTTTCTGTCCTATTATCTAATCTAATAGGTATGAGGTAGTATCTCAGAATTTTTTTAACTTGCATTTTTTCAATCAATAGTGAGTTAGAATATTTTTTCACATGACTATGAGCTTTAATTACTTCATCTGAAAACTGATTATAACTTTTGATCATTTATCAATTGGGGAGTGGCTCTTATTTTTATAAATTTGACACAGTTCTCTATATGTTAGAGAAGTGAGGTCTTTATCAGAGAGACAAGCTTCAAAAAAATTTTTTTCATAATTACTATTGCTACTTGTATTTCCCTCTATCCTCTTCCCCTGACCACATTTATTCTATTCTCTATCTCCTTTCACCCTGTCCCTCCTCAAAAGTGTTTTGCTTCTGATTACCCCTTGTCCAAATCTGCCTTCACTTCTATCACCCATCCCTTCTCGTATCCCTTTCTCCTTCTATTTTCCTGTAGGGTAAGATAGATTTCTGTATATCATTGACTGTGTATCTTATTTCCCAGTTACATGTAAAAACAATTTTTAACATTCATTTTTAAAATCTTGAGTTCCAAATTCTTTCCCTTCCTCCCTCCCCACCCATCCTCATTGAGAAGGCAAGCAATTCAATGTAGGTTATACATTTGCAGTTATGCAAAACATTCCATAATAGTCATGTTGTGAAAGACTAACTATATTCCCCTCCATCCTATCCTGCCTCCCCATTTATTCTATTCTCTCTTTTTACCCTGTCCCTCCTTAAAAGTGTTTGCTTCTGATTATTCCCTCCCCCAATCTGCCCTCCCTTCTGTCACCCTCCCTCTTATGCCCTTCACCCCCTCCACTTTCCTGTTGGGTAAGATAGATTTCTATACCCAATTGAGTGCCTATGTTATTCCCTCCTTAAGTCAATTCTGATGAGTCAGGTTCACTCACTCCCTCTCATCTCCCCTTTTGCCCCCTCCACTGTAAAAGCTTTTTCTTGCCTCTTTTATGTGAGATAATTTACTGTATTCTACTTCTCCCTTTCTCCTTCTCCCAGTACATTCCTCTCTCATCTCTTAATATTCAACTCACCCTGTGACCTCTATTTGTATATTCCCTCTAACTACTCTAATAATGAAAAAGGTCTCATGAGTTACAACTATTGTCTTTCCATGTAGGAACGTAAACTGTCGAACTTTAATAAGTCTCTTATGATTTCTCTTTCCTGTTTACCTTTTCATGCTTCTCTTGAGTCTTGTATTTGAAAATCAATTTTTCTATTTAGTTCTGGTTTTTCTTAAGAATATATTAAATTCCTCTACATCATTGAATATAATTTTTTTCCTCTCATTGATTATACTCAGTTTTGCTGGGTAGGTGATTCTTGGCTTTAATTATAGCTCCTTTAACCTCTGGAATATCATATTCCAAACCCTTTTATCCCTTAATGTAGAAGCTGCCAAATCATGTGCTATCATGATTGTGGTTCCACAGTACTTGAATTGTTTCTTTCTGGCTGCTTGCAATATTTTTTTTCCTTGACCTGGGAATTCTGATCAATTGTTTGATCCCCTTACCATCTATTGGCTGACACCCCTGGAAGCAGTCACTGCCACTGCTGCTGCTGCTGCCCTTGGGCTGTACTGGGGCTGGGGCTGGGGCTGGACTGCACTCCTTTCTAACCCAGGTCTGACAGAGCTTTCTTACTGACCTTTTAAGTTGTCTGGCATTTGTGGGCTGTGCTGGAAACCACCACAGCTGCCAGCAATTCAGTTCCCCGAGGCCTGCTGTATGTTTGCTGGTCTGTGCGGGTGTATCCTGCCCTGGACTGTGCTCCTCTCTCAGCCTGGTGCAACAGACCTTTCCTGCTGATCTTTCAGGTTGTCTTGGGCTGGAAATGTGTTTCACTCTGTCTTTTTATGGGTTCTACTGCTTTAGAATTTTTTTAGAGTAATTTTTGCAGGTATTTGGAAGGGTTTGGGGGAGAGCTCAATGAGTCCCTGCCTTACTCCACCATCTTGCTTCTGCCCAAAGCGATTTTCTTTAAGCACCAATTTGACCATGTCAATTACTTACTCAACTTTAGTGGCTACCCAGTGCCTGTATAATTAAAATTTTGTTAATCTGTAATTTAAATTCAGCCTTTTCTTCAGTAATGAATTTATATATATAATATATATATTATTTTATATGTATAATATATTAATTACATTTTAATATATTAACATAATATATTACTATATAATTACTATATAATTATATATATATATATATATTCTGAGAATAGGTTTATAGGTTTCAGCAAATTGTGAAAGAAGCCTGTGGAAAAAAATTAAGAAACTTTTTTTTAGTCCAAACCTGCCATTTTACAAATAAAGAAATGGAGAAGCATTGTCAGTTGAATCATCTAAAAAATAATAGACAACTAACAAAGTCTCTCAAGTATTCAAATAAGTTTGTAATCTTATCAAATAAGGAATTGAGTCCAACAATGTAGATTGTTACTGATCTATTCCTGATCATTTTGCATGACTGATTCACGTCCTTCCAAAAAGTTCACCTTAGGGAGTCCCCATACGCTGAAAGACTTCCTTACTTTCTCCTAGCAGCAGTAATATAGCAACAGAGCACCTTAACCATCCACCTGTCATCCTTTCCTCTCACCATAAAAACACAAAAGCAATGTTTAAAAAAAAACTCTAAGATTTTAATGCTGAATAAAAGTAAACAGATCTACTATCAAAGAATGTTTCATAAACTTAAGAGAATAAGAGAGAAGATAAATGGAGAGAAGAAAAGATTGTAATTATATTCATAAAAGAAATACCAATATGAAAATAAAAATATATACATACATACTTTTATATATATTTTATACATAGTCAGAGGCAGCTAGGTGATGCAGTGGATAGAGTACTGGCCCTGGAGTCAGGAAAACCTGAGTTCAAATCTGACCTCAAATACTTTATGTTTGCTAGTTATGTGACCCTGTGCAAGTCACTTAACCCCAACTGCCACATACATACACACACACTCACACACACACACACACACACACACACACACATACACACAATAAAAGAGATATAGTCAACAAGACGAAGCACACTAAAAGTACCAGACCATAACTTTTTTAAATTCAAAAAAAATCACTAAAGTGGGTATTAAGGTCCAGAATAAAGCAAAAAACTGAAAAGGACTCTCATAGAAAGCTACACCATTGTTAGTTAAATGAGTTACAATATGCACTATTATGGCTAGAAGAAAAGCAAAAAGATGAATTTTGACAGGTGGACTGAATCTTTATTTTTCAAAAACAACCCATACTAAAGAAAAGGAAAGTGGAATTTAAGTAATAATTGGAAACAGTAGAGACTACTGGACTGATATTATAAGAAAATTAGAAAGAATCATAGTGAAAGAATAGAAATAAAATAGAGATAGATAAATAAATAAATGAACAAACAAACAAACAAATAAATAAATAAATAAAAATAATAGAAAGAATAAGTAAGATAGAAAAGGCTTCTTCAGTGCTCCCAGAAAGAAATATAAAGGTTTTGTTTGCTGTTTTTTTTTTCAAAATGATCTCTATAATAGATGGGATATCTTACTTTCCTTTTTATAAATTCAACTACTATTTAATATTGGGCATTTAAAGTTTTTTGTCATAATTTCTTTTAAAATTGGAATTCTTTCTGATTTCTTATTTTGATAGTGGGAAAATAAAATTCTCCCAACCAATCCTTTCAGGATATTTTTGTTTGGTCAACAAAAGAAAGGTAACTGAAAATGTAGTATAAAGGAATAGTATTAAACTCAAATAGAAATGATAGTGTGAAATCAGATATAACAGCCCTCTGGCTCACATATTGACTTAGAAAACTACATGTTAACATTATCTATGTTCTATTATATTTTTTATTTATTTCATATATTTTAATCTGGCTCTTCACTGGGAAGTGTTGCCAGTGAAATGTGGTTTGGGAACCATGTGTTTGACAACCCTGGTGTGAAGAAAAAAAACATTTGGGATTTGAAATCAGGAAGACATGGGTCCACATCTCACCTCTGAAACTTACTAGTTATGTGAGTATGGGAAAATTGCTTAATCTTTCTGAAAATCATTCTCCTAGTCACACATGACTAAAAATGATTGAACAACAACATAATGATCCTTGACATGCCTAATTCACAGGTTTTCATGGAGTTCAAATCAGCACATGGAAAGTACTACAAATTTTACAGTACAATATGTCAGTTGTTACTATTTTAATGTTGTGTAGATTTTGTTTTCATTTCCTGAAAAAGGCATTCATGACGTGGTGCTCTCTGATAGCAGTATTATTGCACTCCCTTCACCTCTTTTCCTCCACAAAACCCTACTCTTTGCTGAACTTCCATCTCCTAGACATATTTGCTAACATACCTGTGGCTTGTTATTGTGAACATTTACCTGTCTCACTCTAGGGAGCTATGCTGACCCCATTAGACAGATTTGCAGAAAATTGCAAAGCCTTCCAGTAGTCTATAGATCAGTTCTGACTAAATTAAGTTTTTCAAGCCATTTAAAATGTACCCAATTTACCCACTTCATGGTCCATAAAGAAACTATATAATTAAAGTAGGTGGTCAAATAATCAATTGATGATCTCTCTACCTTGCAATCAAACCAAAAGATCTAGGGCAAAAACACATTTTGAGCAAATGATCTTCTGCAATATGCTTAGAAAGGAAATTTTCTTCCATATGAAAGACCTGGGTTTGAATCACAGCTCTGCAAAGTTACTTCCAGCTCTAAAGTCCTATAATTTTATAAGGAACCAAATTACAAAGATGTATAATCAAACGCAGAAAATCCCTTACCTTGAAAAATGGTAAAATACAGTCTTATTTCCTGGAGATCATTTAAGAAATATTAACATGCAAATTATACTTATTTCAGAATATTCTGTGAAAAATTAGAATATAAAAACATGATTGAAAATAGTATTGACTGTGTGAAGAAAGAAAAGTTAATCACACTACATGCTGTTTATTACTGATAGCCAAAAAATAGAAAAAGACATAGAGTGATCCTCAACATCTTGGTTAGCTACTCTGCAGAGAATTTGGGAAGAAAGATGCATTTGAATTACAAAAGATACAAGAACATAAATAACTTTGTAATCTGCACCAAAGGGCAGAGGATCAACTTTGTTTCTTTCCTTTTCTTCATCTTTTGCCCTTTTTCCTTTCCCTCTTCCTTCCTTCCTTCTCCCCCACCAATTCCTCCCTTTCCTCTCTTTTCCCTTATTGTTAATTTTTATTAGTATCTTTTGTATTTATCTGTGAATAGTATCTGGAAATGACCTCTGTCACTTTGCTACCTCTCTCCCAACTATGATGGAATTGAACCTTCCCTTGTAACAAAGAAAAACAGTTGAGCACAAACACTTAGTACTCTGACCATATCTAATAATGACATTTTCTGGTTGCAGTTTCCATCTCTCTCCTGAGTAGAAATATGTATCTATTTTTCTAGTACTACTAATGTCATTTCAGTTTTTCAGAGTTGTTTCCTTTTAGCGAGCTTTTCATTTAAATTGTCGTGGTCTATCTGTATATTGGGAGGGGAGAGTGTTCTGCTTATGTCACATCCTTCCTATAGACTCCTCATGCTCATGATTTTAAACTCCACAATAATATGCTACTATTTTCATGTTCTACAATTTGTCCAGCCATTTTCAAATTGTCAGGTAACCACTTTCTTCCATTTTTTGTTTGTTTTTATTTGTTTTGCTACCACAAGAAACTACTGCCATTAATATTTTAGCATGTTGGACTTTTGATTCTTTCATTGACCTCCTTGAGACATATTACTAGGACTGTTGAATTAAAGGGTGTGAAAAATTTAGTTACTTTTCTTGCATAATTCAAAATTGATATCCAGAATCTTTATTTTCTTATCTCCACACAGCAGTTAGTTTATGTCAAGCAAATCCTACTGCCCTAAAAAGCAAAACTGGCCAAATGGAAAAGGAAGTCCAAAAGCTTACTGAAGAAAATACTTCCTTAAAAATTAGAATGGAGAAATTGGAAGATAGGGACAATTTGAGAAATCAAGGCACTGTAACACTAATCGAAAGGAATGAAAAAAAAAGAAGAGAATGTGAAATATCTCATTGGAAAAACAACTGACTTAGAAAATAGATCCAGGAGAGAACCTAAAAATTATTGGACTATCTGAAAGCCATGATCAAAAAAAAAAAAGCCTAGACATCATCTTTCAAGAAATTATTAAGGAAAACTGCCCCGATATTTTAGAACCAGAGGGCTAAATAGAAATTGAAAGAATCCACCGACAACATGGAAGAAGTAAACAGGAAAGATAAATCATAAGAGACTTATTAAGGCTGAACTGTTTACATTCCTGCAGGGAAAGATGATATTTGTACCTCAAGAGTCCTTTGTCAGTATTAGAGTAGTGGGAGGGAAAAAATTATATGTAAGGAAGGTCTCATTTCTCAAACATATAGAGAACTGAGTCAAATTTATAAAAATAAGAGCCATTCTCCAATTGATAAATGAATAAAATATGAATAGTTTTCAGATGAAGTAATGAAAGATAATCTATAGTCATATGAAAAAATGCTCTGACTCACTATTGATTAGAGGAATGCAGATTAAAACAATTGTGAGGTACTACCTCATATTGATTAGATTGGCTAATAGGAGAGAAAAGGAAAATGACAAAAGGTGGAGGGTATGTGGGGAAAATGAGATATCAATGTACTGTTGGTGGAGTTGTGAACTGATTCAGCCATTTTGTAGAACACTTTGGAACTATGCCCACAGGTCTATAAAACAATGCATACCCTTTGATCTATCAATACCACTACTATATCTGTATCCCAAAAGAGATTAAAAAAACACACACACACACACAAAGGAAAAGGACCTATAGGTATGAGGATGTCTATAGCATCTCTTTTCTCAGGGCAAAGAATTGGAAATTGAGGGGATGCCCATCAATTGGGGAATGGCTGAACAAAGTGGTACATGATGATGGAATACTATTGTGCTATAAGAAATGATGACCAGGATGCTCTAAGAAAAAACTTGGAAAAATTTAAATGAATTGATGCAAAGTGAATTGTACTATGTACAAAGTAACATCAATATTGTGAGATGATCAGCTGTGAATGACATTGTATTGCTATGATCCAAGACAACTCTGAAAGACTTATGAATAAAAATGCTATCCATCCCCAGAGAAAGACCTGGTGATATCTGAATACAGATTGAAGCATACCTGTTTTGCTTTCTTTATTTTTCTCAAGTTTTTTTTCCCCACCTTTGGTCTATGTTTTCTTTCACCACAGGACTATTACGGAAATATATACTGCATGACTATACATGTATAACCTATATAGAATTGCTTGTCTTCTCAATGAAGGTGGGATGGGAAGGAGGGAAGGGGGGAATGGAGAGAATTTGGAACTCAAAGTTTGAAAAACAAATGTTAAAATTATTTTTACATGTAACTGGAGAACAATAAAACACTAAATAAATTTAAAAAAATAAAGATTTGGGCTGAACTGAGAATCATGTGTTGATTCTAAAAAAACTGTAGAGAGATAAAAAAGGAATAATTATCTCATACAAATGAAACGCAAAAGGAAAATTTGATACAGAAGAAGCTAGTTGGGGGGGTGGGTAGTGCTGGAAACTTACTGTCATCAGGAATGGGTTAAAGAGGGAACAACACATATGTCTAGAAGGGTATAAAAGTCTTCTAAATTCAGAAAGAAATAAGAAGGCAAGAGGACAATGTTGGGGGAGATGATAAGAGAAGTACTATTGGAAGGATGAGCAGCTTAAGGAATAGGAGGGTAAGGTAGCTGGTAGAAGTAAAGCAGAGGAGTGAGGAAGGATAGGGTAAATAGAGTGAGAAAGATAGTGAGAAAAAATAGGAAGGAGGAAAATGCACAAGTAATTGTAGATTAGAACATGAATGGGATGAATTTACCCATAAAATGGAACTGGATAGCAGATTAAAAATTTGAATTCAACAATATGTTGCTTTAAAGAAACATTATAAAAATGAGTGATACACACACATAAGATAAAGGGCAGGAGTAGCATTTAATATGTGAAAAAGGCAAGTGCAGTAATCATGATCTCGGACAAAGTTAAAGTTAAAATGCATTTAATCAAAAGTGAAAAACAGACAAACTACACTGTGTCAGCAATATCATTCAATATTGTTTTAGACCATTTAAAATACCTGGACATTATAAAATACCTGTGTATACTGCCAAAACAGACACAGGAACTATATGAACATAAACATAAAATATGTTTTATATAAACTCAGATCTAAATAATTGAAGTAATATTTATTGTTTACAGGAAGGTAAAGCCAATATAATATTTAAAATGACAGCTTTACCTAACTAATCTATTTATTCATTGCCAACCCAATTAAATTACTGAAACATTATTATACTAGTTAGAAAAAATAATAATAAAATTCATTAGAAAGAATAAAGGGTCAGGTACTTCAAAGAAACCAGGGGAAAAAGATGTAAAGGAAGTAGATTCAGTAATAGCAGACTTTAAACTATATTACGTGATGAGAGCATTGTTGAAGTGTAAAAACAATAAGTTTGATTATTTTAAGTTAAAATTTTCTTTTATAAGTAAAATGAATATAGCCAAGAATAGAAGGAATGAGGAAAACTGGGGGGAAAAATTTTCACAATCTCTCAGGTAGGATGTGATTAGGTTGGAATATTGCTGTGGTGTAGGAAATGAAGAGCTAGTTGACTTAGAAAAACACGGAAAGACTTGGACTTATGAAGGAAGATGCTATCCACCTTCAGAGAAACAGATGACAGGAGGAAATAAGCACAGTACAGTCTTACATATACATGTATCAGTGTACACATATATGTGTATGTTTACAACTATCTATCTATCTGTCTATCTATCTATATCCATGCTTAATTGTAGCCTTCTTTAAGTGGGGGGGAGGGAGGAGAAAAGTGTGCAACAGAGAATGAAAGAAAAGCAGCAAGGAAGCAAAGAAAAGCTGGCAGCATTGAAAACAATGTGTTGTATTTATTATATAGGTTTTCTTGAAATGGAAATTTATTGCTTTGTACTGATTCTTCTCTTATGGTCTGCTGTGTATATGACAATGCTTTTTTCCTCCAAATATATTTCTGATTTCATTAATTTAGTTGTTCCCTCTAATGATGCAGATTACAACCCATCTATGCCCAACCATCCTATATGACTCTTTTCTATATCCACCATTTCAGTTTGTCACTTAGTGTCTACTTATCATACTAGAAGCCTTTATTGCTTTCTCCTGACATCTTGAAGATACTCTTTTCAAAAGATCAGTCTGTTCTTTCTTCCTATCATTGATTTTCCTGTTGTCTTCTTTGGCTCCTGTTCTTATTCAAAATTCCTCAATTTTGTATTTTGTAGCCTACTTATACTTTGCATGAACCTCTCCATTGCCTTCTTGGTGATGACACCCAGTTTATAGTTCTTCAGCTTTCAGTTCTTCAGAGAATGTTGTATTCTATGTCTCACTACCTTATAGCAATACTGGTAGAATATTTGTATAAAAAGGTAGGCTTTGGTTATCAGGAGAAGATTGGCGGCATTCAAGGTACTTTGTAATTTCCCAAAGGTAGTCTAGTTCCATCCTCTTCTCTTATTCAACTCTGGACCCAAACTACAGAGAAACAGATGATAGGAGATTGTAATCATTATCTCATTTGATCCTTACAACAAGATGATACCCATCTTTCATCCACTTGGCCTTTCCTGTATAGATAGTGATGACAGACATTTTCCCCCAACAGTTAAGGATCTCTTCTAATAGACTCTTTAATATTCTGGGGCTAGAAATACCAAGAATGATGTCAGCAGCAAACAAAAGCATCATTATTAATAATGAATCTCTTCAATTTGAATTTTACACTGGACCTCTTCCATTGCAATGGTGAGCACCTTTAACAAACATACATCTCCCATTTTTATGCCATTTTTGAAGTTTGTGATCAGAAGGCAGATGAACAGGGTTATTTTGACTGTTATTTATCTCAAGAGAAGAGGCAGAATGTACAGTGGATAGAGAATCTTGCCTCAGATACAGGAGACTTGGATTTAAGTCCCATATACTGGCAATGAGACTCTGATTGGATCACTTAACCTATAAGTGCTCTAGGAAATACTCTAAGACTGAGATGGAGAAGGTACATTGGTAACTTACATTGGCAGAAGGAGTTTCCTCACAAAGTTCCTCATATCAGCAATTCTCAAATGTTTTGACCTCAGGACTCCTTTATACTCATGAATTATTGAAGCCTCTTCAAAGAGCTTTTGTTTATGTATATTATCTCTATTGATATTTACCACAATAGAAATTAAAATGTTTTAGTATTATAAAATACTAAATAGTTGTACACCACATAAAAGCATCTTTGGGGTTCTCAGACTACACTTTGAGGACTACTGGCCTCTCTGTACTCATAAATTCATGGGCCTAGAACCTACCCTTATATTTCAAGGGATTGTGAGGCAGCTAAGCAGGATAGAGTGGCAGGCCTGGAGTCTGGAACACCTGAGTTTAAATCTGACCTCAGACACTTTCTGGCTGTGTGACTCTGGGTAAGTCACTTAATTTCTTTTTGCCTCAATTTCCTCAACTGTAATGTAGATAGTAATAGCACCTACTTCCTAGAGTTGTTGTGAGAATCAAATGAGATAATGATTACAAAGTGCTTAGCATAGTGCCTGGCACATAGTAAGTGCTATGTAAACATCAGTTATTATTATTTTAATTTATGGCATACATTGTTAGAAATGACAGCACCCATTAATTTATTAAACTGAAATGTGTGCACACCAGCTAAATGCTGAAAGTACTTAGTCTCTGAAAACTATGCTCATTAATTTTATGACCTTGGCATGGCCTCCATTTTCTTATCTTTAAAATAAAAAGTTTAGATTAGGTGATCTCTTAGGTTACTTACGTTTCTAAATCTTTGAGCTTATGCTTTCCTTTGTAGCTAAAATGAAGCATAAATTTAAAGTATAAATGCTTCCCAGGAATTATCCAGGCTCCATGCTGCTCAAAATAGCAGGTACAGCTCATCAAATAGAAAAAAGAAAATGCTGAATCTGTAGTGAGGTGACTTGGGTTAAAATTATTTCTATCACATAATACCTGCACAACATTGAGAATGTCACTTCATCTCTCTGGGACTCAGTTTCTTCATCCATATAAAGAGAGGGTTGGACTGGGTGACCTCCAAAGACCTCTCAGTTTCAAATCAGTGATCCTATGATTCAAGGTGAATATGGCGTGAATATTAATATTCGATGTAAGCTCCATGAGAATGGAGATGGATTCCAGCTTTTTTTGTTTTCCCGCTGCTTATCACAATGTCTGGCAAATAGTAGCTGCCTAACAAATGGTTGTTGATTGAGCAATTGATTGATTGCTTTCCAGGATTGTAGCTTTCCAGGAACTACAAAGGAGGACTGAAACAGCCTGGAATTAAGTGATGGTGTTCTGGACTACTAAACTCAGGAAACCATGCCTTTGCATCTTGTTTTACATAGTACTTGTTATTAACTTGCGTCATGCACCCTGGATCCATGTTTAATTTATACTTTTCTCAAATATAGTTATTGCCTCAATGACCGATTGACCTGGAACTCTTAAAATCCTAAGGACATTAGCTGATCTTTGGTGGTTTTGACCTATGATTCTCTAGTACTATGTCTTCCATCTCTTCCATTCCCTAAACTCCGTACTATAAGGAACTTCATATAACTTACTGGACATAACCCTTGAATGACCTCCTTCACCCCCTCAATGAAGGACAGATGTATTTCTCCACCAGAAAGTCCCAGTCCCAGTTTTAATCTGAGGCCAGATGAGCTAGTTGTGCCAATAGGACTTTAAGAATAACAACAATAAGCACTGTCACTACAATTCTAAACTTTTAATACCTTTGTTTCTACCTACTGCTCATTTGTTTTAAACAGCTGGCTTAAAACAAGGGAGCTTTGATAAGTTAAAAGAGACACCTAACATGAGTGGTTGAAAGGAATCTGACAAAGAGTCCACAGAGATTTTTGAGTTTCATAGTAAATCTTCTTGCTAGAAATCCTGAACACCAAGATGCCATTACATTTTACATTAGCTTTACATTTTAAAGCCTGCAGCTTTTTTGTAGAATGCAATTTATTACAAAGGATTGAGATTATACTGAGCCCTGAGGCTAGAAAGCATTTGGCCAAACATTTAAAGATCTCCAGAGGTATAGGCTGGTGTCAGACAATTCATATCATGTCAATTCTGTTGATTCTTCCTCCTGGTTATTTTCTGATCCTGTTCCTCAGTTTTCATGTTCGTTTTATTTCTGTTACCTTGTGTCACTTTTTCTTGCCTCAGAAATCTACACCTATCACATACCATAATCCATACCACATATACATCAGTCCTGAACATTAAGTTGAAAGGGAAGAAAACAACAACAACCTCAAAGCTAATGAGAAATTAGATGGACTACTAAATCCTGATGGTATCCTCTGGATTATATTTTATTCATCTTTTTCTTTTTTTCCCACACAGTGCCTAGAATAGTATCTTGTATACAGAAGATGACAGATTGATGCTCATGGAAGAAAGGAAGGAAGGCAGGAAGGAAGAAAGAAACAAAGGAAGATGGAATGATCTTTTCCTCTAGGATCAAAATGCCAAGCTTGCCTTTTGAAATGTTATATTTATTCTAATATAAAATAGACATCTCAAGAACTTTTCATCCCATCATTTGCATGCAAATCATTCCCAGTCTCCACTTCCACCATGCACATATATTTGGATGCTAAGGCTCTCTTAATACATTAAAAGATCAATAAGATGTTAATCCTAGCAGCTCGTTCATGTGGAAAGTAATCCTTCAAGGAGTTGTTGGTGACAGAAATGAAAATTAATAACAAGGTTAAGTGTTTGGTCAAAAATGACTAGGAATGAAAATCAAAGAGAATAAAAGATAGAATTTAAACAATTATGAGAACTACTCATAGGAATATTAAAAATAATTGTTTTTTAAAAAGATGCTTATATTCAAAACACGGAGAGAGGACATATGGAGAAATAATGAAAAGATGTATTATATTCCCCAAACTTGTGACCACTAGGCAGTTTTCAGGACTAGAGCAAAGGTGAAAAGTGCCACTATATTTTACATATTAGATACTCAATAAACATCTCTTGATTTCTCAAAAAACACTGACCAGGATGTCAAGGGACAAAGAGGAGCTTAATGAATGTTTGTTGAATTGAAATGAAAAGAATCCCTAGCTTTTTTTTTTAAATAATGGGACAGACACTGGCTCTAAGGACATGCAGGATTTGCCTTCCACTTTAGCACTTTATTCAAATCACAACCTCTCTCCTCAAATTTTTTATCTGTAATATAAAAAGATTGGACTAGGTGACCCCGAAAGTCCAGCCCAGCTCAAAATCTATAAGACTTTAATTTTTGGCAATCACAGCTCAGTGATGACACTGACATCTTCCTTAACAAATGAATATGAAGGTTTTTTTTAAGCTGTCAATACTCCAGGAATAAGACCTGTACTTCTTTAATTCCTCATGTTTGGAAACACTTGTCCTTGTTCCATCA
>NW_020954550.1:12378234-12602052 GCF_900497805.2 Vombatus ursinus
GGAAATTCCAGAAGTCAGTCTAGTCCCAAACCAATAATTGTGCTACAACCTAGGAACACCACATTCTAGATTATGATCCCACTGCTGAGTACATATGGTGCATGCATAGAGAGCTCCACCTCAGCATAAGCAAAACCCAAGTTCAAATCTTCCATCTGGCTTTTACTAGCCATGTGACTCTGGGCAAGTCACTCAACCTCTATGTCCAAGGTAAAACACTTTCAAATGTTAGTTACATAGCAGATGATTCTTTGTCTTGATAGAGGGAATTTCTTCAATGACATTTCCCTATACTAGTGAAATTGTGGTGGTAAATCACCTAATAATATAAATGACTAATTTGTACCATTATTAAGGCAAACTATAATTTTTCTTTTAAGCAGTATTTTCCAATTATTTGTATTTTTTCCAATTACATGTAAAGGCAATTTAATTTTTAACATTCATCTTTTAAATAAAATTTTCTCCCTCCTCCCTAAGATGGTAAGCAATTTGACATAGGTTATATATGTACAATCATGTAAAACACATTTCTATATTAGCCATGTTGTGAAAGAAACAGAACAAAAGGGGAAAAAATACAAAATAAGTAAAGTGAAAATAGTACACTTTGATCTGCATTCAGCTTCCATCAAGTCTTTCTCCATAATTTTTTCATAATGAGTTTTATGGACTTGCCTTGGATCATTGTATTGCTGAAAAGAGCCAAGTCAATCATAGTTGATCATTCCACAATGTTACTGTCTCTGTGTACAATGTTCTCCTGATTCTGCTCACTTGACTTTGCACCAGTTCTTGTAAGTCTTTCCAGGTTTTTCTGAAATCAACCTGCTTGTGATTTCTTAGAGCACAATAGTATTCCATTACATTCATATACAACTTTTTTAGCCATTCCGCAATTGATGGGCATCCTCTCAATTTCCAATTCTTTGCCACCACAAAAAGAGCTACCATAAATATATTTATACATGTAGGTCATTTTTCCTTTTTAATAATATCTTTAGGATATAGATGTAGTAGCGATATTGCTGGGTCAAAGGGTATGCACAGTTTGATTGCCTTTTGGGCATAAACTATGTTTTTTAAAGGACGAGTTTGCCTTGTTATTTTTTCTATTAAAAGGGACAAGTGTCTGTTGGGACACATTGCAATGTTTTTTTTCTCTGCTCTTCTTTAGATAATTGGCAGCAGTAATGTTGAAAATCCTACAGAATAGGATTATTCCTCCCAAAAAGTCAGTAGTTCCATATCTCTACACAACTCAGGAAAGTCTTTTCTGAAATGTGATTCAGCAGAGAGAGATTTCTCAGGATTTGTTGTAGATGTGATGACCAGGAAAGATTTTTGGCATTGCCAGATGATTAACAACACAGAGTCCCCTGTGTTGTACTCACTTCCACTTTGTTTTTTTTTTGTTTTGTTTTGTTTTCTTTTGTTTTCATTTTAGCAGTCCTGTCTGGTTCAGATGTAATTGGAACTCTCTTAAAAACATTGTTTTGTTATTCTATCAAAATGGAAGCAAGGCTTCACATGAGAGCACAGGATGGTATCATTTCCACTTGTTTCTTTGCACTGAATTGAAAATTAGTTGTTCCAGTAGGAATGTGACAGTAGCTTTGTCAAGAGCATAACTAAGGGACACTACCTTCCAGTACTTCTCAAGAAAATAGTTCTGTTGCAAGGATTTCAGATTTTCTAGTAGCCTGACATTGTCGTCTCTTCTTTTGACATATTAAAGAAAAAAAGCTTTCTTATTGAACAAAATAAACTTAATAGATCTTTTTGGGCAACAAAAGTGGACAGAGAGCTGGCCTTGAATTTAGGTAGAGCTAGGTTCAAGTCTCTTTTTAAACACATGTGATCTGTGTGACTGGTGACATCACCTAACCACTCAATGTCCATAGGTAACTCTCCAAGAATGTACTCTAGGCTCATGTACAGGTAAGCTCATAGAACTGTAAAGGATCACAAAGGGTAGTCAGTCAAACTCCATCATTTTAAAAATGATGAAACTGAAGCTCAGAGAATTAGAGTGATTTCTCCAAAATCACACAAGTAATAAGTGTCAGAAGCAGGATATGAAACCAAGTTCTCTGGTTTTAAGGAGCCAATGCTCTTTGTACCATTCTATGGATTCAGGAATAATAGCTTCAAAAATAAGACTATGAAAAATGAATTTACAATCCTCTTCCATCCCTCTCCACAAAACAACCAATAAACAATAAAAACAACAACAATGACAATAATGATACACTGCACTTTGAAAAATGTATTTTGAAACCCTAACAAGATTTTTAAGAACCTATAAGTCCTGTGGGAGAGTCTGAAAAAGTCAGGCCTGGAGCAGTGCTCACAAAGTATTTGGCCAGGAATAAAATATCTTATTGATGGGTGGTGTTCAGGATCTTTTTAACTAAGGTCACTGTAAAAATATATGTAAAATGTAAAATTATCCTCCTGAGTCTTTGGCTCAAGTAGTGATCCTTTGAGAAATGACCCAGAAAATAGTTTATGAACAAATAACAGGCCCAAACAAAAATCAAGGAAGGTATAATGGATAATTTTGATTACATTAAATAAAAACATCTTGCACCAAAAAAACAAACAAACCTGTAATGCAGCCAAAAACAGAAGAAAGCAGGAAAGTGCAGTGGAAGGAAGGATTTATGGCAAGTTTCTTTAAAAAAAATCTAATTTCTCAAACTGAGCAAAGTTTATAAAAATAAGTCATTTCCCAGTTGATAAATGGTCAAAGAATATAAACAGTTTTCAGAATAAGAAATCAAAGCTATTAATAGTCATATAAAAATGTTCTGCATAACTAATAGTTAGAGGAATGCAAGTTAAAAACAACTCTGAGGTACCTCACATCCATCAGATAGGCTAAGATGACAGAAAAGGAAAATGTGTTCATATTCCATGTCTGATCATTCCCTGTGTCACTTCCCATCTTCTCTTCTCCACAGATCCCTCCTGAATCATTTCTCTCCAACTCTCCAATCTTCAGCCATTTCTCCATGTCTACTCATTCCTTCCCTATTGTCTTCATACATGCCAAAATCTCTATCCTTTAAAAAAAATCACTAAAGTTATGTCCTCAAGCTATAATCATATCTTTCTTTTCTTTCTCAGCTAAAACTCACAGAAAAAATAATACTCCTTACACTCTCTGTCTCCACTTTATCTCCTCTCACTTTCTAATAAACTCTTCAAAATCTCATTTCCCACATCATTACTAAACTAAAATTGTTTTCTCCAAAGTTATCTCTTAATTGCTAAGTATTTTAGTATTTTTTCAGCCCTCATCCCTATAGACCTTGTTGCTGGCATTTGAACTTGTTAACTATCCTCTCTGTTTGAATATTCTCTCTCCCCTCTCTGGGCTTATGTGACCCTACTCTCATGGAGTTCCCCTACCTGTAGAATTGCAACTTCTCAGTTATTTTTACTTAAATGAACATCTTGCCATATCACTCCCCTACTCAATAAACATCAATGCCTCCTTATTGCTTATAGAATCAAATTTATACTTTGTTTTGTAGTTTTTACAGCCCTTAATATTCTTCTTCCAACCTATCTTTCTATCTTCATTGCACATCAGTCCCTCCTCTACATTCCACCATCTACCAAAACTCTCTGTTTCTCACAATCCACACTCTTATCACCTCTCTATGTACCTTTGCTCCAGAGGTTCTCCATGCCTGCCATCCACTCTTCCTTCCTTCAGCTCTATCTTATAGAAACTTTCTTTTCCTTCAAGAAACAGCTTCAGTTGCTGCCTTCTGGATTAAGCTTTTCCTGATCGTTACTCCACCCCCACTTGTTAGAGCCTTCTCTCCCAAAACTGCCTTGTGTTGAACTATTTTTGTATTTACTTATATTCTTTTTAAATTCAGTATTCAGTATACATTTATGGCTGTGCCTTTTGTCTCCCCCATTAGAATGTAAGTTTTTTGAGAGTAGAGATAATTTCATTCATTTAATTGTTGTCCACAGTACCAAGTACAGCACCAGGCACTTTGTAGCTATCTAATAAATTATTTAAGTAAATTGATGGATTGATTGACTGATTATCTAAGATAACCTAGCAGAATACTAAAGCTCAGGTTTCCTGATATTGCATCTAGTGCTCATTTATATCATGTGGTCTCATGGAATTTGAAATGCATATTTTCCCCTTTTCCTTAAGTTAGCAATGTGATTTTATAAATAGCTTTTGCCAACAGAAAGTAGAAGTGCTGATAGATTGTCTACATGGTTTGTATACAAGTTGACCTTGCATAGAAGAAGAATCCATAAGGTGATATGTAGCCAGTGTTAGAAAACCAGAAGTATAGTGAGTGACATAAATAAATGTACTTAGAGAAGGGAAGATTTAGGAATGCAATGATAATTGCCTTCAAATATTTGAAATGGCAGTGGGATGATAGCTAGCATTAGTGTTTTTCAAATATAATCTCACTTGAGGATAATCTCATTTGATGCTCACAACAACCTGGAGAGGTGCCATTATTACCCTCATTTTAGAGATGGGGAAACTGAGGCAAACAGAGGTTAAGTTACTCACTCAGCATCATCAGCTAATAAATTATCTGAGGCCAAATTTGAACTCAGGTCTTCCAGACTCCAGGTCCAATACTCTATCTAGGGGGCATAAGTAGGAGCAATTAGATAAAACTTACGAAGATACAAATTTCCATGACATAAAAGGAAAAAAAACCCCAAACTTCCTAACAATAACAGCTATCTCAATGTGAAGCACACTACGTCTGGAGTTAGAATCCTCTCTGCTGAGTTCTCCAAGCAAATTCTGATTGACATTTGTTTTCTGTGTTGTCGGGTTTTGACCTCTGAAGTCCCTTCTAATTCAGAAATGTTGTGATTCTGTGAGTAGGCCCAAAACAAACGTGCAAAAGAGGCTCTTTCTCAGTCCCTGAATATACATATAGTCCTCAGAAACACTGTTACTATGAACCCTGATGCCACTTCCTTTTATGGGTCCCTCAGCATCACTTAAAACTCTGCCGGTGTCTGTAATTCAGGCTTTGCTTTTGACTTGTTACTCCTATATTCTAAGACTATAATTCTATTCTAAGTTCTTCTGACTATGTGCGTTGATGGATATAATTTGCCTCCTGCTAATATACCAGTGACACTTTGAGAAGTAAAAATTCAATTTATGGTTAGTTCCCGGAGCTCTCAGTTTCATGCTATTTGTCGAAAGTCCAAACTGTTATCCTGAAACACATTGTTACATCCCAGAAAATTCAAAAACAAGACTTCATTATTCTGCAAAGTCAAGTTCAAGGCTAAGAAAACTTTTTACTGGCTTGAGGCTACCTTATGGAATAGTTTTAACTTTGAGTACGCAATTCATACTTATTCAGCATATTATTATTTGTAGTAAATTTATGATTCTCTCTTTTTTCCTCTCTCTCTCTCTCTCTCTCTCTCTCTCTCTCTCTCTCTCTCTCTCCATAACTCACACATATGTATAAAGACACTGATGTGTTTTTCAATACACAGTGAAATCCAGCAGGGAACATGCAAGTGTGAGACTGAGAAATGTCTTCTAATGAAAAGCTTTTCTGTAGCCTTATCTCTCCCTCCTTTCTTCTCATTAGGACAAATGTTCCTGCAACCTCTCTATGGGTTCACATGACACAGCACAATGATCACTGTTTTTCTCCTGTGATTGAACTCTCTCAGTACAATATAAAGTAATATAATTATCTTCAACTGCAATGTCAGTGGTAGTAACAAAACTAGCATGTGCTCAGCTTGATGTTAATTCTCTTTAGAAAGAAACTTGATTCACTTAAATTCAATTCACCCATTTTGTTCCTCTCCTTTTTCTGTCATACTAGAAGAATCAGTGTGCTTAAAACAATTTGATGTTAGTGTATACAATGCTTTCTTGGTTCTGCTCCTTTCACTCTTCATTATTTCATACAAGTCTTTCCATGTTTTTCTAAGATCATTGAGCTTATCACTTCTTATAGCATAGTAGTATTCCATCACAATCATATACCATAACTTGTTCAGCTGTTCCCTAATCTATGAGTATCCCTGCAATTTCCAACTTTGCCATCACAAAGAGAATTGCTTTTAGAATTTTAGAACATATAGGTTATTTTCCTTTTTCCCTAATAATCTTTGGAAATAGAAATAGTAGTGGTATTGCTGGATCAAAAGGTATAGTAAGTTTAATAACATTTTGGGCAAAATTCCAGATTGCTCTCCAAAATGGTTGGATCAGTCCACAGTTCTACCAACAGTGAATTTGTGTCACAAGTTTTCCATATCCCCTCCAACATGTGTTGCTTTCCTTTTCCATCATTTTAACCAATATGGGGAAGAAACAAAGGGAAAATAATAACATTATTATATATTTAAAAGGAATAGCAAGTTGTACAAAAAAGCTTTTAAGTTTCATGTGCAATCATCTTTTTTGTTACACAATGTTATACTTTTATGGAAATGCTTTTTTATTCCATAAATTAAAAAGAAAAGAAAAAAAAAGAATCAGTTGTGCTTATGTTGTCTTAGGAATGGATGCCATGGTAGATTCAACCATTCAACAAGTACTCATTAAATATATATTTAATATGTGCTTAATGAATAAATGCAAGTTCAGCGTGGGCACCAGGCCACAGCGACCCTGGAGCAGGCCTCAGAGGACTGAATCGCGGGCAGCTGTGGCAGTTTCCAGACTTCTCAACTCTCGAATGCCAAAGACAACTTAGAAGGTCAGTGGGAAAAGTCTGTGACTGCAGTGAGAGAAGGAGCTAGGTCTCAGCCGCCCCCTGGGGCCATGGCTATTTCCTGAGCTTCCGGGCCACAGACTGAGGGGGAATCAAGTGACTGAGCAGAGGGGGATTGCCGGGATCTCTTTGCCAGTGCTAAGGCAGGAATCTCTTGCTTTACTGTTGCTTGGTTCTGGGTCACAGTTCTGAGGGGTGGTCCTGGGGCGAGGAAGAATGCTGGTGTGGTGAAGCTTGTTGTGGTGATGGAGAGAAAACACCTTGCCCCTTATCATAGCACTTTGGAAGAACTTAAAATTTTCAGGTCCCTAAAAGTATCTCTGAAAACAGCTGTACAAACCCCCAAAGCTTGGGACAGTATATTCTCCACATTGGAAGCAGACTTTTACTTTAACAAAGAGTTTAAAACTCAAGTAATTGGCCGGGATCATGAATAAGCAGCACAAAAAGAGTCATACTATATTATCTTACTTTGGTGACAAAGAAGATCAAAACATGCAACCAGAAGAAGACAACAAAGCCAAAGATCCTACATCCAAAACCTCCAAGAAGAATGTGAATCAGTCTCAGGCCTTGGAAGAGCTCAAAAGGAATTTTGAGAAGCAAGTAAGAGAAGTAGAGGAAAAACTGAGAGTTTTGCAAGAAAATCATGAAAAACAAGTCAACAGCTTGCTAAAGGAGACCCAAAAAAATACTGAAGAAAATAACAACTTAAAAAATAGCCTAGCCCAAATGGCAAAGGAGGTCCAAAAAGCCAATGAGGAGAAGAATGCCCTACAAAGCAAAATTGGCCAAATGGAAAAGGAAGTCCAAAAGCTTACTGAAGAAAATACTTCCTTAAAAATTAGAATAGAGCAATTGGAAGCTAGTGACTTTATGAGAAATCAAGACACTGTAAATCAAATCCAAAAGAATGAAAAATTAGAAAACAATGTGAAATATCTCATTGGAAAAACAACTGACCTGGAAAATAGATCCAGGAGAGAGAATTTAAAAATTATTGGACTATCTGAAAGCCATGATCAAAAAAAGAGCCTAGACATCATCTTTCAAGAAATTATCCAGGAAAACTGCCCTGATATTTTAGAACCAGAGGGCAAAATAGAAATGGAAAGAATCCACCAATCTCCTCCTGAAAGAGATCCCCAAAGGAAAACTCCTAGGAATATTGTAGCCAAATTCCAGAGTTCCTAGGTCAAGGAGAAAATATTACAAGCAGCAGGAAAGAAACAATTCAAGTATTGTGGAAACACAATCAGAATAACACAAGATTTAGCAGCTTCTACATTAATGGACTGGAGAGCATGGAGTATGATATTCCAGAGGGCAAAGGAGATAGGATTATAACCAAGAATCACCCACCCAGCAAAACTGAGTATAATCCTTTAGGGTAAAAAATGGTCATTCAGTGAAATAGAGGACTTTCAAGCATTCTTGATGAAAAGACCAAAGCTGAATAGAAAATTTGATTTTCAAATACAAGACTCAGGTGGAACATGAAGAGGTAAACAGGAAAGAGAAAATCATAAGAGACTTATGGTTGAACTGTTTACATTCCTGCATGGAAAGATGATATTTGTAACTCATGAGACCTTTGTCAGTATTAGGGTAGTTGGAGGGGAAAAAATTATATGTACATATATATAGACATAGATAGATAGATAGAGGGCACAGGGTGAGTTGGAAATGAAGGGGTCATATCTGGAGAGTAAAATTAAGGGGTGAGAGAGGATTATACTAAGAGAAGGAAAAAAGAAGAGGTAGAACGGGGTAAATTATCTCACAAAAAGAACAGAAAAGAAAAGTCTCTTACAGTGGACAGGAAACGGGGGAAGGTGAGAGGGAATGAGTGAATCTTATTCTCATAGAATTTGACTTAAGGACCCCTCCTTATAACATACACAATCAATTGGGTATGGAAATGTGTCTTACCCTACAGGAAAATAATTGGGGAAGGGGACAAGAGAGTAGGGGAATGATAGAGAGCAGGGCAGATTGGGAAAGGGTGTAATCAGAAGCAAGTACTTCTGAGGAGGGACATGGTCAAAAGAAAGAATAGAATAAATTGGGGGGTGGGATAGGATTAAGGGAAATAGTTTTTCACAGCATGTCTACTACGGAAGTGTTTTGCATAACTGCACATATATAACCTATATTTAGTTACTTGCCTTATCAATTAGGGTGGGTGGAGAGAGAAGAAGGGAGAACATTTGAAATCCAAAGTTTTAAAAACACATGTTTAAAAAAATGTTTTCATATGCACCTGGGAAATAAGAAATACAGGAAATGGGGTACAGAAATCCATCCTGCCCTATAGGAAAATTGAAGGGAAAGGGGATAAGAGAAGGGGGGGGGAGAGATAGAAGGGAAAGCAGGCTAGGGGAAGGGGTATTCAGAATGCATGCCATCCTGGGGTGGGGGGAGGGACAAGATGAGGTGAAAATTTGGAACTCAAAATCTAGTGGAAGTAAATGTTGAAAACAAAAAAAATAAACAAAAATTACAATAAAAAAATAAATAAACTCTAAGCTCCTTGAAAGCAGGAACTGTTTGCCTTTTTTTTAATTCCTGGAGCTTAACACAACATCTGGCATATACAAGGTACTTAATAAATGCTTGGAAATGCCATTACGTTGACCTATTACGTGCCAGGCCCTGTTTCAGTTGCTAGGGATTTAAAGACAAAGCAACAAATCAAGTACCCACATTCTGCTAGGTTGACTGTAGCAAACTTTAATATGTGTGATATGATTTTAATATGACATATAATTAATGTTTCACAGCTGAGGTCTTTGCAAGTCTTTTACAAATAGGACAAGCTTTACAAGAATAAACTTGCCAAAACAACAACAGCTTAGATTTTGTAGCATTTGAAGCTTTTTTATATTTTATGTCATTTGATCTCATTTTGAGGAAAGAAAAAAGACATTGTTATGTCTGCCTTCATGTTTGCATGCATTTATCTTGAGGGAAAATGTAATTTGCTTTCATTTTAGATTGGCTCAAAGTGCTAGACCTGGAGTCAAGAAGACTCATCTTCCTGAGTTCAAATCAGGCCTTAGACACTTACTAACTGTGTGACCCAGGGCAAGTCACTTAACCCTGTTTGCCTCAGTTTCCTCATTTATAAAATGAGTTGCAAAAGGAAATGGTAAACAACTCCAGTATCTTTGCAAGAAAACTCCAAATGGTGTCATGAAGAGTTGGACATAACTGTAAAAGGAGTGAACAACAATAACATGTGAAAGAGGTAATAGACTTGGACTTCTTGGCCCCGAGTCCTAAGGGAATGAAATGATGTGAAGTGTCACACTCATGCTCACTAGGTTGCCACAGTAACCAACCATGGCCAATGTAGGGACATTGAGTGATTAATTAAATGGATGGAAATGGGAAGATGACACAAAAGTTGGAGCTCAATTTGGGGCATTGTCTCCATTTTCACCTTCAGGAAGATATAATTTATGAGGAAAGTATAAAGCCATTACCAGCTAAGTTATTTTTCTTGTGACAGAAGGGCCTCAGGTGATGACTGGATTTTTATATTGAATTTTTAGGGGGGAAAGTAGAGCAAATTGCATACTTTGGTGTGGGTGGAAACAGTTTCATCAATATCTAGTAGAGCCCTATTTCAGGAGGCATTGAGTGCTTTGTCAAAGCAAGGAACAAAGCCAAAAAAAGGAAATGAGTGGATGCCATTGCAGTTTTTCCCTGACAGCAGATTTTTTGGGGACAAGTCCTTTCATTACAACTTACCCAAATACAGACAAGGAAAAGTTACAAGAAAGCTGATGATGAAGAGACACAAACTGGAAAAATATTTAATTCATCTCAGTAGAATGAAAGCTATTGGGCAGAAAGAGACTGTTCTATTTCTGCCTTATTATGCCCAGCCCCTAGCATACTACTGACCAAGTAGTAAGCATTGTGTAAATGATTATTGGGCAGCTAGATTATGCAGTAGAAAGAGTGCCAGGTCTGGAGTCGGGAAGACTTGAGTTCAAATTCAGACTCTGACATTATCTGTGAAATCCTGAGCAAGTAATTTAATCCTGTTTGCCTCAGTTTCCTCATCTGTAAAATGATTTGGAGAAGGAAATGGCAAACCACTGCAGTATCTTTGCCAAGAAACCTTCAAAAGGGGTCACCATGAATGAGACATGAATAAGAATAATTAAACAATATCAACAGCAACAAATACTTTATTTATCAAAGGGAAGCTAGGTGGTGCAGTAGACAGAGCACTGGATCTGAAGTTAGGAAGATCTGAGTTCAAATCCAGATTCTGACACTTACTATCTCTGTGACCCATGGCAAAGCGCTTAACCCCTATTTGCCTCGGACTCATCTATAAACAATAATATACACACTCAGTTGAATATAGAAATCTATTTTATGTGACAGAGAAGTAGGAGGGGAGGAAATTATGTAAACGTCGGGGTTGGAGAAGACTGACAGAAAAGAGGGCAGACAACAGGAAGGCAGTGCGCAAAAGCGAAACACTGTTGAAGAGGAAGAGGGTGAAAGGAGAGAGGACAAACAGGAGGATAATAGGATGGAGGGAAATGCATAGTTAGTACTTATATCTATGAATGTGAATGGGATGGACTCTCTCATAAAATGGAAGTGGATAGCAGAGTGGATCAAAACCCAGAATCTTACAATATGGTGTCTATAAGAAACACACTTGAAGCAGAGAGACACACAAAAGTAAAGGTAAGGGGCTGGAGCAGAATCTTATTATGCTTAGTTGAAGTTAAAAAAAAACAGTGGTAGCAATCTTGATCTCAAAAAAAGCAAAAGCAAAAACAGACTTAATTGAAAGAGATAAGGAAGGAAACCACATCTTGCTAAAAGGTACCACAGAAAATGAAGTAATATCAATACTAAATACATATACACAAAGTGGTATAGTATCCAGATTCTTAAAGGAGTTACAGGTTCATGAACAAACAAAAGATAGAGAGCATTATGAAATGTAAAATAGATAATTTTGGTTATATTAAATTAAAAGGCTTTTACACAAACAAAATCAATGCAACCAAGATTAGAAGGAAAGCAGAAAGCTGGGAAACAATCTTTACAGCAAGTATGTCTGAATAACTTTCTATGGTCTGTAACCTAAAGAGAGCCAAAGGAAAAGGATAAAGGATAAAGGCCTCATTTATCAAATATATAGAGAACTGAGTCAAATTTATAAGAATATAAGCCATTCCTTAATTGATAAATGGTCAAAGGATATGAATAGGCAGTTTTCAGATAAAGATATCAAAGCTATATATAAGCATACAAAGAAGTGCTCTAAATCTCCTTTGATCAAAACAACTCAGAGGTATCACCGCACACCTATCAGATTGGCTAATATGACAAAAAGAAAAGAAAATGATTAATGTTGGAGAGGTTATGGAAAAATTGGGTCACTAATGCACTGTTGGTGAAATCATGAACTGCTCCAACCATTCTGGACAGCAATTTGGAACTGTGCTTAAAGGACAACCTAGCTGTGCATACCATTTGATCCAGGAATACCATTATTAGCTCTGTATCCCAAAGAGTTCATAATAAAAGGGAAAGGACCTATATGTGCAAAAATATTTATAGCAGACCTTTTTTATGGTGGCAAAATATTAGAAAGTGAGGTGATGCCCATCAATTAGGGAATGGCTGAATAAGCTGTGGTATGTGAATATAATGGAATACTATTGTGCAATAAGAAATGATGAACAGCCAAATTTCAGAAAAACTTGGAAAGATTGGTATAAACTGATGCAAAGTGAAATGAACAGGACCAAGAAAGCATCATATATAGTATCAGCAACATTATGTGTTGATCAACTATGAATGACTCAGTTCTTCTCAGCAACATAATGATCCAGGACAAGTATAAAGAAAGGAAAATACTATCCATATCCAGATAAAGAACTGATGGACTCTGAATGCACATCAAAGCATTCACTTATTTTATTTCTTTTCACTTACTTTATTCTTTTCATGGTTGTCTCCTTTTGATCTGTTTCTTCTTTCACAACTTTGACTAGTATTGCAATATATTTTACATGATAGCACATGCATATCTATATCAAAATGTCCACCATTTTAGTAAGAGGGGAGAGGTGGAGGAGGGAGAACAATTTGGAACTCAATATTTTGTAAAAATGAATGCTAAAAAATTATTTTGACATGTAATTGGGAAAAATAAAATACTATTAAGATGAAAAAGGAAAGAATGTTTAAAATAAATAAATAATAAAATTAAAAATACTTTAAATCACTAATCACTAGAGAAATGCAGATTAAAACAATTTAGAGACACCACACCATCCCCATCAGATTAGATAAGATGATAAAAACAGAAAATGATAAATGATGGAGGAGATGTGGGAAAATAGGCACACTAATGTACTGTTGATAGAGCTATTAACTGGTTCAACCATTATGGAGAACAATTTGCAACTATGCCCAAAGGGCTATAAACCTATACAAACTCTTTGATCTGGCAAAACTACTAGGTTTATCCCCAAAGGAGATTAAAGAAAAAGAGAAAAGACCCATATGTCCAAGTGTTTACAATAGGTCTTTTTGTGGCACCAAAGAATTGGAAATTGAGAGGGTATCCATTAATTGAGGAATAGCTGAACAGGTTATGGTATATGAGTGCATTGGAATACTACTGTGTTGTAAGAAATGATGAAAACAAAACCTGGGAAGATTTATATGAATTAATGCAAAATGAAATGAGCAAAGTGAGGAGAATAATCTATACAGGAAAATCAATGTTAAAGATTTTAACAATTGTGACTCATGCAATAATCCATCACAATTCCAAAGGACTCATAATGTAAAATCCTATCCACCTGCAGATAAAGAACTACAAATTGAAGCATATCTTTTCTTTCTTTATTTTTTCTTTCTTCTTTTTTTCTTGGATCATGACTAATGCAGAAATGCATTTTGCATGACTTTTTATGTAAAATGGGTATTGTATTTCTTGTCTTTTCAATAGATGGTGAATGGGGTTGAGAAAGAAAGGGAATTTGGAGCTGAAAATAAAAATAAAATTAAAGAACAAAATATTTTTCAAATTATGATGATATGAAAAGAAAGAATTATAAGGGATGATAAAAACCACTCCAGAATGGTCCCTGACCTTCTTGGTAACATACTGGAGAATGGGATTGATTTCAGTTTCATAAAAGGACTAAATGCCTTCCTTATGGTTTGTAATCCTTACAGTTTTGTTGTTTTAGCATTGACAAAAAGGAAAAACAATAAATCAATCATTTATAGTTTGAATATCACATTTCCTCTAAGATGAAGTTTCTTTTGTCTTATAGTGTTCATAGAAATGTGGCAGAGCACTATTATTAGTTCACTCTTATTGATGTTGGGATAAAATAACATAAGTCAAAGGATGGTTACTGTGAATACTCAGATTCTCAGATGGATATGTGTTGCCAACCCTTTTAAAGTTTCCTTTAATCATATAGATTGCAACCAAACCATTCTTGTTCATTTCCTCTGATATGTTACCACTGAGAGTCCACTCAAAAATACTAAAGATCTTCCTCAATTTCTTTGGACATTAGGAGGGTATAAATGGAGCATTCTGACTGTACACCTAATCATTCCTCATTTTTGACTCATGACTTGTCCATCTCTTGAAATTATATTTTTTGTTGATGTCTTTGGTTCCTATTCTTCTTCAGTTTCTCATTGCTAATTCATTCCATTTCCCTCACACTCAACTGTCTGCCTCTCCATTTCCCTCTGTGAAATACTAATTTTTAATTCTTTGGAGGTAGTCATATTTCATGCCTGACTCCATATAGATACTCTGGCATTACAATAATATAAGCCATTGTTTTCATGGGAAGGTTGGTGGTCAGTTATACATATAGTTTTGCAATTTCCCAAAGGCAATCTAACCTCCAAATCTGGACCTAACTCATTGTCCATCTGTACTGTTTGTCCCCTTATACACATAGTGATGGCCAGACTCTACATCATGTTTTTTCAAATGCATATTGAAATTTGGGAAATAGATATTCTTGATCCACTTATTCTTTGCTATGTGGATAGATACTCTAAACTCTTTTTAGTCAAGGCAGATGTCTTCTATTAGGTTTGCAATGTTTTTGAACTTGATGTATTAACCAAAATGGCATCCTCAAATGAGCAGAACCTTATCATCATCAGGGATTGTGTTTCTCAGGCAGGTAGGTAGTGAAATGGAGAAAGTTCTGAGTATGGATTTGGGAAGATCTGAATTTGGTCTAGCCTCAGACACCTATTAGCTATGTGACTCTGGGTAAGTCATGAACCTGTCTGCCTCAGTTTCCTCAAAACTAAAATGGGCTTGTTGTGAGGATCAAAGTATCTGTAAACCTCTTAACACAGGCTTGGCACATATTAGGCACTTGATAAATGATTGTTCTCATCCCCTATGACCATGGCAAATAATTTTGGCAATCAAATTTCTTTGTTAATTGTTAAATAGATAAAATGTTATCCAGTGTTAAATAAAAGTTTTATGATTCCCTCCTAATATTCTCATTGAAGATGTCTTTGAGGTGTGTGTGTGTGTGTGTATGTGTGTGTGTGTGTGTGTGTATACTCATAAAATTTTTGCATAGATATGAGACTACACATATTGGTTGGTATTGATGTTCTTTCAGTTCTTTTTTTTCAATAATAAGATATGAGCTTTTTTTTCCCTACACCTTTAGTACAGTACCTTCCTTTCCTACAAATACATAGCATATCGGTCCTTCAATGCCCTCCCTATTGTATTACCATTATCATATCTCTCCTGTGTATGTACTTTGTCCAAACTGATAGATCTTCCCTCATTTTTCTCTTTGGTATCATTTCTACAACCTCCATAAGCACATTTATAACTGTTGTGTTTATTTCCAATTGATTTTTTTTTCAAATCTTTTACACATTTCCCACTGAATATAACCAAACTTCTATTTTTATCTTTGAATGAATGTGGGAATACTTTGCTTGATTAGAGCAAAATCTTTTAAAATTGGTTTTACCTTTCTCTGCTTCTCTCTGCTTTATTTGACAATACAGATCATAATTATCGGTTGCTTTTTTCTGTAAAATTTGAAGTCGAGCCCATTGTTGTGTGTGGCAGTCTTTTTTCCCCCATTTGGCAAATAAGTTAGATACTTGCTGACTAAGTTTCTGAGCTCGTTTCACCTTCTTGTTATGACAATTAATTTACATTACTTTAACTTGTGGATAAAATTATTATAGTTTGAATCAATGTAATTTTGTTGTCCTTTTCTTACTTTTTATTTTTAATTACTTATTTAAATAATACATGGTATTCAATTGCATACTGTATCTTTTCCTTGTTAATTTTATTTTCTTTAAAACTAATTCTGACTTTAGTTCTAACAAGTTGATCATTTGTGTAAAGACAGGTAACTCAGGAAGAGTTCCTATATCAGTAACAAGTCATTTCCTTTCCATTAAAATATAATCTACTTTGATATCTTTATGATCTTATTTGGTACTTATTATGTCTAGAATCTACTACTTTTTTCTCCAAGGAAATATTCATGATATAAAGATGTAAGGCTTCTTTGTGATTTGTATCTTTGGCCTTTCATTCCTTCTCTTTGAAATGTACTTTCCCATATACAGAATTCCTTACCATTCTCACCTTTTCTTAAATTTGCATTGAAATTACTTAGGAGAATAATATACCTTTATGTAATTTGGAGTTTCATATCAAGTCCTTCATAGAATTCCTCTAGGACTTCAAGCTCAATATTGGTAAACAAGCTGCAATTATTTTCATGGTGATTTTTTTTTGCAAATACTTATTTACAAGACACGAGGACCAAATATTCCATGAAATAATATTTCTTGTTGTTTGTGGAGATATGATAAACCCACCCCACCAACCTCTTCATCTATTTCTCTAAGATGTACCTTTGAGCTATCTTTCTATTTAGCTGCATCTTCTTCTTGCTTTCATTTATAGAAAGAATGTAAGTAGGAATGTTGGAAATTTAAACATGTTTCCATTGATCCCAGTAAGCTGTTAATTTATGTCAATGTACAGTGGAAAAAACACTGAACTTAGAGTCACAAGACTTGAGTTCAAACACTTGCTCTGCCACATATAACCTCTGTGATGGGTATTCCATTTAACATCACTGAGCCTCAGTTTCTTTACATGTAAACTGAGGAGGTTCAATTAAATGACGTCTAATGCTCTTTTCAGCTATAAATTTATGATCCTATTTATAATTTGATTGCCCTTTAAGAAAGAATAACAATGAAATCTCATAGTAATGATATTTTTATCACCTAGGGAAAAATCAAGATTTTAATCATAGATGTCTAATGATTTTAAAAATATGATAGTTCAATAGAAAGATGGCATCATGGGTTGCACAAGTCTGTAGGGGGAGACAATAAAAACTCTCTAGTTCCAGTCAATGCAGCATTTATCTCTCTGTTCTGCTCCATTAGAAATTGCAGTTAATGTACATCTAGAGAATTACAACTGAAACCAACTGATTCTTTTTAATTTTGTTGATATAGTGCCTTGTCTTTGGGATATGATGTTCTTCTGAGTGCCCTAATTTTCTTGATTTAGACTATAAAATACACACTTTTTACTGGGAAAATGATTGCCTCCAAGTGTCAAATCTTTCAAGTAAACATACACGCATAAGATGGTATTTAGGATGCTCTGACACACTGGTATAATATATACTTCTAATTTCTTTTTGATATTTAAAGTGTATGGAAACAGTAAGCCTAGAATGAATATATATATATACACATACATTCATATATATGTGTGTGTTATATATATATGTGTATATATGTGTATATATGTGTGTGTTCATACACATATATACATATACATATATACATATACATACACATTTATAGACATGTGTGTATTCATAAACATATATACATATTTGAAATCAAACGGGTTCAAGTAGAATCTTATTTTTTTCAACAACTAAAAATATTTAATACTGACATATGTTTCAATGAAAGGGCATATCCTTCAAAATTGTGGTTAGGGAAAAATTCATTACCAAAGGGTTAGAGATAATAAAAGACAAAAGAGACATCTCAAGTATATAAATTATAGAAGCCTTTACACAAATGAAAGCAGTGCAGATAGAATCAGAAGAATGGATATGAACTTGGAAAGAAGAATTGCATTAAATCTGACAAAAAGTCAACATATGAGATCTATAAGAATTTCACAAATCAAAGTTGAGAGCAATTCTTCAATAAACGAATGTTTGTACATTTTTTATTAATATCTATTTATGAAAATTTTTTCCAAAGGAGAAATTCAAACTATTAACCACCTGAAAATTTCTAAATCACTAATAATTATAGAAGTGCAAATTAATATAACACTGAGGTGTCATCTCATACCCATCAAGATGATGAAAAAAATGGCAAAACATTGTTAGAATGGCTATGGGAAGACAATGTCACTGATTCTATTGATAGAGGCATAAATTTATTTAATCATCTTGGGAAAGATTTTGGAAAATGTACTTATACCAAGGAAGTTAATAAATAGTTCATATCCTTTGACCCAAAGATCACAGCCAATGACGAAATATGTTCTTTGTCACTAATGGCAAGAAAAGACATATAAAAATATTCATAAAAACATTTCCTGTTTTAGCAAAACACTGGAACCAAAATAAATGTCTAAAGATTGTTCATGACTGAACAAATATTATATATGAATTGATAGGCTGTCACAGAACACTAAGAAATTAAAAATATGTGGGGCAGTTAAGTGGCACCATGGATAGAGCACTGGTCTTGGAGTCAGGAGAACCTGAGTTCAAATCTGGCCTTAGACACTTGACACTAGCTGTGTGACCCTAGGCAAGTCACTTAACCCCAATTGCTTAACACACACACACACACACACACACACACACAAATTACAAATAAGAAAAATGAAGAAAAACATGAGAAAACTTATATGAAGTGATAGAGAGAAGACAGCAGAACCAGGAGAAAAATAAACACAACGACTAAAACAACGTAAAGGAAATCAATATTGAAATGAAGCAAATTCTGGCTAAATGACACTGTCAATATTAATGCCTTTCTGACAAATCTTAGGGTCACACCCAGGGGTAGGCTGGTAAATGTTTAACAATCCAAGTGGGAAAGGTATCCAGGACACGCTTTTCAGTTTAATATCATCATTAACTCTTTTTTAGGTCTAGACAATCAACAAAACAATAAATCAAGCCCTGATTGTAAAATTTGCCAATTTTTGATATGTAAATGCTTACATTGAAAATTGAACAGTCCAGCTGGCTCCTATATGCCCCTGCTGCACATTCTCCCTTTAGGTTAATAACTAATAATCTCTGTTGGCAAGGGGAAGGAGAATGTACTTTGTAATAGTATTCAGTTGGTTTTACTTTGGGGCAGTATCTTTTATCTGCAAAATAAGATATAGTATTGAGTTTTTTTTTTTTAACTTTTTTTTTTGGTGAGGTAATTGGGGTTAAGTGACTTGTCCATGATCACACAGCTACTGAGTGTTTTGTGTCTGAAGCAGGATTTCAACTCAGGTCCTCCTGACTCCAGGGCCGGTACTCTATCCACTGCACTACCTAGTTGACCCCCTTTTCTTAACATTCATTTTTTTGATAGCTCACTTGATAGCTATGTGATCTTGGGGAAATGATTAAAGCTCTCCAAGTCTTGGTTTCCTCACATAGCTCTGCATGGTTTTCAGAGTGCTTTCCTAACATTAGATATACTTTCAGGCTCAGTTGATATGCTGCTTAGTTTTGATGAACTGTGGGTTTTTTATCTCTATTTAAAAATATTGACACAAGAGATAGCTATCTGAGAGGATATATTTGGGGGGAAAGTTGCCATAAAATCTGTACGCATACACAATCCTATTCCAAGAATATTATCCCCATTTTATAGAGAGACAACTGAGGCTTGAAGAGGTTATGGAGCTTTCCCAAAATCACACAACTAGTAAGAGGTAGAATTAGAACTAGAAAACAAGTCTTCTAACTTCAAATCCTAAGTGTTGTGTCTCAAATTTATCTTTATTTTGTCCAAGGTACATTTCATAGAAATATTAGATCAAGTAGATGACCATTAATTGGACATATGAATTTGGACAACCATTCTGAAAAGTAATTGGAATTATACAAACAAAGTGGCTAAAATGTCCACATACTTTGATATAGAGACTCTACTATGAGGCATATACATGAAGGAGTTCCTTGGCAAAAAGGCATCAAAATATGCACCAAAATATCCATAATACTTTCTATGGTAGCATAGAATTTGAAACAAAGTAGATACACTTTGATTGGGAAATGGCTAAACATGAATATAATATAATATTACTGTGCTATAAGAAATTATAAATATGGGGTACAAAAAGAAGTACAGAAAGACCTCCGGGAACTGATGCAAAACAAAGTATGCAGAGCCAAGAAAACAATTTACAAAATGCATACAATGTAAATGTAAATAACAACAAATAGTTAAAAAATGAATGATGCAAAATTACAAATAATAAGCTTGGCCCCAAAAAAGAGAAATGAGACTACACCTTCCATTACCTCTTTGCAGAGATAGTGGGGGTGGTCTTTTTGTTTGGACCATCACATATAATATCATATACATGAATATATACATACATGTGTATAGGCTTTCCTGAAATTTTAAAAACCTTTTTCATATTTCTTTTTAAAAATTATTTGTTAAAAGGGATGGTTTTCTTAGAGGAAGAAAAGGAAGAATATAGGGGAAGATCTAGGTAATAGAAAAATGAAAGATACAAATAAAATCTACTAAAATAAACTCAAAAAATTGGAGTATAAAGATCTGAGAAGTTATTGAATCCAACTTGTACCTTAAATATGAATTCCTTGTACATCATTGATAATGAGTGGTCATCTCTATTGAAGAAGGTTGAGGGGGAAAGAGAGATCATCAAAAGGAATGAAGTCATGACTATCCTACCATATACCAAAGAATGGTGAAGTTACACATCCAGCCAGCCCTTTTGTTAGCATCTGTATGTTTGGAGCTTTTAGAAGAGGTTTGTTTGCATAAACAACAACTAAATTAAATAGCCCCTCTCCATCAAATGAGTCTCTTATGCATGCACATAGGAGCACCTGTAACACAATACCTTCCCTGCTGCCCAAGTCAGGAGCTTAAGGGCCCTTAACAGCCAGTAATTACTTTCAGTCCAGCATAAGTTAATGAAGCCATTTTCATTAGCACTAATGAGGGCTGCAAGCCTGAGTCTGGATGCCACATCCTAGAAGACACTTTGATGTAATAGGAAATTCCACCTCATACATAGCTGGTAGTAAATGAAAGTCCTGAGCTATACCTCTTCTCTTTAATGTTTTTCCAACTCTTAAAACCTTCTTGATGAGAGAGAAGCAGCACCAAACAAACAGAACTTCAGATATCCAATTTCATTCACTTTAGCTCATGCATCCTTAACTTCTTTTGTGTTGTGTATCTCTTAGGCACTTCTATGGACCCTTTGTTAGAATAATGTTTTTAAATTCATAAAATAAAATATCTAGGATTGTTGTATTAAAACACAACTATAAAAATATTTTTAGCAAGTTCACAGATGCCAGGTTAAGAACCCCTGTTCTAGATTCGTGTTTCAAAGGATCTGCAATCTCATTAGGGTAGGCATTCCTCCACATGTGTGAATGGCAACTCATCTTGACCTCCTCAAGCTTGTGATTCTTACCCCTATCTTTCCCTACATGCTGCACAGAGGAGTCATTCTATTATCCTGGAAGCCATTCTCTACTAAATTTGAAAAAGAAGGTAAAGCACAAATTACAATTTTATGTGTTTAATGGCTAATGTTCTCCCTTCTAAACTAGCTTGCATGTAATTATTTATGTATGTTTGCAATTATTCACTTCATGTTTATGCTGCATATGTTTTTATATGTACTTGTCTTTCCCATAGGATGTAAGCTCTTTGTGAGTGGCATTGTTCCACTCTTTGTATTCATATCACATAGTGCTCTGTTCATATCAAGTGCCAGGTAAATGCTCCTTGGATGATTATTACAAACAGAAGAATACTGTGAGTGGTAGAGGAAGGGTCATAGAGGCCTGTGAAAGAAAAGGAAGGGCCAAAGAATTCCTACCTCTTGCACATCAAAAATGATGAGATATTTATCTGAAGGTGGCAATTTTAAAGGAATTTGTCTTTGTTTTAAGGGAGAATAAAAGGAGAATTAAAGTTACTGATAGTTGTAGGGAATCATCAGGTTTAGGAGGGTTCCAAATGAAGCTTGTAACATCCATTGAAACTAAATCAAACAATTGATTATCATAGTGCATTGGAATCTGGAATCAGAGAACCTGGTTTCATTCTTGGCTGTAGGAATTACTATTCCTGTGATTTTGGGCAAGTCACTTGGTTTCTTGGGGCCTCCATGTCTTCATCAATAAAATGTACAGATTTTGACAAGATAAAGTTATAGGATCATAGATCTAGCTAGAAGGGACTCTCAAGATCAGCTAGTTCAACTCACCTGCAAGGGTAGGGAAACTAAGTCTCAGCGATGTTAAGTGATTTGGCCTAAAGGTACAAAGTGGCAGAGCCAGAAATGTAACCCAAGTAATCTGGCTCAAAATCAAGCATTCTTTCTTCTATTCCACCCTGAAGTTTATGTTCCTGTAGGTTATTGTTCTGGCTTAGGCAAAATAATATCCCAGCCTTTTTATTTAACTGCTTGTTCCCTTGGGCAAATGAAAAACTTCTCCAGGTCTGGGTTTCTTTATCTGTTCAAAGCTATTTACCAGATGATTTTTCAGGTCATCTCTAGCTCTAAATCTGTATGGTATTTTGTAAAAAAAAAATTCCAAAATTCTGTTCTAGCTTTCCTTTCCCCACTGGACCAAGTGGCTGTGTGGGTGGAGATTCTATTTGGTTAAAAGAAAATGTTGTAAGGGTAGGAATCCAACTATTTTAGTCAAAGAGATTTGTTGCATCTTTGTAATGTGGCATTCAAACAGGGAAATTATAGCAGTGTTTCAAATTAAACTTTGGGTTACTATTAATTTCCTACAAGTTTTTCATTTGTCATCTGTCAGTATAAAGAAACTGTGGTATTGTGGGGTATGGAATTGAAAGGGGACACATACCACTTATTACCCCCAAATCCCCCTGGAATGTTGTGGCCCTAGCAATCCTTGAGAGAAGATCTGAATAAAACAGAAGTGATTATTCCAGCAATTCTGCCAGACTGCTTAAAGGAATTAGTATGAAGATAGTATTTCATTTTCAGGCTATCCTTTATGCAGTGGTAAGTAGAGAGAGTTGAAGAATATAGGAGGACAAATGCATCAGAGGTGAGTGCCATGGTACAGTAATATTGGGTCCTGGGTTTTTCTTTTCTTGTATTTTCATGTTAGTGGATTGAAAGTGTTCTCAAGTCTCCACATTGATTCAGGGTGAGAGATTGTACTTCTCATTGTCCACATTAGCATATGATAGAATTGGAAATGTAAGCAAAGATAAGCTATATTTAGAACCAGCATGGAGATGCCCATTGGAATCCTCAACTGAGCTTACTCCCAACTTCCATTTCTTAGGGGAGTGATAATCAGTGGTAGCTACTGGAATATATCAGGTATAACAGAAAAATCATGGAGTCAATTTCGCTTTCCCTTGCCCTGTTAGATAATTAGTTAAAGGTAAGGCAGGACCTGGAGAAGCATTTGCTATATTTTCAGGCACCCACTATAAGAATTCTGTCTTAGCAAGAATATATTGTATAGAGAGCACTGATAGCCCACTCTATGCCTTCTGCTGCAGTAGCTACAAAATCAGCAGTGAGACTTCCAGAGACCTTGGCTGCTTATGTGGCCTTTTTTCCCCATAGATCTCTGCAAGAGACATTAACTTCCATTGGCTGGTGTCACCAGACTTTCATAGCCTCACACTTTTACAGCAGGTTTACTACTATGGATTTAGGAAGGGCTAAAAATCATTGGGATGAGCCCTTGATAAATGATGGTCTATTGCTAAGGGATTAGCAGGGATTTGAGACATCCTTCTGGATTATTTTGGGTACCCTTACAGAAAATAGGATCTTGCAGTTTCTATGCTAGGCAGAGAACAAGATCATCATTGATAGATAGATAGATAGATAGATAGATAGATAGATAGATAGATAGATACATAGATACATAGATACATAGATACATAGATGGATACATAGAAAGAACACTGTGGAATGTCCTGGGAACGTAAATACAAGTAATCACCGCAGGCCTTACAATGACATCCCTGCTGTTCCTCAAACAAAACACTCTATCTCTCAACTCTGAGTATTTTCACTGATTGTTCCCCATGCCTGGAATGCTCTTCCTCCTCATCTCTATGTCCTGGTTCCCCTAACTTCCTTATAGTCTCAGCTAAAATCCCATGTTCTAGGGAACAAGGGAAATCTTTTCTGGTTTCCTTTGCCTTGTTTCTGTTGATTATTTCCTGTTTGTTCTGTATATATCTTGTTTGTTCATGGTTGTATGCTGTCTCCCCCACTAGACTGTAAGCTCCTTTAGAGTAGGGAATGACTTTTGCCTTCTTTGTATCTCCAGAATTTTACAGAGCCTGGCACATAGTAGGTACTTTAAAACATTTATTGACTGACATTCCAATGGGGGAAGAAGTAAGGAAGATTTAGAAAATGAGGGTGAGGCATGGAAGAAGTTCAGAGAGTGAAGAAGGAAATTATGATTTGAATTCCTCATGAAATAGTGGTCAGGAAAAAATCAGGGAAGTGGAGCCTCATTACTTTCTCCGTGTTGGGAAGTTGACTAGAGGAAGGGAGAAGGCTAGAGAGTACATTGTAGCATTTTACAATGGAAAGGATACTGGATTTGAAATGAGAGGACCTGAATTTAATTTCCATATCTGCAGCTTATCAACTATATGACCTTTATCTCCATGTCTCAACTTCCTCATTTGTAGAATGCAAAGGTTATACGGTTGTTATTGTTTAGTCATTTTCAGTAGTATCTGACTCTTTGTGACAACATTTGGGGTTTTCTTGGCATAGATACTGGAGTGGTTTGCATTTCCTTCTCATTTTACTGATTAGGAAACTGAGACAAATAGGGTTAGGTGACTTGGCCAGGGTCACACAGCTAAGTAAATCTCTGAGGCCAGATGTGAACTCAGGTATTCCTGACTCCATGCTTGGTGCTCTATTTACTGTACCACATAGGGGCCCAAAGGTTATATAAGAACATCTCTAAGTTTTCTTCTAGTTTGCCATTTGTATTTATGTTTTTGTATGGCTTCTCAGTGCTTTGGGGATAAAATACAAATATTGTAATTCTCTTTGACTCTTAAAACCCTTCCCATTAGGGCTTCACCTTACTTTTATGGACTTGTTTTTAAATTCTAATTTATTTTTTTCAATCAACAAATGTTTATTTCCTCTCCTTCCCACCTCCCTGACCACTAGCACAACTAGAAAAAGGAAAGAAGGAAGGAAGGAAACATTAAACTCTTACTATCCTCCAAGCACTAGCATGCTTAAGTGCTGGGGATACAAATAGAAGGAGAAAAAAGTCTCTGCCTCAGGGGTCTTACATTCCAATGGGGGAAGTCAATGCACAAAAGGGAGCTGAAAAGGAGAGAAGGAGAGGAGATACCTGGCACAGGAGGTCATGGTTTTTGGAACTTGGAAGTCAAGTACTAGGCTAGAAGGGGGAAAAAGCATTCTTTAATAACTCTCTCTCAGCCACTCTATATTCCAGTCACACTGGCATACTTATTCTCCAAACAGCACTCCACAATTTCTGCAACTGTGCTTTTACATAGGCTGTCCCAAAGGCCTAGCCTTAATCACTGAATCACCTAGCCTTTACTGCTTAGCATTAGTTTCTGTATCACTGTCCCACTCCTCCACTTGCCCCCACCCCACCTCAAATACACTTAGAGGAAACTAGCTTCATATCCTTTGACAACTAGTAAAGTTATTGCATCTTGCCTTCTTAAAATGCAGTTCCTTGAGAGTCAGAGCTGGTTTTGATTTTGTCTTTGAATTCCGAGTGCTTAGATCAGGTGCTAAAAAGGCACTGGATAATAAGTGAATGATCATATTGTGCTATTTATCACAGTTATTTGCATACTTTGGCATGCCATTATTAGATTGGAAGATCTTCAAGGGCAAAGGTTTTCTCTTATTTCATCTTTTGTTTTCCCTACGTTTGTACAACGTTCTAAACATACTAGAAGCTTGATGAGAGATGAAGAATTAGAGAATTGAATGAAATTGAACTAAAAAACCACATCAGCCTGGTCCCATACTATTTCCAGTCTTTTTACACATTACTCCTTGGTATCCTCAGCATGTAGTAAGTGCTTGATAGATGGTTACTGATTGATCAACCACTCTATCTCTTCCCAGTCACTTTCTTATCCAACACATTTTATACATTACTGAAGTGATTTCCTAAAAAAAAAAAAAAAGGTCTGATCATCCACATTGATCCCCCCCCTTTTTTTAAAGAAAATTATTACCTTTTGCCTTTAGGTTTAAAAAACAAACATTGACATTTAAAGAACTTCAAAGCCTAGCTCCAAACTACCTTCTGGTGTGAAAACCAGACTGGCTCAATTTTTGTGAAAAATGTCCATTTTGAGACTTATTCGAGATTTCAGGGAAATTCACCTGCTTGCTCAACCCTTCCAACTCAGAAAGTCCCAAATCTATCCTCCAGTAATAAATCAGATTACCTCATCCTACATCCTGTTCTGTATCCTGTTTATTGTTTTCTTTAAATATATAAAAATCTATGCAAAATCTGTATTCAGTATCTTTGTGCCGCACCTTGTTTATTATGCTTATTTTGCTAATAAATCACATAGCTCAGAATCTGTTTCTTCAGTTTTTATAAATCCACCCATCACATTGGCCTTATAACACATTCCTCACTTTCATAAACTCTACTTTCCAGCCAATGTGACCTTTTTACTGTTCCTTACATATGAAACTTTATCTCTTACCTCTGAGCCTTTGTACAGGTTGTCCCCTTTGCCTAGAATACATTCTCTCCTCTTTTCTGCTTCCCAGAATCCTGAATTTCCTTCAAAGTTTAGCTCAAACATATTTCCAACATATTTCAAACATATTTCATTCCATTTCAAACATATTTCCAAACATATTTCCTGATCTCACTCAGCTATTAGTGACTCCCCCTCCTAATTTATACTTTATATATTTTATATATAATTTATATATCATTATATATGTACATACTGTCTCTGATATATAATTTATATATCATTATATATGTACATACTGTCTCTGATAGAATGGAGTCTACCTGAAGGCAATGTCTGTTTTGATTTCTCTTTGCATCTTCAGGCCCTGGTATACCCACTAGGACAGACTGAAGAGCCATGCAGGAAGAGCATCAATTATTCCCAGAGACAGAGGACTGGTTTGAACAGGTCCAAGAAACTCTCACCCTTCTCCTTTGGAGCAGAGCTTTCTTAGCAACTCTTGCCCCATCTCCCAGAGAGGAATCCTAGGCTTCCCTAGCAACTCATTCCCCTAAGGAGGAGGGTTGTATATCTTTCATTTCGATTTCATCTTACCCTGACCCACATGAAATGAGAAAAAAAAATGTGTGCCTCATTTACTCTCAAATACGGCTGTAACCATATAACAATTGCAATAATTAGTTCATTTTAAGCCTGGGAGAGATATAATAGCACCTGAAGTTTACATTTTTCTCTCCTCTTTGGTTTTAGGAAGTTTATTTTAGATGAAAAATTGAGTTCAGATACAGTTCCTTTGAACTTCCAGTTAGAAAATAATCTTGAGATTTTGATTAGGTTCTCTGCTTATTTTGCATTTTAATAATAATAATATTTATAAAAAATAGTACCTACTATAACCTACTACATGCTGGGACTGTGCTCAGCTTTTCATGTTTTGTCACATTTGATCCTCCCTACAAACTGAGGCAAACACAGATTAAGTAACTTGCCCAGGGTCACACAGCTAATAAGTATCTAAGATCACATTTGAACTCAAGTACTCCTGACTTAAAGTCTAATGCTATATCCATTGTCTCATCTATATCACCCCTGAACTCGGTGTTTGAAGCACAATTCAATTTTTTGAAAATGTTTAATAACAAAACAGGAGATGATATTACAGTATATTTGGATAAACAGGCCCTGGGAGAGGAAGTCGGGGGAAAGAACAGATCTTTTCTCAGCACTTCCCACAGTTTTTGAGAAGATGGCCAGTGAAGACAGATGGCCCAATCTTCTGATCCAAGATAAGGTAAGAGTGATGATTCTTCTCGATCTAAAGTCAAGTCAATAAGCCCTTACTAACTGTGCAAAGTGCTGAAATACAAATATAATTAGAAAGAAAGTTTCTACCCTCAAGAAACTTACATTCTACTGGGAGAAAATGCATTAAAGAAAGAAGAAAATGAGTGGAGGCTGATGATGAGTGGGCATGACAGAGAAAGTATGGAGTGTCAAGAGTGCAGCCTGGAGAAGAAAGAAGCCTTTGTTGATCATGAAGACATTGTTGGCCTCTCCATCCTCTAAATGTAGGTTCTGATTTATTGAATCTGTCAAGAAGTCTTCTTACCCAACAAAAAAGTAATTACTCTTAACTGGGTTGGGATAGTCAATACAGACTCACCCTTCCTCATCTAGCCTTTTTATTAGGAGTATCTGAGCTTCAATTCCTTTACCAGGCTTGTATTAAGTCCAGTGCTAGTCTCCCCACTTTTTCCTAAATACTCCAGTCCCCAGGTCCAGCTCCCCCAAAAAAACCTGAACCAAATGTCTCATCTTTAATACAATGACAATTCTGTCTTTTTCCTTTCACTGTGTATATGACCAACAAATAAAATAGGGCAGGCATACAGGGCTTTTTTCTGCTTAGAACAAAGTTTGGCATTTCCTGAGCCCAGAGGCAATCAAGACATCTGAAATGAGTAAATAACCAACAGAGACATTTATTTGTCCTTTTGAGAACAAGGAAGAAGATGAGGAAAGACTATAACACCATTTCCCTACTAGATGATCTCTACAACCCCAATTTAGGATTCGTTTTTGCCCCTGATGTGAGCTAGAACTCTTTCACTCACTCTCCAAGGCTACACATTGATATTCTGTCTTTGTTTCAGCTTCCTCTTTCCCTGGCTTGTTAGTTTTACTACACATAAGTCCCCTTAACTCAAAGATGAGGGGTATTATGGGATGGACCTCAGAACATTGAAAGCTGGTGACCTAGCACAGAGACCTGATCTAAAGTCATCATTTCTTGAGGCCGGGGTTAAAGGCAGGTTACACTCAGTGTCTAATAAATTTGGGAGTGTCTAAAAGACAGGTCATTGCCTTTGGCACTTTGAAGGTGCCATTCTCCTAAAAGAATAGAAGATAGAGGATGCAAGAAATAGAGAATAAACATGTATAAGTGAAGGTTTCTTTTTTTATCCTTTCTATTCATCCTTTTTCCCTAAAATTGATCCTGGTGTAAACTGACAGTCTTACAATTTCAGGAGATATTGGCAAGAGAGAAGTGTGTGAGTACCCCAGTAAGAGTCACTATATGATAGGTTGAAATATATCCCAATACCCCATCACAACCAGGTTAACTAAATTACTATGGCTCTTTGCTACTCCTGAGACAAACAGGATTCACTTGATAGGTTACCACCACATTCCTTCCGTATCTTTTGAGGCTATGGAAGAAATACTAGACATTCTCATCTAGAAAAAAAAATTAAAATATCATACAATTTTATTTCAAATGATCCTATTTGGACTTCTCTAAAATACACTTATTGATAAACAATTAAAATCTCTTTCACAAAAGAATTCCACAATTCTTCCTGTATATACCACAAACACTATAATTTGAAGAGTTGCTAATGCTTTTTAAACACCTGAGCTGTTATATTAAAACCACATGCAATCACAAAGCATCATTACATGGTCAAAACAAAGAACTGAATTTGAAAACTCCAAGAGCTTAAACCACCATCTTGGTAGATGTTTTGTAATTTTTTTTGTCTGTTCCTTGACAAGAAAAGACATAAAAATAACAAAATTTTTATCTGATGTGCCAAATGATACTACCTTCTCAAGGGAAGAGATCATATTTTCTTCCTTTTGGACTTTTTACAGAGTTGAATACAGTGCCTTGAACACAGTGGTTACTCAATAAGTGTTGAGTTGCTGCTAGAATGACTTGCTGAATTCAAGAGACACTAGTCAGAAATTGATGATCAGAGATTCTTTGCCTCTCCACACCATTTTTGGGAGGGAAACATTGCCATTATATAGCACAACAGAGCTCACTCTAAATTAGTAAAGTGCTTCTCAGCATGTTAGGCACAATGATTTGTATTAGCTTTCTACCCTGAAAACTCAGGGTATATGCTATAACAATGCTATAACATGCTATAAATTTTACATATATGAATATATATATACATATATATATTTGTGTGTGTATGTGCCTGTGTGTGCACTATAACATATATATATATAAATGTACATATATATATAAATGCTATAAAATCCTATAACAATGAGGAAAAGCTGATTCATAATTACAAAAACACACCAATCAATTAATAAGCATTTTTTGTTAATTATGTACCACGTGCCAAGACCTTTGTTAGAAACTGGGACTAGAAAGATCAAAATGAAATAGCGCTCCCTCCCCAGAACTTTACATTCTACTTGGGGGGGGAGCATAATGTAAACATGAATATATATGCAATAAATACATCATTTTTTTTTTAGAGCAGGGAGCCACTAACAGCTGGAAGGAGTAAAGAAAGACCTTATATGGGAATAGGTATTTAAGCTGATTATTAAAGGAAACTGGAGATGCCAAGAGGCAGAGGTGTGGAGGAAGCGCTTTCCAAGCATGTGGGACAGATTGTGCAAAGGCAAGGACATGGGAGATGGAATGTCTTACATCCTTGTACATTGCCTACCCATTCAGTAAGCCAGTTTGATTGGACTATAAATTACATGAAGAAGACTAATGTATAGTATAGCTGTAGAGAGAGATGTGAGAGAGAGAGAGAAGAAAAGAGAGTGAGTCATACAGACAGACAGAGACAGAGAGACACACACAGAGAAAGACAGAGACAGAAACAGACATAGAGGCAGAAGTTTATTAGGTACTTACTATGTTTCAAATACTGTGCTAAACACTCAGGATAGCAATACAAGCAGATGAGGTACCGCCTGCTTTTAAATAACTTGCATTCTAATTCATAGAACACAAAATATACATGCTACAAAGAGAGGAATAAGGAGACTTGCTAGAGGAATGCTGAGGAGATGGCTGTGAAGTGGCATGTAGTCCTGGACCCAAGCAAGATAAAGCAAAAAATCACCCATCAGATCTAAGGGACCCAAAAGAGAAACAATAGGAAGCCACTGAAGCTTATTGACCCAAAGTGGGACAAGATCAGATCTATGGTTTAAGAATATCACTTTGTAATCACTATTGATTAGAGAAATGCAAATTAAAACAACTCTGAGGTACCACATCACATCTGTCAGATTGGCTAACATAACAAAACAGGAAAATGATAAATGTTGGAGAAGATGTGGGAAAATTGGAACACTTATGCATTGTTGGTGGAATTGTAAACTGATCCAACCATTCTGGAGAACAATTTGGAACTATGCCCAAAGCACTATGAAACTGTACATACCCTTTGAAAACAGTAATACCACTACTAAGTCTGTATCCCAAAGAGATCATAAAAAAAATGGAAAAGGACCCACATGTACAAAATTATTTATAGAAGCTCTGTTTGTGTTGGCCAAGAATTGGAAATTAAGAGAATGTCCATCAAATGGGGAATGACTGAACGAGGTGTGGTATATGAATGTAATGGAATACTATTGTTTTTGTTCCATAAGAAACAGTGAGCAGGAGAACTTCAGAAAAACCTGGAAAGACTTACATGAACTGGTGCTGAGGGAAGTGAGCAGAGCCAGGAGAACACTACACAGTAACAGCAACATCATACAATGACCAGTTTTGTTAGACTTTGCTCTTCTGAGCAATGCAATGATCTAAGATAATTCCAAAAGACTTATGATGGAAACTGCTATCCACATCTAGAGAAAGAACTATAGAGTCTGAATGCAGATTGAAGCATACTATTTTTTCTTTGTTGTTGTTGTTGTTATTTTTTGTTTTTTTCTTTCTCATGGCTTTTCCCTTTCATTCTTATTCTTCTTTCACAACATGACTAATACAGAAATGTTTAATATGATCATAGATGTATAGACTATATCAGATTACATACCATCGTGGGGAGGGGGGAGTAGAGGGAAGTGGGAAAATTTAGAACTCAAAATCTTATGAAAGTGAATGTTGAAAATTAAAAATAAATTTGAAAAAATAATATCCTTTTGACCAGTGATGTAGAGGATGGACTCACATCAGGGAGAACAATTAGGAAACAGGTGCAATAGTCCAGTGAGAAGGTATGAGCCAGGCTAGGGCATTGTCTGTGTGAGGAGAGAGAGACGAAGCAAAAGATAAGACATGTCATGGAGATATAATAATAAGCAAGAGTTGCCAACTACTTAGATATTTGTGGTGAGGATCTGAGGAAGACTTTGAGGTTGTAAAACTGGCTCACTGGAAGAATAGTGGTGTCTTTGGCAAAAATGGGGCAGGTCAAGACAAAGGTGTATTTTGGGAGAAAGAGAGTAAGTTCTGTTTTAAACATCTATAGTTTGAGATATCAACAAAATGTGTTGAATAAGCAATTGGAGATATGGGATTAGATATTAGGAGTGAGACTCGGGAAATATATATCAATCTGGGAGTCAGTCTGAGTAAGGATGATGATTGATGCAGTGAGAGTTGATTAGATCACTGAGAGACTGTATAGAAAAAAACAAATAAAGAATGAACAAATGAATGAATGAATGAAAAAGCATTTAAGTGCTTATGTGCTAAGGACTGTGCTAAATGCTGCTAATACCAATAGGAAAAAGAAGATAGTCACTGTTCTTGAAGAGCTTACAATCTAATTTAAAGAGAGGAAGGGGTTCAGGAGAGTATGCTGTGGGTACACTCACAGTTAAAGGATGATATGGAGATAATGATCCAATAAAGGATCTGGTAGACTAGTAGGAGAGGTCAGACAGTTAAGAGAACAGTAAGAGAGAATAAGTTCACAAAACCTCAGAGAAGAGAATGTGTCAAGCAGGAGAGTGTAGAAACTAGTGTCAGAAGCTGCAAAAAAAAAGGCAATAAAGATGAGGACTAAAGGGAAAGCCATCAGATTTGTCAGATAAGAGATCACTAGCAACCTCAGAGAGAATCGTTTCATTTGATGAAGTTAAAAACCAGATCATAGATTGAGAAGTGAGTGAAAGTCAAGGCCAAAAACATAGAGAAAGAGACATCATTTCCTAGGACTTTGGTTTTAAAAAGGAGGTGATATACAGATTGATACCTTGAGAGGAAGGTAGAGTCAAATGAGGTTATTTTTTTCTTCTATGAATGGAAGGGCTCTAGGGATTCTTGTTGGCTACAAGGAAAGAGAAATTGAAGATTATGGTGAGAGACTGGAAGCTTGCAAAGGAGAATCTATTTGAGGAGATCCTGGGATTTGTTTTAAAGGTACAAGAAGAGGAGATAGGCTTGGTAAGGAGAAGGTCTACTTTTTAAACAGAGAAAATTGGGAATGATGTCAAAGGCTTTTGAGATGTGAGTGAGAAAGAGAAAGCTCATTGTGAATCCCTCATTTTCTCTTTTAAGGAGGGGGAGGGTGTGGCAGGCTTAAGAAGAGAAGAGGTTTGGAACAACCATTGTGAGGAAAGTCATAGAGAATCAATTAGTGAAAAGTAAGTGAATTGGCTTGCTGTCATTAGATTAGAAAACAAATATGTAGTAATTGTAGTCAATATCTCTTTTTCTAGCACAATTTATCTAGTGTATAAGTAGAAAGAGAGGAAGATGATGGAAATTTGGAGTGTGGCAAGTCATAATCGATGATCAGTCAAGAGAGCAAGGATTTTTGAGAGTACATGATAATTTAATATTGAACATATTTGGAAAGATTGGAAAAGGAGAACTGTACTGTTGATTCAGGCCCTTAGAGATCTCAAATTCTATGGTTTATTTCATATTTTCAAATATCTATAATTTCATTATCTTGGATTCTTTCTTTATCAGCACAGATCACAACTTCTATTCACCTTAGTTGAAGGTCTTCATAGGTTATTGTGACCAAAATGTTAGCCCCTTGGTGATCAAGGTTCTGGCAATGAGACTCTGAATTTAGATTGTTTCTTAAATCCTGAACACTAAGATTGTTGTTAACTCAATTCTAGAAGCCTTTCTAGTTTGTCAGAACCTCTCTGAGGCTGTGCTTTGCTGGCCAGGGATCTAAGAATTCATTTCCATTCCACAATAAGGTAACAGGTATAGGACTACAATTGCAGATCATGTAGACAATTCCCTCATACCATAGAGTGTGACATTTAATTTTCTTACTAATGACCACAGTAAACTTTTTAGTTAAACAAAATAAGCAGAAAATAAGTTGATAGAAAGTCATGAGGTGAATAAAAAAACAAAGAAAATCATCCCTGATGTTCAGCTTTCCAAGTGTCAAGAAGAAAGGGAATTGTTAACAGAGCCAGAGACCACAGAGAAATTTGAGAGGCTATCAATTGAAAGGGGATGATTGGATTTGGTCAGAAGGCCAGAGTAAGAGTCATATTCTCTAGTGCTAAATGGCACTAGACCCTGAAGTACATGCCAGCTGACTGGCAGGATTCTTGAGTAAGGGCAGGCCTCGACATGTGCTACAGCAATGTGACAAGTGACAGATGACAACATGCCACGAGAATTTGGTTATGTGTGTGGAGAAGGAAGTTTTCCTTCCCCAGAACTTGCAGGGCCTACCTAATGAATGTCCAGTTGGGAAGATTCCCATGCTCTGGGCTTGTCTATCATTTAGTAGCACTTCTATGTTATCATTTCTTTGGGCCTTGTTTTGTTTTTAGGTTTCAGAGAAAGCTGCATCGTTTAAATAAGGAAAGCAGAGTCTGGGAAGTTTATGAAGTGGCTCTAGATCATGAAATCTTGCCTGAGTTGCTGGTGAGGTGCCCAAGTTCTTCTCTGTAATAAGTTTGACCCAGAAAAAATAAAGTAACTTGAAGAAGAGTCAGTGTAAGGTGACTTTGTTTTCCTGTTTAACAGTCTCATGCTTTGCTGCAGCTCCTGCCCTTCCTTATCAGATGCCCAGCAGGCTTTTTCATTTTCTCCTAGAGGAAATTTAAAATAGAAATATCTTCTTTTAAAATGGACCTAGTTGGAAAAGCATATTATGTTGAAGTATTTTTTTTCATTTAAAAGAACACAGGCCTTTATTCATTGATCAGTACTGGTGGTGGGGTAGAGATTTATTTTCTTCTCTTCTTGTATTTGGGAAATGGGGTGGCCTGCGGAGGGAATTTGACAATAGAAAACCAAGGAGAATGAACACAGTAGGTGCAATTAGTGATACTTTCATACGAGTTTTGATGTGTTTATCACAATAGAGAAATTTGAAATGTCTCTATTTTTTTTCACTGCACCTTTCCCATCCTAGAGGAGGGCCATCATGAGGAATGAGGAAAATAGTTGAGTGGAATTGATTAGTAACTGCAATGTCAAGTCTACCTCCATCCCTTGTAAAATCATGTTCTTTTCAGAATGGCCAATGTAAATCTCAGAACATTTTAATCTCTTTGACTACAAGGGAATAAAGAAAGTTTTTTGCCTGTGACCACTGTTAGCTCTTTGGATTTATTTTATTTTATTTCTTAGAGTTAACTGTGGTTGTGATAATCTGTGTGAAGTCTCGAATATTTTATTTTATTTTTTTGAGTCGGCAGCAGTTGCATAACCTCTGTGACTTTTTTTCCATTCATTTTCAGAGTTGACATCCCCCTTTTACTAATGAACAAACTGTGGTTCAGAGAGATGATATGTCAAAGTGAGGATTTTAAATCAAGTATATTGACTTTAAATTCAACATTCACTATATTATAGGCTGAGATATATGGAACTGTGAGAATATGAAGTGTCTTTGGTTAGCTTTAATACAATTTAGTCAAGTCAACACAATCTTATAATAGTAAAAAAAAAAAGATAGTAATGAGATATAACTTAGCAGTAATTCAACCTTATCTATCCAGTAGTATATGAATATGTCATTAAACAAGAACACTGAAAAGATAGAACAGTTAATCAATAAGGATTTCATTAGGCAAGAAAATCAGTGAGGACTAGAGGAGACACAGAATACTTGGTATAGGCGGGAACTTCTGTTGATCTTTTGAGAACAGGCAAGCTTTTAATAAAAGAAGATATTGCAGGGGAAAAGGCGAGCAAAATTACCAGAGGTTACAGTGAGCTTCTCATGCATGGCAAAGATTGGCTTCATTGAAGGGGAAATTATATTCTGAAGAGTAAATGAGAAATAAAGTTGACCAAATTGTAGAAAGCCTTCAAAGTCAGGCTGAGAAATTTGGATTTGAGTAGGAGAATAACATGAAAAAAAATGAATCAATGAATAAATAAAAGACTATTAAGTACCTACTAGGTTAATCACTATGCCAAATACTAGAGATATGAACACAAAAGAAAGATATTTCTGGTCTTCAAGCAGTTTATATTCTACTACAGATGGGATCCAATATGTTCACATAAAATTATAATAAGATATTTACAAAATAAATACACAGATACATTGGGGCTAGGGGTCCTAGGAACCACAGGAATTATGAAAAGGCTTTTGAAGGAAATATCAGTTAAGCTGAGCCATAACGAGAGCTAGGGATTCCTAGAGGCATGAGTGAGGAAGGAGAGCCTCACAGGAACAGGCACGAGATAGGGTACTGTGTATGGTGAAAAACAAATAGGTCGGGTTGTCTGGAGTTCATAGTACATAAGTATAGTAATATGTAATCAGTCTGTGCCACTTTGCCTCACTTAAATCCAATTCATGCACAAGTCACAACATCTCCCCATGATGTCATGTGGTCCTCTTGCAGAAGGAAGGAGACAGTGAGACTTCCAGGAATGAAGATAGTGGAGTAAGCAGGAAATTGCCCAAACTCTCCCAAATTCACCTCCAACAACTATGAAATTAATTCTGGGAAAGCAGAACCAAAAAAAAAAAAAAGAAAGTGAAATTATCTTCCAGCCCAAGACAACTTGGAAAGTCAGTAGGAATGGTCTGCCTCACTTGTGTAAAGGAGGAGCACAGTCCAAGGCAGACAGTGTCTCAGCAAGCCAGTAGCAGGTACTGCTTCAAGACAGCATACTAAACCTATATGCACCAAATGGCATAGCATCCGTATTTTTAGAGGAGAAGTTCAGGGAGTTACAGGAACAAATGGACAGCAAAACTATACTAGTGGGGGACCTCAACCTCCCCCTCTCTGAACTAGATAAATCTAACCATAAAATAAAAAAAAAAAAGAAGATAAGGAGATGAATAGAATATTAGAAACATTAGGAATGATAGACCTCTGGAGAAAATTGAATGGGGATAGAAAGGTACATGGCACATACATGAAAATTGACCATTGACTAGGGCTTAAAAACCTCACAATCCAATGCAGAAAGGCAGACATGTTAAATACATCCTTTTCAGATCATAATGCAATAAAAATTATATGTACTAAAGGATCATGGAAAAATAGGCTGAAATAATTGGAAACTAAATAATCTAATCCTAAAAAATTAATGGATCAAACAACAAATCATAGAAACAATCAATAACTTCATTCAAGAGAATGACTTAATGAGACAACATACCAAAACTTATGGGATGCAGAGAAAGCAGTTCTTAGGGGGAAGTTTTATATCTGTAAATACTTACATGAATAAAATAGAAAAAGAGGAGACCAATGAATTGGGCACACAACTAAAAAAAAACTAGAAAAAGAATAAATTAAAAATCCTCAATTAAACACCAAATTAGAAATACTGAAAACCAAAGGAGAAATTAATAAAATTGAAATTAAGAAAACTATTGAACTAATAAATAAAACTAAGAGCTGGTTTTATGAAAAAAAAACAATAAAATAGATAAACCTTTGATTAATTTAATTAAAAAAGAAAGAAGAAAACCAAATTACCAGTATAAAAAATGAAAAGGGTGACTCCACCACTAAGGAAGAGGAAATTAAAACTATAATTAGGAACTATTTTGCCCAACTGTTTGCCAATAAATTTGGCAATCTTAGTGAAATGGATAAATATTTACAAAAATATAAATTGCCCAGATTAACAGAAGATCAAGAAAATACTTAAATAACCCAATCTCAGAAAAAAGAAATTGAATAAGACTCCCTAGGAAAAAAAATCTCCAGGGCCAGATGGATTTACAAGGGTATTCTACCAAACTTTTAAAGAACAATTAATTCCAAAACCATATAGACTATTTGGGAAAATAGGTGAAGAAGGAGTCTTACCAAATTCTTTTTATGATACGAATATGGTGCTGATACCCAAACTGGGAAGAGTCAAAACAGAGAAAGAAAATTATCGACCAATTTCCCTAACGAATATAGATGCAAAATTTTTAAATAAAATATTAACAAATAGATTACAGCAACTTATCACAAGAATAACACACTATGACTAGGTAAGATTTATACCAGCAATGCAAGGCTGGTTCAATATTAGGAAAATTATCAGCATAATTGATCATATCAACACCAAAACTAACAGAAACCACATGATCATTTCAATAGATGCAGAAAAATGCTTTTGACACAATATAACACCCATTCCTATCAAAAACACTAAAGAGACTAGGAATAAATAAAGTCTTCCTTAAAATAATAAGTAGCATCTACCTAAAACCTTCAGCAAGCATCATATGTAATGGGGACAAGATAGAAGCATTTCCAGTAAGATCATGAGTGAAACAAGGATGTCTATTATCACCACTGTGTTCAATATTGTACTAGAAACATTAGCTTTAGCAATAAGAGAAGAGAAAGAAATTGAAGGTATTAGAATAGGCAAAGAAGAAACAAAGCTATCACTCTTTGCAGATGATATGATGATATACCTAAAGAATCCTAGAAAATCAAGTAAAAAAATTCTTGAAATAATAAACAATTTTAGCAAAGTTGCAGGTTATAAAATAAACCCACATAAATCATCAGCATTTCTGTATATTACCAACAAATCCCAACAGCAAGAGATAGAAAGAGAAATTCCATTTGAAGTTACTGTAGACATTACAAAATATTTAGGAGTCTACCTATGGAAACAAACCCAGGAACTATATGAACACAATTACAAAATACTTTTCACACAAATAAAGTCAGATCTAAATAATTGGAAAAACATCAGTTGTTCATGGGTAGGCCAAGCTAATATAATAAAAATGACAATTCTGCCCAAGTTAATTTACCTATTCAGTGCCATACCAATCAAACTACCAAAAATTATTTTATAGAGTTAGAAAAAAATAATAAAATTCATTTGGAAGAACAAAAGGTCCAGAATATCAAGGTAAACTAATGAAAAGAAATGCATGGGAAGGTGGCCTAGCCGTTCCAGATCTTAGATTGTATTTTAAAGAAGCAATCATCAAAACTGCTTCATACTAGCTAAGAAAAAGAGTAGTGGATCAGTAGAATAGATTAAATATGCAAGACACAGTAGTCAATGATGATAGTAATCTATTATTTGATAAACCCTAAGACCCCAGCTTCTGGCATAAGAACTCACTCTTTGACAAAAACTGCTGGGAGAACTGGAAAACAGTATGGCAGAAATGAGGTATAGATCAAAATCTCACATCATATACTAAAATAAAGTCAAAATGGGTTCATGATTTAGATATAAAGGCTGATACTATAAGGAAACTGGGAGAGCAAGAAATAGTTTACCTATCAGATTTATGGAGAACAGAAGAATTCATGACCGAACAGGAGATAGAGAACATTACAAAAAGCAAAATGGAGACGTTTGATTACATTAAATTGAAAAGTTTTTGCACAAACAAAGCCAATGCAACCAAGATTAGAAGGAAAGTAGAAAATTGGAAAGACTTTTTACAATCAGTCTCTCTAATAAGGGCCTCATCTCTAAAATATAGAGAGAATTAAGTCAAATTTATAAGAACACAAGTCATTTCCCAATTGACAAATGGTCAAAGGATATGAACAGGCACTTCTCAGATGAAGAAATTAAAGCCATCTATAATCATATGAAAAAAATGCTCTATATCACTATTGATTAGAGAAATGCAAATCAAAACAACTCTGAGGTATCACTATCAGTTTGGCCAACATGACAAAATGATAAATGTTGGAGAAGATGTGGGAAAATTAGAACACTAATGCATTGTTGGTGGAGTTGTGAAATGATCCAGCCATCCTGGAGAGCAATTTGGAACTATGCCCAAAGCATTATAAGACTGTACATATCATTTGACCAAGCAGTACCACTGCTAGGCCCGCATTTCATTGATGTCATTGATCCTCTTCCTGAATGAAGGACAAACAACAATCTTTACACACCTTTAGTTTTAGCCCTTACTAATCATTTCTGGTTTATCCTTTCTACTCCAATATCATTCTCCAATGCAGGGAGGAAAAAGCAAAATAAAAATTGAATAGTAGTGTTTTCTTTCTGTCATAAAATATCCAAACTGAAAGTGGTTCTCTCTTTCCATTGATCTCCCTATTTTCTCCACATTTTTAAAAATCTCATGACCTTAAACAAATGGACTGCAGTCACCAAGTGTACAAAGCTGATAGCAGAACACTAGAGAAATCCAAGACCATTCAGTCTATGACCAAGTTAATTTAGGATACTTGAGAAGGAAAGGAAGAAGAGGTTTTGCCGGAAGCCAAATGATGTCTATTGATGGAGAGAATATAATGTGTGCTTTGCATGTAAGCACAACATAGGCTATGTGCTACATATGACCTGTGTGTTTGCTATAAAATATCCTCTGTTTTCTGTTTTCTGTTATTCCATTATGTGTGCTTCATTGCTTTACCTGCTGATGTTCTATGAGTTGATGTTATAGTATCAAAGGATTATAGATTTAAAGCTCAAAGGGACCTAAGGGTCCAATACTCTCATTTTCTTTCTTTTTTTTTCAGACTTTCAGATTTACTGATGTGTTTTATTTCTACATTACATACATTTATAGATTATTCCCATTTTATGAAATATATCTTATAACAGTAAAATAATTAAGTAAAATTAATAATAAAGTTAATTTATCTGAAAGTATAGGTCGCATTTCATATCTATAGCAGCCCCACCACTCTACTAAAAAAAAATCTATTTTCTTTTTTTCTTTCTCTCTGACCCTCCCCAAAAAAATTTCTTGTAACAAATATGTGTAGTCAAGTAAAGCAAATTTCCTTCAATTTTCAGCTATTGGAGGGAATTTTCTATGCTTAACTATACATATCTGTTGCAAGAAATTTTTTTTTCAATGGGATGGGGGTAAAAGGGAAAGAAAATGAATTATATCTGTATTACATAATCAATATACATATAGAAAATAGATAGATGTATACATGCAAGATACACATGTTTATATATAAATTATATGCATATACACATATATGTATGTATAAGGACAGATACATATATATATATGGTTGTGTAGATGGAGATATAGATGTCTTATTTTGTTACCCCAAGTATCTAACTTCTCTGTAACAGATAACATTTTTCCATATTGTTTCTCTAGAATCAAACTCTTTAGGGGTATAGACTCAGCAGTGGTATGACTGGGTGCATGCTCTATTTAGTAACTTTTTTCCATATAATTCCAAATTGCTTTCTAAAATGTTTTGGCTCATTTGAAAGTCAACCAACAATTCATATGAGGAAAGTGAAATTCAGAGAGATCAAATGATTTACCTCAGTTCACAAAGATATTAAGCAAAAGAGACAGGATTTAAATCCAAGTCCTTGGACTCCAAATACAGTATTTCTTCAACTTCAACTACCCTGTCTCATGTGTATGTATCATGTTATTGCATATGACATGTATTTGGCATTGCCAGCAACTCTGTTATTTAGTGTAGGCACTTAGGTAGCACAGTGTGCTATAACTACATACAGGAAGATCTGAGTTTAAATGTAGTCTCAAATGCCTACTAGTTATATGACCATTGGCAAGTCACTTAATCTCTGCCTCAGTTTCCTCAACTGCCAAATGAGAATAACAATAGCACCTATCTCACAGGATTCTTGTGGGGACCGAATGAGATATTTGCAAAACACTTAACAGAGTGCCTGGCACATAGCAGGTGCTATATAAATACTTATTCTCTTTCCCCTTTATCATTACATGAGACTTGCAGGTAGCCCATATTGCACAACTTCCATATGCATATGTGTATATATGCATGCATGTACACATATATGTGTATGTGTGGGTATATGTATGCATGCACACATACATACATATGCTATTGCCATATGTGTATTGAATGTATCTTGTTATTTTCCATATGTCTATGCTTTCCTCAAGAAATTCTCATGAATGGCAAAAAAAATTATGAAGCACTTACCATGTAGAAAGCTCCGTGCTAAGCCCTAGACATACTAATCAACTCAAAATCTAATGGGGAAAGAATAAATATGTAAAGTTTCTGCTACATCAGAAAACCCCATGGTCCTTAAGGTGCAGTGCTAAAACAGATGACAATACATCTTCTTTAATGTCATTTCTGCTGATTTAAAAAAAAAAAGGAAAAAATTTCTGATGTTGAACTATTTGACAACAATAAGGGCTGTGGTGGAGCACTTGTCCAGCTGTTGTCTACACCTGGGACCTTCGGTCTTCCTACCTCTCCCCTAAGATTACATTAGCTCTTCAGCTAGGTTTGTTTGCCTGCCTAGGGGATAATATTTTAATGAAATACATGAAAGGCATTTGAGATAATTTCTTGGGTCTGTAACGTTGAACCTGCCAGGTGGTATTTGCTGTGACTTTAAATTCTCATTTAAGGGTGGGGTTAAAAGAGAGAGCACTGAGCTCTTAATAGCTATGCATAATAAAGACAGGAATGTGGAATAAGGCAATTCACTCTAGCTTGTATTTCTGCCCCTACCTTCATTTGCATGACAATTTGGGATTTTGTTGTTAGTGAGAAGAATCTTGTAGACATCAGCATTTCAATTGTTTTAAGATTCTGAAGATCCTCTGGCAAGATAAGGTACTACCAAATCCTCAGACTCTACTAGAGACCAGTCCCAATAGTCTGGTCATGTGGTTCGAATGCCAAACTAATGTTTGCCTAAAAGACTATTTTACAGAGAACTCACAGAAGGCAAGTGTTCACATGAAGGTCAGAAGAAGCAATAGAAAGACAGTCGTAAGATCTCAATGAAAAATTTTGGAATCAATCCTCACATGACAGATACTGGCACAGGACCGCCCAACATGGCGGGCGGCATCAAAGAAGGCACTGTGTTCTATGAGCAAAGCAGAATTTCAGTAGCTCAAAAGAAACATGAGATGTGCAAATTTAGAGCCACCTCCACTCCAAATGTTCATCTGGACTATTTGTGCCCAACCTTTGGTACAGTCTTGGGAGCTTGTATTGGTCTGATCAGCCACAGTCGGATGTACTGCACCTTGACCCAACATAGTGACGTCAGTTTGGTCTCGCCAGCTATCTACAGAAGTCTTCATTTGAATGGGGTTGGTGTACACTTAATTTACCAATGAGTTTAAAGCCTGACGGCTACCATCAATGTGATTTAGCCTGTCTTCAGAGATGGTTTACTGTGCTGCGGTCGCTGCGCATGCTACAGCTTTTTGGAGCAAGTGAGAGGTGGGTGAGCAGCCCTGAAAAGGATTAGGTAAGCTCTCACATCAGAGGTGCTGATCCTCCCTGAACACTCCATAGACCCCATACATGGAGTAGGGAATTTCTTGTCATTTTATTTGTTTTGAGCTAATGTGTGCTCTAGCTGGCCAGTAAAATTAAACAGATAACCTATGTTTTTCAGTATGTGCAAACCTACAAAGTGTCTACAGGTGCCGAAGGGAGAAGGTGTGACATTACTGGTACTCTTGTGTGTGCATTCCCAGGTGGTAGAGGTAGCAATTTAGCATTTAAATATTTCTTTTTACCTTATGTGTCCCAATTCAAATTCACATCTAAGGATCTTTTAGGCAGGCAATTAAATGTTATTGTTGTCCTATTTGCTTACCTGTGTGAAATCTCCTGCCTCTTCCTCTTTCTCCTCATTCTTCTTTAGCTAGTTTTAAATGTGTAGTTAGCCAGCCTTTCCATTAATAATCTTGATTTAAGCAAGGCTTTTTCTTGCTCTCCAATCACTTCACACCACTGACATATGAAGCCAGCAGACCATTGGTATCAGAATTGTAAATCAGTACACATTTTGCAGCACCCATAGGTACAGTTGCAAACAGAACACTAATAACATTAAATTTCATTGTTTTAGGGGAAAAATGATTGATGATGGATACCTCAAGTCTAACTTACATGTGAGGTGAAATTTATTTTTCAGCTATTTCTCAATTTGCTTCTTCTGTTCCTCCCCTTAAGGCAAATGGAAATGAGATATGAGAGGAAGGGAAATGGGTGTTCTGCTTAAGGACATTTTTATTCCGTTCCTGCTGTGACAAAAATACTTCAACTCTGCATTCATTTCATCATTGTCCACTTCATTTCTCTATATTTCTGGGTCAATTTTGTCTTTCTAAGAATGGACATGCACTTAATAGAGAAGATAACTAATGCAAGTGCATGGTATTTATATATAATGTGTATGCAAAGAAACATACATCTATGTAAATGCGTCTATATCTGTCATTTATTTTTATATTTAAATCTAAATAACCTTCCATAAATTGCCTTTTTACTTGAGTCAAATAAACTCTAAAATCTTTGGTTGCTCAATAAATATTTATTATTAATGACACAAAAGATTAAGCACAAATTGCACAAAAGTGCTTCAAACTTAATTCAACAGCTACTAAATATCTAACGTGTGTGAGGCATTTGGTAGATACCGGAGATACAAAGATCAATCATAATGATCCTTAACTTCAAGATTTTTACATTTCCCTGGATTTCTAAGTAATACTTAATGGTAATGATTTTGTTAGTAGTAAAACATGACCTGACTCCTTTTATTGGACTGTGTGGCATGGTGGAAGGAGCCCTGCTTGGCTCTGATATCAGAGAATCTGGGAGATAATTCCATCTCTGAGGCTATTTACCTGCATGAACTTTGGCAAGTCATTTAACCAATATGGCCCTCAGGTTTTTTTTCATCTATAAAATAAGAAGGTTGAGCTAGATGATCTTTGAGGTTTTTTATAGCTATAGAAGTATGATACAATGATTCACACACTCTCTTCTCATCCTTCAGGATACACACACACACACACAAACACACACACACTCATGTATGTATATATGTATGTGTACATATGTCTATATACACATATTACATACAATCCATATAATATACATCCATATACCATACAATTCAATTGCATATATATATATAGCCCCTAAATCTATATTTTTAGTATTAACCTCAATCACCTCATTATCTCAAAATCCTTTTTTTTGTTGTGAACTCAACATCCTCACCTAGATATCTTCTTGACAATAGAAACCTAATGAGTCAAAAGTAATCTGTTCCCTGAACCCACAAATACACAAGCAGCTTTTTCCGATTTTAATAATGTAGCTAAAATAGAAGAAACAGCTAGTTGCCCTCTGACGTCTCCATTTTCTGTAGTATGAATGATAAACACTTGCTTTTAGGACTGACCACCTGGTGAATTTCCTAAGTATTATTGGGGTGCTTAGAGCCCCTTTTAGTATCTCTCTCAGATCCTGTGTCCCCCCACCACTACCACCTGAAGACAATGGAAGGAGAAGGACACAATGAATGCTTCCATGGTAAAGCAAAATTTTTCATTAAGAAATGATTTCCTTAGTGCCACTACTAACCTCTTTTCAGCTCATAAGTGCTTCCTCTAAGGAAAGGACAAAGGTCAGTATATACTCATCTTCTTATCTCGTTTCTATTCAGCGTATGGAAACTGCTACAGGTCACAATAGAAGCAGCTTTTCCAGGCCACCAAGCAATAGTGTATAGCAACCTTCCTCCCTACCTGGTTTTGGACATTGCTCTTGCTGCCTTAGGCTAAGATTCCCCTGGGTTCTGAACCTCTGGAATTAGTAAGGCAAAGTGGGATTACATGCACAAAATGAAGACAAGATACATGTCAAAAACAGAGGAACTTTTTGGGATTTGCAGAAAGGTCTATATTTGGTCAAAAAAAAAAGACTCAGCTTGGTCCCCCTAGCAGAGTAATATGAAGAAACACAAAACCTAGAGCCTCATTGTCTAAGTTTATCAGAATATGAAAAAATATGCCTTCCAAAAATAAGAATACTTTAAGAGTTATGAACTACTTATTCAACACTTTACATACATTTTCATCACTTAACATAACTGAGAGTTTGACATTTATGCACCAGAATTAAGATTAGAACCATGGGATTTGAGAGATAGTAGGGACCTAAATGACTATTCAGTTCAATCCCCTCATTCTGGAGATGAAGAAAATGAGCCCCAGGAAGTTAAATAGGTGGTTGACTTGCCCAGGGTAACTTGTTCATATCTACATGATGATAGAGCCAGGACTATTGCCAGCCTGGTGTACTGAAAATATCACTGGATATGGTATCAGAGGAGTTGTATTTGAATCTCATTTTTACTACTTTACTAGCTACAGGTAGTAGGTGGACAAGTAATTTCATTTTTCTAAGCCTCAATTTCCCCGTCTGCAATAATAATAACTAATATTTATATAAGGTGTCCCCCAAGTCTTAGTGCAATTTTCAGCTATTATACACATATACAGTAGAATTAGAACCCAGGTATCATGCTTCCTGTTTTAATATTCTTTTCATTCATACAATATATAATATATATATATATATATATATACATACAATGTAATGAAATTATTCTATATATTCTTCTATTTATCAGTTCTTTTTCTGGATGCAGCTAGCATCTTTCTTCATATGTCCTTCATAGTTAATTTGAGTATTTACAGTAGACAAAATAACTTATTCACTCAAAGTTGTTTTTAAAACAATATTGCTGTTATTGTGTACAATTTTGCCTTGGTTCTATTCATTTCACTCTTCATTATTTTGTGTAAGTCTTTCCATCTTTTCTAAAATCACTGAACTCATTATTTCTTATAGCACAGTAGGATTCCATCACAATCATATATCACAACTTGTTCAGCCATTTCCCAATTGATATGCATCCCTGAAATTTCTAGTTCTTTGCCACCACAAAGAGAGCTGCTATAAACATTTTAGAATATATAGTTTCTTTTCTTTTTCCCCTAATAACCTTTGGAAATAGAGCAAGTAGTGGTATTGCTGGATCAATGGGTATAGGTAGTTTAATAACTCTTTGCGCATAATTCCAGGTTGCTCTCCAAAATGGTTGGATCATTTCACAATTCCACCAAAAATGAATTAGTGTCCGAGTTTTTCCACATCCTCTCCAACATTTGTTATTTTCCCCTTCTCTCATTTTAGCCAATCTGGTAGGTGCCAAATAATAACTCAAGGTTGTTTTAATCTGCATTTCTCTAATCAGTAATGATTTACAGCATTTTTACATAATTATAAATTGTTTTAATTTCTTCATTGTAAAACTGCCTGTTCATATACTTTGACCATTTATAAATTGGGGAGTGATTCATATTCTAATGCATTTGACAAGTTCTTAATATATTTTAGATATGACACCTTTATCTGATTATCTATAAAAATTTCCCCCCGTTTTCCTGCTTTTTAAAAAATCTTGGCTATATTCATTTTATTTGTGTAAAACCTTTTTAATTCAATATAATACTATGAATATATATATACAAATGTACATATATGTATAATACACATTTTTGTACAATACACAAATTTATACAAATATACAACATGCAAAATTTTACAAATATACAAATACACAAATTTACACAAATTTGTCACATATGCTAGGTAAATGATCTATTTTCTGTATCATATTTTATCTATGAGATATATGATAAATACATGTTTATTATACATATGATAGATACATGATAAAGGAGATAGATAGAGATATATAACCAGGACTTGGCTTTGCCTTGTTTTGAGCATGCCCAGATCACCTAAAATGGAGCACCCTTCTTTTGGGAGAAGACTTTCTAAATTTCCTTGCCATGTGGATGGGAATAACCTCTTTTGATGATGCAAAAACAGAACGAGATAACATACTGAGATGCTCTCTTATCCAGGAAGACATCCAGGAAGAGCAGGGGTCTTGTTTAACTATACTAGGGGTGCCATGAATTGAGCTGGTGAGAGGAATAATGGCCTTCCCTTGTCTTCCCTCTCCCACCCCTATGTAGTCCTATAGCTTCAAGAAACAGGTTTGAGGTTGGGTTTTACTTTGGTTTGTTCTGTTTGATTGGCTTAAATTCTTGGCACAGGTGGTGAAATCTCTTCTGGACCTGGGAGCTCAAGCCCGGGTGACCTTGTAGCCAGGATTCCAGGCAGGATATGCAGCCAGCCTGCCCAGCAGGGAAGTCCTGAAAAGCCAGGGTGCCTGGGACTGGATCCAAAGATAGGTCTGTGACTTGGATCTTGGAGGGAATGTGCTAAATAAGAACTAGGTTAAACCGTGATCTTAATTTCACTCCTCTCCCCAGAGAAAAATGTGGTGCAGTTGGGAATTATGCCCCCAGGTGTTGGTGGGATATTTATATGGTTTTTTTGCTTCTTGCTATACCTTTGAAGTAAACATTTTTTTGCAAAAAATTAATCTGTTAAATGGTTATTTGGAACTGAGGAACATCCTCAGTGGGACAGGTGGGTGGTGTAGTGGTTACAGCACTGGACCTGAAGTCAGGAAGACAACTCCCTGAGTTCAAATCTGGCTTTAGACACTCAGACACTGTGACTCTGGGTAAGTCACTTTAACCCTGTTTGCCTCAGTTTCCTCATATGTAAAATGAGCTGGAGAAGGAAATGGCAAACCACTCCAGTATCTCTACCAACAAAGTTCCAAATAGGGTCATGAAGAATCAAACACAACAGAAAATGACTGAACAAGAACAACAACCTTAGTAAGGGCTGGAGCCAATGTCAGAGAGCTGCAACACCCCACCAAAGTCTTTAATAGTACCAGAGAACCATGAGTGAAATGGAAAACACCTGGCCTTCAGACTGTAGGGACCAAGGTAGTCACTGTTATAGATAAATGATAGAGAGAGACATAGGAATATAGATATTACATAGATATAGATATGAATCTGGGCAGCATATGTATCTGTATGTATTCATATACACATGTGTTTCTATCAGTCTATCCATCTATCTATTCACACATATCTAAAACTGGCTTCTCTACTAGGAGGTTCAAGTTAATACATTGTCATTTCAGGAGCCCTTGAACAATTCATTTTGTTTCTTTGGCTTCCTTGGGGTAGAGGATGGATTTTTACTTACTTTCCTTGGTTGGGAAATACTTGATCATTGAGCAAGCTTTTTATTTTTAATTATTTATTTCTCCTCCTGATTATGCCATCAATAAAGTAAAAAAAAAAATGTACTATATGAAAGGCAGAGGCAAGTCATATTGAGGAATTTCCTGAAAACCAACTTGCTAAGATGCTAAACCATGATTTTTGAAGGCATGTTTTAAGGTTTCTCCAGTTCTGTGATTTAATATTATAGAATGGTTCAAGTTTTAAAAGATTCAACTGATGAGCAAAAATTATCTTTCCATGCAGCATAGAAAAGAGAAAATATCAATTCTCATATTTTAAGATGCAAAAGAGTCTCTAATTTAAAGCCATTTAGCACTAGGTAACATATGTAAAGGGATCTGTCATCTTACAGAAAATGACATGGAGAGGGATATGTCATAATCTTGACTTATTACACAACCAGGCTGCTTTTACTATGGGACATCTTCATGGCCTGTGACCTAAGGACTGATTTGGACAAAGTCTATTATTATGTAGTGAATAAATGCAAATTCTCAGAATTCTATATTTCATGTTGAAAATTGAATGATGTGAGTTAGGAAAATGTAATCTTTTTTTTTTCCAGGTTGACAACGGGTTTGATGATAATCCCTGAAAAGCATACCAACCAACTAATCAACAAATAATCCTCAGAGCCATCAGTTTGAAAGTGCAAGTGATGTTTCTGAAACAAAACAAAACAAAAAGCAAAAGTAAAACAAGGCAAAATAAACAGACATTGGAGGAATTTTCTCCAAAGCTTCAATATTGCCTCTTTGCTCCAAAACTACTACGAAAAGCCCTTATTAATGAATTATTTTTAAAACCCTAAGATTATGTCTCTACTTTATCAGCACTTGACACTTTCAGCTGAAAGACAGCACAAATAAAAAGAAAGAATATGGTTGAAATGGTAAATTTCTTTTTCTTTTTTCTCCCATTCAGGAAGATGTATCAAGACTGTAACCCTTGCATCCAAAATGCTAATGCTGGGTTACTCTGCAAATCTCAAGCAAGGGACCTTTTCAATATATTTTTTCAGCCATCAAAATGGAATTCTATTGCCGAGGTTATTTCTAGGCAGATTTATATACTTTAATTGGGTTTTGGTGACATCATCAGACCACTCAAGCTTTAGCTATGTTATGTTTCTACTAAACATAAAAATCACTAAAGCCCTGAATAAAAATTCAACCTTATATATGGTCATTTTCACTGTTTCATAAATAGATGTAAGTAAGCAAGCATAGAGCTTTGGATGTTGGCTCCCAGGGACTGTCTCATAGAGAGGGCATTATATATGTAGGGGAAAACACCACATTCACATGCAAGCCTGTTTCCTACTCACTCATCTCAAATCTATTCCTCCTGTTTTTCAGCCTCATAAAATGGACTTTATCTTTAAATTATTTTTGTCTCTCTGTCTGTGTCTGTCTCTGTCTCTTTCTGTCTCTCTCTTTCCTCCCCTCCTCTCTATCTGTCCCTGACTCCATATCTCTGTCTGTCTTTTCATTCTCCCTTCATTTCCCCCACCCTAAAACACTGCAAATAAGTACCACCAGATATGTAATTGTGAATCTAGATTTGAATACTGAATCACAGTGAGATCAGAGGCCCAACCCACTACTTCCTATAGTAAACAATTCCGTGTTTGGATGATACTAATTTTAAGGAAATATATTCTTAATTTAAGGCTAAATATTCCTCTTTTCCACTTCTACTTATTATAATTTCTAGATTTACTATGTGGGGTCATGTTGAAGAAACCTAATCCTCTATCTGGTGACAATGCTTCAAATACTTTAAGAAAGCTGTAATGCTTCACCTCTATGTCTTCTTTTCCTTAGGTTTAACATCTGAAGTTTCTTCACAGGATTTGGTGGCTTCTTCTTTAAAGAATCAGTGGGCTTGTAATATGATATTCCAGAAGGCAAAGGAGCTTGGATTACATCCAAGAATCAACTACCCAGAAAAACTGAGCACAGTCTTTCAGGGGGAAAATGGACATTCAATGAAACAGGGAACTTGTAAACATTCCTGAAGAAAAGATCAGAGCTGAACAGAAAATTGGATTTTCAAATACAAGATTCAACTGAAACATAAAAAAGGTTAAAAGGAAAGAAAAAACAAGTTATTCAATAAGGTTAAACTGTTTATATCCCTACTCAGAAGATTATATTTGTAACTTTTAAGAACTGTATTACTATTAGTGCAGTTAGAAGGAATGCACACACGGGGGTGTGAGTATAAGTTGACTTTGATGGGATAATATAAAAAAATTAAGGGGTGAAAAAGAGGATTGAATTGGGAGAAGAGCAAAGGGAGATTGAAGGAGAAAGCAACAAATATTGGAGGGGGTGTAGAAAAATTGGGACACTAATTCATTGTTGGTGGAATTGTAAACTGATTCAACCATTTTGGAGAACAATCTGGAATTATGCCCCAAAGGTTATTAAACTGCTTTTACTCTTTGACCCAGCAATACTTCTGCTAGGTATATTTCCAAAGATGATTAGGGAAAAAGGAAAAGAACCGCCATGTTCTAAAATGTTTATAGCAGCTCTCTGTGTGGTGGCAAAGAACTGGAAATTGCAGGGATGCCCATCAATTGGGGAATGTCTAAACAAGTTGTGGTATATAATTGTGATGGAACACTACTGTGCTATAAGAAATGATGAAATCAATGATTTTGGAAAAACATGGAAAGACTTACATGAAATAATGAAGAGTGAAATAAGTAGAACCAGGAGAACATTGTGTACCATAACAGCAATATTGCTTTAAGAATGACTTTGAGTAAATAGGTTATTTTGACTATTATAAATATCCAAATTAACTATAAAGGACATATGAAGAAAGATGCATCCAGAGAAAGAACTGGTAAATAGAAGTATGTAAAGAATAATTTCACATACACACACATATATACACAAATACACAAATATGCCTATTTATGTCTAATGGCGGCCCTCTCTAGGGTGAGGAGGGAAGGGAAAATAAATTTACATGATAACTCTGTGGTATATTTAAAAGGAATAGCAAGTTGTACATAGTAGATTTACACTTTCATGTGTAATCATTTTTTATTGTATTATGTTATAGAAATGCTTGTTTTATTCCATAAATTAAAAATAAAATACATATAAAAATAAAGAAAATGTAATGGAAAATCCATGAAAAAAGGAAGGAAGTGAGAGGCAGAATGGGGTAAATTATATGACATGAACAGGTTCAAAAGACCTATTATAGTGCAAGGGAAGAAAGGAGTAGGATGAACATTGTTTGAACCTTACTCTCATTGGAATTGGCTCAAAGAGGCTCACTTAGTTGGATATAGAAATCTGTCTTACCATATAGGGAAGAAGAAGAGGAAAAAGAAAAGGGGAAAGGGCAGTTTGAGGGAGGCAGTGGTCAGAAACAAAGCACTGGTGAGGAGGAACAGAGTGGAGAGATGAATATTTACTAAAATACAAATTGCCCAGATTAACAAAAGAGAATAAAACAGAATAATTATGTAACCCCATCTTAGAAAAAGAAAAAGAACAAGTCATCTTTGAACTCCCTAATAAAAAATCCCGAGGGACAGATGGGTTCACAAATGAATTCTACCAAACATTTAATGAACAATTAATTCCAATGCTATAGAAATTATTTGGAAAAATAGGTGAAGGAATTCAAACAAATTCCTTTAAATACACAAATATGGTGCAGATAGCAAAACTAGGAAGAGCTAAAATGGAGAAGGAAAATGACAGATCAGTTTCCCTAATAAATATTGATGCAAAAAATTAAATAAAATGCTAGCAAGGAAATTACACCACTTTATCACAAGGATCATACACTATGGCCAGGTGGGATTTATACTAGGAATGTAGTGCTGGTTTGATATAAGCAAAACTATCAGCATAATTAACCATATCAATAACAAAACCAACAGAAATAATATGATTATCTCAATAGATGCAGAAAAAGCTTTTGACAAAAATACAGCAATCATTCCTATTAAAAACATTAGAGAGCATAGGAATAAATGGAGCTTTCTTTAAAATAATAAGTAATATCTATCTAAAACCATCAGCAAGCATTATCTGGAATGGGGATAAGCTAGAGCCTTCCCAATAAGATGAGGGGTGAAACAAGGATGTCCATTATCACCACTATTATTCAATATTGTTCTAGAAATGTTAGCTATAGCAGTAAGAGAAGAACAAGTTGAAGGAATTATAATAGGCAATGAAGAAAGAAAATTATGGCTCTTTGCAGATGATATGATGGTATACTTGGAGAATTAAATAAAAAACTAGTTTAAATGACCAACAACTTTAGCAAAGTTGCAGGATAAAAAAAATAAACCCTCATTAATCATCAGTATTTCTATATATAACCAATAAAGCCCAGAAGCAAGAGATTGAGAAATTCCATGTAAAATAACTGCAGACAATATAAAATACTTGGGAATCCAACCTGCCAAGACAAATCCAGGAACTATATGAACACACTTATAAAACACTTTTCACACAAATAAGGTCAGGTCAAAACAATTGAAAAAATATCAGTTGCTCATGGGTAGGCCAAGTCAATGGAATAACAATGAGAATTCTACCTAAATTAACTTATTTATTCAGTACCATACTGAACAAACTACCAAAAATTATTTTATAGAGCTAGAAATAATAATAATACAATTCATCTCAAAGAACAAAAGGTCAAGAATATCAAGGGAACAGCTGAAAAAAATACATAGGAAGAAGGCCTAGTCATACCAGATATCAAACTGTTTTATAAAGCAGCAATTATCAAAACTACCTGGTACTGACTAAGAAATAGAGTGATGAGTCAGTGGAATAGATTAGGTACACAAGACAAGGTAGTAATTAACCATTGTAATCTAGTGTTTGATAATCCCAAAGACCCCAGGTTCTGGGATAAGAACTCACTATTTGACAAAAAGTGCTGGAAAAAAATTTTGAAAAATGGCTGAAATGAAGTGTAGACTAGCATTTTACACTGTATACCAAGCTAAGGTCAAAATGGGTACATGATTTAAACATAAAGAGTGATACCATAAGCAAATTAGGAGAGCAATGAATAGTTTATTTGCCAAATCTATGGAAAAGAGAAGAATTTACAACAAAACACTAGAGAACATTATGAAATATAAAATGGAAAATTTTTATTATATTAAATTTTTAAAGTTTTTGCACAAATGAAACCATTGCAACCAAGATCAGAAGGAAAACAGAAAGCTGGCAAACAATTTCTCAGTCAGTATTTCTGATAAAGGCCTCATTTCTCAAACCTATAGAGAACTGAGTCAAACTTATAAGAATACAAGTCATTATCCAATTAGTAAATGCTCTAAAGAGAAGAATAGGCAGTGTTTTTTTTTTAAAAATTAATTCATTAATTTTTAGTTTTCAACATTCACTTCCAAAAGCTTTTGAGTTTTAAATTTTCCCCCCACTTCCCTGTTCAAGATGGCATAAAATATGAGATAAGCTCTACATATACATTCTTATTAAACATATTTTCACATTAGTCATGTTGTAAAGAAGAATTAGAACCAATAGGAGGAACCACAAGAAAGAAGAAAGAAAACAAAACAGAAGGAAAAAAAGAGCAGATAATATGCATTGGTCTGCATTCAGACTCCACAGCTCTTTTTCTGGATGTGGATTGCATTTTTCCATCATGAGACTTTTGGAGATGTCTTACATTCTTGCATTGCTGAGAAGAGCTAAGTCTATCAAAGTTAGTCATCACACAATGTGGCAATTACTGTGTACAACATTCTTCTGGTTCTGCTCACTTCACTCAGCATCAGACCATACAAGTCTTTCCAGGTTTTTCTGAAGTCAACCTGTTTATCATTTCTTATAGCACATTCCATTACATTCATATACCACAACTTGTTCAGCCATTCCCCAATTGATGGATATCCCCCTCAATTTCTAATTCTTTGCTACCCCAGAAAGAGCTGCTATAAATATTTTTGTAAATGTGGGTCCTTTTCCCATTTTTATGATTTCTTTGGGATACAACTTTAAATGTGCTATTACTGGGTCAAAGGGTATGCACATTTTTTATAGCTTTTTGGGCATAGTTCCAAATTGTTCTCGAAGATGATTAGATCAGTTCACAACTCCACCAATAATGCATTAGTGTTCCAATTTTCCCACATCTTCATTAATGTTCATCATTTTCTTGTTTCATCATGTTAGCCAATCTGATAGGTGTGATGTGGTACCTCAGAGTTGTTTTGATTTGCATTTCTCTAATAAATAGTGATTTAGAGCATTTTTTCATATGACTATAGATAGCTTTAATTCCTTCATCCGAAAACTGCCCATTTCTCAATTGGGGAATGACTTGTATTCTTATAAATTTGACTTAGTTCTCTATATATTTTAGAAATAAGGCCCTTATCAAAGACATTGGTTATAAAAATTCTTTCCCAGTTTTCTGCTTCCCTCCTAATCTTGGTTGCATTGGCTTTGTTTGTGCAAAAAAACTTTTCAATTTAATGTAATCAAAAGTATCAATTTTGTATTTCATAATGTTCTCTATCTCTTGTTTGGTCATAAATTGTTCTGTTCTTCATAATCTGATAGTAAACTCTTCCTTGCTCTCCCAGTTTGGTTGTAGTACTAGCCTTTATATCTAAATCATGTATCCATTTTGACTTTATTTTGGTATAGGGTGGAAGATTTTGGTCTGTGCCTAGTTTCTGCCATACTCTTTTCCAGTTTTCCCAGCAGTTTTTGTCGAATAGTGAGCTCTTATCCCAAAAGCTGGAGACTTTGGGTTTAACAAATAGTAGATTACTATAGTCATTGACTATTGTGTCTCATGTACCTAACCTATTTCAGTGATCCACCATTCTATTTCTTAGCCAGTACCAAGTAGTTTTGATGATTGCTGCTTTACAATACAATTTAAGACCTGGTATGTCTATCCTACCTTCCCTAGCATTTCTTTTCATTTGCTCCTTTGATATCCCGGAGAGATGAATCTTGTCATTATTTTTTCTAGCTCTATAAAATTATTTTGGTAGTTTGATTGGTATGACACTGGATAAGTAAATTAATTTAGGTAGAATTGTCATTTTTATTATATTAGCCTGGCTTAACCATGAGCAACTGATGTTTTTCCAATTATTTAGATCTGACTTTATTTGTGTGAAAAGTGTTTTATAATTGTTTTCATATAGTTCTTGGGTTTGTTTAGGCAGGCAGACTCCAAAGTATTTTATAATGTCTACAGTAACTTTAAATGGAATTTCTCTTTCTGTCTCTTGCTGCTGGGCTTTGTTAATAATATATAGAAATGCCAATGATTTACGTGGCTTTATTTTGTAGCCTGCAACTTTGCTGAAATTGTAAATTGTTTCAAGTAGTTTTTTACTTGATTATCTAGAATTCTCTGAGTATATCATCATATATCTGCAAAGAGTGATAGCTTTGTTTCTTCTTTGCCTATTCTAATATCTTCAATTTCTTTTTCTTCTCTTATTGCTAAAGCTAACATCTCTAGTACCATATTGAATAACAGTGGTGATAATGGACATCTTCGTTTCACCCCGATCTTATTGGAAATGTTTCTAGCCTATCGCCACTTCATATAATGCTTGCTGAAGGTTTTAGGTAGTTACTACTTATCATTTTAAGGAAGACTACATTTATTCCTATGCTCTCTAGTGTTTTTAGTCTGAATGGGTGTTGATGATCAGTCAGTTTTCATATGAAGAAGTCAAAGCTAGCTGTAGTCCTATGAAAAAGATGCTCTAAATCACTGTTCACTAGATAAATTCAAATTAAGAAAACTGAGGTACTACCTCACACCAATCAGATTGGCTAATATGACAGAAAAGGAAAATAATAAATGTTGGAGAGGATATGGGAAAATTGGGACACTAATGCTTTGTTGATGGAGCGGTGAACTGATCTAAAGATTTTGGAGAACAATTTGGAACAATGCTCAAAAGACAACAAAAGTGCATGCCCTTTGATCCAGCAATAATACTATTAGGTCTGTATCCCAAAGACATCATAAAAAAGGAAGAAGAAACTAAATGTAAAAACATACTTATACAGCTCTGTTTGTGGTGGCAAAGAATTGGGAACTGAGGTGATCCCCATCAATTGGAGATGGCTGAAAAGTTGTGGTATAAGAATGTAATGGAATACTATTTTGCTATACGAAATGATGAGCAGGCAGATTTCAAAAATACCTGGGGAACTTACTTGAACTGATGCAAAATGAAGTGAGTAGAACAAGAACATTTTAAACAGTAATAACAACATTGTGCAATGATCAGCTATGATTGACTTAGCTCTTCTCAGCAATATAATGATCCAAGACAATTTTAAAAGACTCATAAAGAAAGTTTTGTCCACAACCAGAAAAATAACTGATGGAGTTTGAATGCAGATGAAAGCATACTATTTTCACTTCTAAAATTTGTGTGTGTGTGTGTGTGTTTCTTTTGTTCTGTTTATTCTTTCACAACGTGACTAATATGGAGGTATGTTTTACATGATTGCACATGTATAACCTATATCAAATTGCTTACTGCCTTAGGGAGGAGGGAGTGGAAGGAAGGAGGGAGGGAAAAATTTTAGAACTCAAAATTTTATTTAAAAAATTAGTATTAATATTGTCCTTATGTGTAATTGGAAAAATAAAATATTATTTTTTAAAAAGAAGCCATCTGAGAAGATAACTCATTCCCACCTGTAGCCTCATCCTTTCCCCCCTGCTCCACTCTTTGCATAGGTAGAAGTCTGAAAGTGTGAATTTTGCATGTATTTTTTTTAATATATCAATTGGTTTTGGTATTTTTTTTTTGTCTTCTCCCTCTTCTTTTTATTTTTTGTTATAAAGGACAACTTTCTTGGAGGAAAAAAGAGAAGGGATAAAGAGAGAAATACAGGTGATATAAAACAGAAGATAAAAATAAAAGTCTATTTAAAAAAAAAAGATCATTGATAACCTTGGAGAGAACAACTTCAGTTAAGTTGTGAAGTTAGAAACCAGATTGTGAGAGTATGAACAGTGAGTGGAACATGAAGATGTGGAGGCAATGAAATATAGACAAAGATTTCTAGGAGTTTGACTGGGAAAGGAAGGCTGATAAATCAGTCATTTGGTGTCTAGAACACTGTTCTCAGTAAGCTGTTTACAAGTGTAATTAGCCACTTACCTGCTCTAAAGCTACAAGTGGCTTAATTGTGGTAGCAGTGAGATCTGTTGCTGAATATAAAGCCAACTGATGTTTGTAAAGCTTGAACATCTGAGCCAAGTGATATTAAAATTTATGAAGAATATTAAGTGTGCAAAATGACTAGTTTTGGACAAAATATAAACTATTCAGCAATTTTTTGCTTCCCATTTTATTTCCTAATCTGTTCTTATCCTCTGAAAAGGCTCTTTTGGTTCTTAATGGAGACAACTGCTATCCTTACTTTTCTTCTATTCTCTTCACTTGAAGAGCTGTCTGGTAGAGATGAAATCTAGTTCTATTTTCACATCCTTCACAGACTCATTGAGGGCCTTGCAGTGAGTTAACTTAAATATCCCACCTCCACTTGTTCATCAATAATGAGAAAACTACTTTAGCCCTCCCACAACAAGGAGGTATCATTGGTACAGTGCTGAATTGGGAGTCAAGGACAGGGTTCAAATCAAGCTCTGCCACTTTCTACCTACTTAGGTGATTTGTGGTACATCATGTAACCTCTCTGGGCCTCTGTTTCCAAATAAAATGAGAAAATTTAAATAGATAACATCTAGACTCTTCTAGCTCTAAATCAATGACCCTATGATTCTTCAATTCATCTTCCACATAACAGTCAAATTAATCTCCCTAACATACAGGTCTGACTATGTCAGTTCCTTATTTAAGAGCCCTAAGTGGCTACCAGTTGACTAAGAATAAACTCCGTAACTTGGCAGTGAAGGCCCTCCATGATCTCACTGCAGCCTCCCTATCAGACTCCACTTCACACACTGAAATCAGGACAAGCTGGACTATTAGACATTCACTCCAATTTAACATGCCCTCTCCTACCTCTGTCTATCTCAGAAAGTCCTTCATGTGCCAGGAATGTCCTACCTACATGTGTCTGATTGGTGAAATCCATACCTTTCTTTCAAGCCCAGCCCCAGCCTCCAGGAAGCCTTCCCTAAAAACTAATATTTGTGGGTCAAGGACTGCCCATACCCAGCAGAGGATCTAAAATAGGGTACAGAGCAGATAACCTTTGTCCTTGGGTCAGGATTCACCAACTCTGCTTTCTAGCCCTGCTTTGACTGTATACACTGAACTCCCAGACTCTAGGCCCTGCCTGGACATAGACTTACAGTGCCTCCCTGCCAGTGGTGTTCTGATAAATGTTTAACATTTATGAGCTTGGTGGAGCCAAGATGGCAGAGGGAAAGCAGTGACTTGCTTGAGCTCTCCCCCCAAACCCCTCCAAATACCTATAAAAATGGCTCTAAACAAATTCTAAAGCAGAAGAACCCACAAAAAGACAGAGTGAAACAAATTTCCAGTCAAAGACAACCTGGATGGTTGATCAGAAAGATATATCGCACTGGGCGGGGACAGGAGCGCAGTTTGGCTTGGGCACACAGGCCACAGTGAACCTGGAGCAGGCCTCAGAGGACTGAATCACAGGCAGCTGTGGCAATCTCCAGACTTCTCAACCCATGAACACCAAAGACAACTTAGAAGGTCAGTGGGAAAATTTTGTGACTATGGTGAGAGAAGCAGCTAGGTCTCAGCCGCCCCCAGGGCTGTGGCTGTTTCCTGAGCTTCAGGCCCACAGACTGAGGGGGAATTGAGTGGCTGATCAGAGGGGGATTTCAGGGATCTCTTTGCCAGTGCTGAGGCAGGAATCTCTTGCTTTACTGCTGCTTGGATCTGGGTCACAGTTCTGAGGGGCGGTCCTGGGGTGAGGAGGAATGCTGGTGTGGTGAAACTTGTTGTGGTGGTATAGAGGAAACACATCACCCCTTATCATAGTACCTTGGGTGAACTGAAAATTTTCAGGTCCCTAGAATTATCTCTGAAAACAGCTGTACAAACCCCCAAAACTTGGGACACCACATTCTCCATATTGGAAGCAGACTCCTACCTTAACAAAGAGTTTAAAACTCAAGAAATTGGTTGGGATCATGAGCAATCAGCGCAAAAAGAGACTATATTATCTTACTTTGGTGACAAAGAAGATCAAAACATACAAACAGAAGAAGACAACAAAGTCAAAGATCCTACATCCAAAGCCTCCAAGAAGAATATGAATCAGCCCCAGGCCTTGGAAGAGCTCAAAAGGGATTTTGAGAAGCAAATAAGAGAAGTAGAGGAAAAACTGAGAGTTTTGCAAGAAAATCATGAAAAACAAGTCAACAGCTTGCTAAAGGAGACCCAAAAAAAAATACTGAAGAAAATAACACCTTAAAAAATAGCCTAGCCCAAATGGCAAAAGAGATCCAAAAAGCCAGTGAGGAGAAGAATGCCCTAAAAAGCAAAATTGGCCAAATGGAAAAGGAAGTCTAAAAGCTTACTGAAGAAAACACTTCCTTAAAACTTAGAATGGAGTAATGGAAGCTAGTGACTTTATGAGAAATCAAGACACTGTAAAAACAAATCCAAAAGAATGAAAAATTAGAAAACAATGTGAAATATCTCATTGGAAAAACAACTGACCTGGAAAATAGATCAAGGAGAGAGAATTTAAAAATCATTGGACTATCTGAAAGCCATGATTAAAAAAAGAGCCTAGACATCATCTTTCAAGAAATTATCTAAGAAAGGGCAGCTAGGTGGCACAGTGGATAGAGCATCGGCCCTGAAGTCAGGAGGACCTGAGTTCAAATCTGGACTCAGACCAAACACTTGACCCTTACTAGTTCTGTGACCCTGGGCAAGTCACTTAACCCTAATTGCCTAAAAAAAAAAAAGAAAGAAAAAAAGAAATTATCCAGAAAAACTGCCCTGATATTTTAGAACCAGAGGGTAAAATAGAAATTGAAAGAATCCACCAATCACCACTTGAAAGAGATCCCCAAAGGAAAACTCCTAGGAATATTGTAGCCAAATGCCAGAGCTCCCAGGTCAAGGAGAAAATATTACAAGCAGCCAGAAAGAAACAATTCAAGTATTGGGGAAACACAATCAAGACAACACAAGATTTAGCTGCTTCTACATTAAGGGACCACAGGGCATGGAATATAATATTCCGGAGAGCAAAGGAGATAGGATTACAACCAAGAATCACCTACCCAGCAAAACTGAGTATAATCCTGCAGGGGAAAAAATGGTCATTCAGTGAAATAGAGGACTTTCAAGCATTCTTGATGAAAAGACCAGAGTTGAATAGAAAATTTGATTTTCAAATACAAGACTCGAGTGGAACATAAAGAGGTAAACAGGAAAGAGAAAATCATAAGAGATTTATTATGGTTGAACTGTTTACATTCCTGCATGGAAAGATGATATTTGTAACTCATGAGACCTTTGTCAGTATTAGGGTAGTTGGAGGGGAAAAAATTATATGTATGTATATATGGATATAGATAGATAGATAGATAGATAGATAGATAGAGGGTACAGGGTGAGTTGAAAATGAAGGGGTCATATCTGGAAAATAAAATTAAGGGGTGAGAGAGGATTATACTAGCAGAAGGAGAAAGGGAGAGGTAGAACGGGGTAAATTATCTCACAAAAAAACAGAAAAGAAAGGGCTCTTACAATGGAGGGGAAATGGAGGAAGGTGAGAGGGAATGAGTGAATCTTATTCTCATAGAATTTGACTTAAGGAGGGAATAACATATACACTCAATTGGGTATGGAAATCTGTCTTACACTACAGGAAAATGGGTGGGGGGGAAGGGGACAAGAGAGTAGGGGAATGATAGGGAGGAGGACAGATTGGGAAAGGGTGTAATCAGAAGCAAGTACTTCTGAGGAGGGTCAGGGTCAAAAGAAACAATGGAATAAAGTGGGGGGATAGGATTAAGGGAAATAGAGTTAGTTTTTCATAGCATGTCTACTATGGAAGTGTTTTGCATAACTTACATATATAACCTATATTTAGTTGCCTTATCAATGAGGGTGGGTGGGGAGGGAGGAAGAGAGAAAATTTGGAACCTAAAGTTTTAAAAACACATGTTTAAAATAATGTTTTCACATGCAACTGGGAAATAAGAAATACAGGAAATGGGGTAGAGAAATCCATCCCGCCCTATATAGGAAAATTGAAGGAGAACGGGATAAGAGAAGGGGGGCGGAGAGATAGAAGGGAAGGCAGACTAGAGGAAGGGGTATTCAGAATGCATGCCATCTTGGGGTGGTGGGAGGGGGGAGATGGGGTGAAAATTATAACTCAAAATCTTGTGGAAGTAAATGTTGAAAACAAAAAAATAAATAAAAATTACCATAATAAAAATATTTATGAGCTCTCTGGGAATGGGGGTGGGAAATATATACATGACACACAATTTTAATTGACAATATTAATATTTTCTTCATCATTTCTTGAGTCTATACAATCAAAAAAAACAATAAATCAAGCCCTGATTTATAACATTTGCTATAAAGTTGCATTTTTGACTGAGATGTGAATTTTCATAATGCAAATTTAACAATGGGATCTAATGAGCTAATTCAAACTGGTTTTGCCACTCTCCTGCTCTCTGCCCACTTCTTCCTACCTTAGCTGAACTCCTGGTAGACAATATGTTGTTTTACAGTTAATGGCATAAGACTCCACAAGCAAAATTTTATGCCTTTGTCATAGTCAGAAATGAATAGATCCTGGGCTGAGCATGCTGTCTACTTACTGGAACCAAAACTTACAGTTTTGATGTAAATTAACAGAGACATATAGATTCATCCAGAAAAATCTGCTTTAAGGAATTCTTGTCTTCTATATTATGTCATCCATAATACTGAATAACTAGAAATACTTAATGATCTAATTGTGGATGATTTTTTTTCTGTGTATGCCTGGTGGTTGAAGAGATGGATGTTCTTGTGTGTGTTTGAGAGGGAGAAAAGCAGGGAGAGAAGGAAAGAGAGAGACAGACAGAGACAGAGAGAAAGATAAAGAGAGAGATAAGGATAGAGAAAGAGATGAACAGAGAGAGAAAGCAAGAAACAGAGACAGAGACACAGAAGAGAAGTGGAGAGGAACACTGATTATTTAAAGTCCAGTAAATCAGGTGGTTGGCATCATGTCCTATTCGATCTGACATCATATGAACTGAATTTGAGTCCTAGCTTTGCTACCTACATGACCTTGGCAAATCTTTTCATATCTTTGGGCTTCATCTTCCTAATATTTAAAATGATAGGAGTCAGATTAGCAAAGATGACAAAAGACAGAAAATAGCCAATGTTGGAAGGAATGTAACAAGACAGGCTTCATTAATGCATTTTTGGTGAAGCTATAAATTGGTCTAACCTCTGGAAAATAATTTGGAACTTTTTTTTCAAAAGATCACTGAGCTTTACCTACCCTTTGTCCCAGCTATGCTAATATTAGGTATATACCCCAAGGAGGTCAAAGATAGGGTCAAAGGTCTCATAATACATACATACATACGTATATACATATATGTGTGTGTGTTAAAATATAAATACACACACACACACACACAAAATGTGCAATAGCAAGACCTGTAAAGAAGGAAAGTAGGTGTCCTATCAATTGGGAAACATCTCTATGAATTTTGGTATATGAATATAATACAGTGTGTCTTCCCAATAATCTTAGTGCAGCTTTAATAATGTACAAGTGCACTGAGATTTTTTTTGGGGGGGAGACACTTTGTATTGCATTGCAACAACCAACAAATATGAAGAATTCGGAGAAATGTAGGAAGACTTGTATCAATTGATTTAGAGGGAAGTAAGCAGTATCAGAAGAAGAATTCACATGATAATCTCAGCATAAAAATGTTGATTAATAATACTAGCTTTTTACATAGCACTTAAGGTTTGCAAAGCATTTCAAAAATGTTATCTCATTTTATCCTCACAACAACACTGGGAGGTAGGTGCTATTTTTAACCCACATTTTACAAATAAGGAAACTGAGGCATACAGGTTAAATGAATTGTCCAGAAATGCACAGTTAGTAAGTTTATGAAGCCATATTTGAACTCAGTTCTTCCTCTGTCCAGGTCCAGTGCTCTATTCACTGTACCACTTAGCTGCTGAAAGACTTCAGAACCTTGATAATTCAGTGTCCAATTGTGACTTCAGAGGATTGATGGTTAAGCACATCTCCCAGTTTAGTGGTGGGAGACTATAGGTTCAATATCATAGGATCATAGATTTATAGCTGAAAAGGGACCTTCCAACCTCCTCATTTTAAAAATGAACTAACAAGGTAAAGTGATTTTTCCAAAGTCGCAAATAGTAAGCAGCCAAGCTAAGATTTGAACCCAAGTTCTCCAATTCAAAATCCAGCACTCTTTCCTCTGTACCAGGATACCTTCTAAATTAGATTCACATTTTCAGACATGGGCAATATGTGATTTTTTTCCTTATTTTTACAAGGGTGAGTGTGGTTCTACTCGGGAGAAGAATCATTGGGAAGTTGCAATGAAATAAAAAGGCATTAATAAACATTTGAAGAAATGTTTTTGAAAATTAAAAAAAAAAAGAATGAGAGGTTTGACTCTATGCTCCCTAAGAGCATTTCTGGCTCTCAGCCCTATGTTTCTACTGAACTGGGAAGATAGGCCACATCCAGCCCACCACTACGAATGTTATTCTCAAACCTAAAGACCATGTTTTAGAGGGCATATCTGAAATGGCATTCCCTATATGTATGTTTCACCCACATTTGTTTATTTCATTTGCTGGGGGCCAAATGAGGCATACCTCAGGATGGAATATGGTCTAATTAATTCCCAGTTGCTTCCATCTGCCAAAGTAGAGAACAGGATTTTACACAGAAGTACCATCCTATTGTTTTATATTTCCTAATGCATATACCTCAGCAGGCCCCCATCTTACTCCAGTGTAAGTCTGGGAGAAAGAATATGGAGAATGAATCTTTTCTTCCTCAGGAATAACAGTGTTTAAGATACAACATACATCAGCTTGAGGCCTTGAACTCAGTTGTGCTGATTGTATATACTGTGAATGCTGAATAGATATTATTAAACAAATAGTCAATCCAACAAACTCTTAATTAAAGGCTTCCTGTGCTCAAGGCATCCAGGGGTGGGGAACCTTGGGCCTCAAGGCTACCTGTGGCCCTCTAGGTCTTCAGGTGTAGCCCTTTGACTGAATTCAAACTTCACAGAATAAATCCCCTTAATAAAAGGATTTGTTCTGTAAAACTGAGACTCAGGCAAAAGGCTGCATCCAAGGACCTAAAAGGCCACATGTGGCCTCCAGGCTGCAGGTTCCCCACCCCTGCTAGATTGATCATCTCATCATCTTTTTTTGTGCAAGACCTAGCACCAAGGGTCAGGCCAGTCACTGGGGGAGACATGATAATGAGCCATATTAAATCATTACTTCAGAAACACAAGGAAGTCTAAGAGGAAGGGGCTTCCACTTTTAGTCTTGTAGTTGAGCATTCCATGGCCTTACTTTTGATCCCCTTCCTGCCATTATCATTCATTTCTTAGTAGTCTAGGGAATCCATATTCTAAAAGCTACTTTGGTCCAACCTCTGATCTAACAGGAAAGTTTTTCTCTGCTTGGTGGAGGATTCTCAGGGTTCCTCAACAAATACTGAGCACATGATGGTTGGCATACCCCAGGCTGGTAATTGTTCCTCCATTCCCTTGGGGAAAGTCTCCATATGCTCATGGGTAGCAGGCAGTAATATGCCTTTGAGGCACTGAATATTTGTGTACTAAAAGGTACATAGGGTTCTCCTCTGCAACATTCTGAATTACTTCTTACTGTGACTAAGGCTTCTGTAGGAGTCAATGCAGCATTATACTAAACCCCAATTTGGAGTTACGAATTAATCTTCTAGCTAATGCTGTACATTTGTTAGAGCTGCAATAAAACCATGGGGGAGGGAGAAATTAAACCTTTTTATTCAACTCACCCTATATATTGCCTTTCTGGGACCAATTCTTCCCAACCCTAGAGTAGACAGAAAAATCAGTCTTCAACCCCTAAGTCTAAGCCTCTATCTAGGATAGAACAGTTCTAAAGTACATCACTCTACTCACACCTGGCCCCAGCCTCTCAAACTCCAATTGGGCACATGGCTGGGGTATATTGTGGTTAAAGCAACAGTTATACAAGAGAGGTGATTGGGTCCCAGAGCCAGCAGTTTCCCCCAGTCCCTACTCAATCAAGAATGGTTTTGGACTAGCATTCAATCTAGAACTTTCAAAAATTTTATTTCTCAATTAGATGTAAAAACAATTTTTAATATTCATTTTTTTAAATTTTGATTCCAAATCATCTCTCTCTCTCCTTTCTCTTAACACTCCTTGAGAAGGCAAGTGATTTGATATAGACTATACACATACAGTCATGCAAAACTTATTTCCATATTAGCCATGTTATAAAAGAAAATACAAACAAAAAAAAAAGCCAACCTAGAAAAATAAAGTTAAAACAGTATGTTTTGATCTGCATTCAGACTCTATCCATTCTTTCTCTGGAGGTGGACAGTATTTTTTATCATAAGTTCAAAGAGAACTTCTGTCCATTGGTTCGTGAGATCACCAGAGGAGGGGCTCCAAGCTTCTATGAGTAAGTGTGGGAATATGATGGAAGAGGGAAGCCCTTTTGACCTCTTTTTCCAAAAGAAGTCTTTGAAGTTTATCATAGAAGCCCCTGGAAGAAAAATTTTCTTCCAAAGTATGACAGAAAGTACACTTCAGATACTTTTTTAAATTACTGGAATCAATCATATAATTTTAGAGTTGGAAGAAACTTTAGAGACCAATAAACTAATTGTAAAATAAAGAAACTGAACTCAGGGAGATGAAGTCACTTGCCCAAGGTCACCCAGTGAATAAAATAGAATGTTGCCTTCTTGGTCCTTAATTTGATATATATCATCTCTGACAGAAGAAACTTCCTCTTTTTTTCATACTATACACACACACACACACACACACACACACACACACACACACATGCTTCCCAAACCTGATTGAATTGAATGCACATCAGGTAATTTGGAGTAACACTTTGGATAATGCATTTCAGCTACAGGACTAGGAAGTCAACATAAACTCATCGCTTCTCCAAATTCTTCTATTTCTGTTGGGGGAACCACCAACCTTCCATTCCTCAAGGTTCACAACTTAAAATCATACTTGACTCTTCCCTTTCTCTCCTTCCCTTCCTCTATTCAAAAAGTTTCCAATTCTTGTCAATTCTAACTCTACAACCTCTCACACATGGAACCCCTTCTCTCCACTCACAGTATCTCCTTCAGGAGCTCATCACCTCTTGCCTGGAAAATTGTAATATCTTCTTAACTCATCCTCTGCCTTGTCTCCCCCTTTCCAATCCATTCTCCATGCAGCTGCTAAATTATTATTCCCAAAACACAGATGTGAACATGTCACTCACCTTCTGAAAAATCTTCCATGGCTCCCCATTTTCACTAGGTTAAAATATAAATCCTCAGCATGAAATTTATAGATCTACTCTCTGCTATCTTTTTATCTTTATTTCATAAAATTTCCCTTGACTCATGTTATGATTTATTCAAACCTGCCAGCTCTTTTTAGTACATATCTACCTGCTAACTCAGTGCTTTTGGACAGATGATCTTCCATGGGAAAGAGGATTACTCTCTTTCCTTATTTCTACCTCTTAGAATCTCTTGCCTCCCCCAAAGCCCAGCTCTTTTATTATGTCTCTCATTATCTTCCAATTGTTAATTTTCTCTCCCTCATTAAATTATTTTGTATTTATTTTTCTATGTTAAAGTTGTATCCTTCCTTTAGAATGTTAGCTCCTTGAAGGCAGCAACTATTTTGTTTCTTGTCTTTGTATCCACAGCATCCAACATTTTTGCCTGGTTTATTTCATATCCCAATTGTTTTGTCAAATACCATAGTGGAATCAAACTGTATGTATCACACTCATGTATGTATATAAACACACATGCCTACACACATATACATAGACTATTCCTTGCACTAATGAATGTTTCTTTTTTTTTTATTTATTTGAGTCTGAAGGCAAACACAATACTTCTGCCAACTTCTTCTAAAAATCTACTGTGTAGTTTAGTGATGTGTGACCCACTTCTGGTCTATGCTTACTCTCCTGCCTTTGGGCCTGACTTTGAAGAAAGAAAATGACTTCTCAAACTTCAAAGCGTTTGGTCTTATTGATAGTACATAGAAGAAGTAGCTTCTACCTGCTAATCGGCACTCCATGCTGAATATGTTTCTTCCAAAGCATGTTCTGCATTACCTTTTGCTAATAGGTACAATGAGAAAAATTAGCAAAACAGATTCAATGTTATGTGAAGCTTTTTAGTAGGAAAAGGCATGAGCTATAACTAGTTGAAGAGTACAGGGAATAGGGTGCTGGATTTGGAGTGAGGGAGTGAGGGAATGAGGGAGTGAGGGAGTGAGGGAGTGAGGGAGTGAGGGAGCCCTAAGGACAAGCTCTTCCTCAGACACTTAGTAGCTATGTGATCCTGAGCAAATCACTTAACTTCTGTGTCTCTATTTTCTTATCTGTAAAATGGGGCAAATAACGGCACTTTTTTCAAACTTAAAAGCACTATATAAATGATGATGATGCTGATGATGATATTTGACAGGTCAGAGATATAAGCTATTTCATATAACATAATAAAAACATGGAAATTTAGTTCCTCTGGGGCTATGCCCCAGAGTACAACTAGTGAAATGCATGCTGGGAAAGTTAGAAGGTTATTTGGTGCTCAACAAAATTAATGTTTGTCTCTCAGCCTAGCTCCAGGGCCTATAGGGATCTCTTTGTAGCCTGGGGTTTGCAGGCATGCATGGGGTAGATACTGGAGGTGGAGACATTAATTAACTTTCTAACTCAATCCCAAAGAACCAGGAGAGAGTGCTAGGGGAAAATAGACTGATTCTAGTGTGTGATGAACTTCCACTCCATCAAAAACCCTCTAAGAGTCTCAAAATATAACAGATCTCAGAGTTGCTTGTCAACATATTCAGCCTCAAATTAACCCAGTCCTACAGTGAATTCTCATGGAATTGTTCCTCGTTCTATGCATCTATCCCAGTGCTGATCCACAGTCCTGAATATCAAAGGTTGCTCTAGAATGGAATCTGTGGAAATACTTGAAGGCTGGTGGAGCCTGACTATATTGAATATCCAATATTTAGCCTCCATGGAAACTATACAGAGAATAGTATTGCTATTTGGCTCCATGATGATTTTATAGTGCACTTTCCAACATGGCTGTAATCTAATGATTTATTTAAGATCTTGGACAATAGAAAGCCACCTCCTTCCCTAGATAAAATCCCAGTGAGATTAACTAAGATTTTTCTTTGTGAATTTTTGGATTTGAATCAAAAGGATTATTGGTAGGAGATTCTTAATCTCTCCCCACAAACTCCCTTTAATCTAGCAGCATTTTTACCTACTTTATTTCACAGCAAGTTGTTCTGTCAAATACCACAGTGGAATCAAATCATATGTATTATACATACATACATACATACATACATACATATGTATATACACATTCAAAGAAGTATATACATGTACCTACATATGTATATGTATACATATATATATATATATTATATATATATTTGTCTGTGTATTGCTTATAACTACAAAAGCAAGCTAGTAGTCCCCACTCACTTTTTTTAAATTGAATGGTTGGAACTGTTTTTTTTTTATTATTTTGCTACACCACACACACATGCACACAAATCAGTGTGCATTACTTATATCTACAAATGCAATCCAACCTGCTTTTTATTGAATTGGGTGAAAAAAAAGTTAGAATTGGTTTTGTTTCTGATAGAGTGCATGAACATGCATACTTGTGCAGGCACACACATGTAATAAAAATGATAAAAATAAAAATTGTAGCAGTTGGGAGAGGTTATCATAGAATATGTAAGGATGGCCAATCCTACCCTGATCTGCTCATAAGCTTTGATTTGGTCCATTTACAACCTGTACCAATTCTCCCCTCCTTCAATAACCTGGATCCCCTCCTCTCCCCCCAACATCCACCATTAGAGCTAAGAGTGTTAATTTTAAATTTAGTGCAGACACCCTGTCAAATTAGAACTCCTAAGCTCAAGAGATCTGCTGGCTTCAGCCTCCTTGGTAGATGTGCACAGAACATAAAAGGGAGAGGTAGGAAGGTAGACCTGTTCTTATATATACATATGTATGTTTCTTTCTATATGTATATATAAAGATATATATATATATATACACATAATATACACATATAAACACATGTATATATGTATATGTTATGTGTGTGTATGGATGCATATATTATTTATATGTGTGTATATACATATATGTATATGTGTGGATATAGAGATAGATATGTATGTGTGTATGTATACCCATACACATAGGGAGACAGAAAGGAATAAGTATTTATATAGGTTCTACTATATGCCAGGCACTTATTAAGTGCTTTTTACAAATATTATCTCATTTCATCCTTACCACCACCCTGTGAATGAAATGCTGTTATTTTAGAGATGAGGAGATTGACTTTAGAAGTTAAATGATTTTCCCAGTACTACATAGGGAGAATTTCTGATGTAGGATTCAAACTCATCTCTTCATGACTCCAAGTCCAACATTCTCTTTATTACCCCACCTAGAAGCCTTGCAAAAATAGATTACCCTTATTTTCAGTAGGGACTGTTTCTTTCTTTGTGGTTGTATCCCTAATACAGCACCTAACACAGTGCTTTGACAAATATTTGCTGATAGATTGATTTGAAAGGCTTGGAGCAATTTCTCAAATGTAATGCAGTCATAATCAATTACATTTTCCCAACTTAGAGAAAGCTTCATGAAGGATATTGCTCTGCTTTTACTCTAAATCACACCTATATAATTTGTAAGTAAGCATAATTTAAAATTTTTCTTCTCCCTCCTTAGTTGCAGCAGCATGGTCAGGACAAAAACTTCTTAGGTACAAGTCAGACTCAATGAGCTAAGTTTCTGTGCCTCTGAAAAATAAAAACCAGATAGGAAAACTTAAATCTATCTAAGATTACATTTGTCTTTGCGCTGTGAGACATATTCATGCCTTTTATCCAGTCTAATGAAATGCATTTTAATTATGATTAAAACATTACAAAACAAATTGTTTGAAAATGTGGGAAATTGTTTGTCCAAATAAGGTCTGTACGTACAGGATATTTTTCTCATTTGCTATGTGGTAGGGAGAAGTCAACATCTCAAATATGGAAAATTGAGGAAAACAACATGTATTACTCATTCACCAAATGTGTGTATATGTATGTGTGTGTGTAGATTGTTCACTAGGAACCTATTCCAAAATTTAGCATGTTTAATGAAGAAATGAGCCTGGCAATTCAAGATAACAATAAAAATATCAGTCCAAAATCAGAGGTCCCAGGAAGATGATGTAATATATTGGAAAGAACACTTGATTGGGCATCAGAAGATATTTTTCAAATCCCAGTTCTATACTGTAACTTATGAACTTTGTGACCTTCAAGGAGCTCTTTCTCTTCCTTGGACCTCAATTTTCTCACTTATAAAATGGAGTGGGACTACACGTTCTCAAATGTACATTTCACCTCCAAATTAGAGTTTTCTAAACTAACCTGGAAGTGGTAGAATAAGCAAAAACTCCCAATACAGTCCAGAAAATTCTTCTCTTCTTGGGATTCCTTTTAAATGTTTTCTAGTTCTATCAATGTTCTCATACATTTAAATGAAATATTAGTTGATTATCATGATGAATCCCATACTGATGCAGAAGTTAAAAATAAACATTGGTAAAAAAAAAATAAATCAGAAAGCATAGTCAACCTTGACAGGCTTCTTCTACTTTTAGTGATTTTTCATCCTTTAGTTAAATCCTCCACAAAATCCTATTCTGATAACCTTATCATGGCAGGGAAGTGGCCCTACTATTTGAGGTTAGAACAAGGGATCAAAAACTCTAGCAGGTTTTAACATGCTGGGTAATCTATAAGTAGGGTCCTGAAAACATTCAGGGTCTGATTCCTAAAGACCAAACTGACTATGTACAGAAAAGCTCAGCTCAAAAAGGTTGGTTACTTGATCACGAATTCTTTGCTCATGACAACCCACGAAAAAAAAGAAAGAAAATACAAAATTATCTTGGTCCGATGAACTTCCCTCTGCTTTTTCAAGGGGCACAAAACTTCACAGTTTTTAGACCATCTATAAACATCAAATTAGCTGTTGGTATTTTTTCTGGAGATCCTTGTCTAGTGTCTGATGAGTAGGCATATCACTTGAGGCACTGAATTGTAGTAATCCTAGCCTTCTCGCAAAAATTATACCAGGAGGCAGAAGGAAGCTTCAAATAAATGGAAAAAATAGCTCAGAAGATTCTCTTCAGACAGGCAAATGAAGACATTGGCAAAATAGATTTTGTTATACTTCCAAAGGCAATAAGAAAAATCAGTTCATGGGACACCTGATTATCTCACGGTGTTCATGACTGTTTGCCAAAAGACAACCGTGAAAATAGTTGCATCTTAGGCATCCACATGAAGAGAAGATAAAGACATTTTATGAAATGACAAAACCTCAAAATGAAACTAACTTAGATTTTGGTATTCAATGACTTCAATGCAGAAATAGGCACAGAGGAGTATAATGAAAAATACATTGGAAATGTGTTTTAGAAGTGTCAAATGAAAGATGCCAAAGACTTATGGACAGTACATAATCCTTGTTCCCATATATCAGGAATACTTTCTTCAAAATACAAGTCTCAGGAGGCATTAAATGTGGTAAGTACAAAATAGTACCAAAAAATGAAATAGATTATATTTAATATTTGAGAAATGATTTGTTACTGGTATGGGGATCACTCTTAAATCAACCATCTGTGCACATTCAGACCACTGATCATATCACTGAAGGATGGTATCTTCTTTGTAGCATAGAGTGTTAGAGATTTGTTTATAGCACTGAAAGTTTAAGTGACGTAACTGGGGTCACTGATCCAGTTTGTGTCATAGGTGTAACTTACAATTATATCTATTTCTTTTTTAGTTATCCAGCACTGCCTCAGATTTGTAAAGGAGCACATGTTTGTTTGCATTGCATACATGTGCATATATTCATTTATATAATATGACATACATATATACATATATATATATACATTTCTGTTTATACATATATACATGTGGTAAGTTTTAATACCTTGGAAGATTGTGTTTAGACTTTTGGAACATCCTGTACTTTGGAACATAAAAAAGGCTTTTGTTAGCACAGGGAACTTCAGGTGTGGGAATCCCTTCCATCAATTAATAATACAACCAGTGTATAACTTTCAATCTTCTCTATTTCCCTTGTACCTAGCACAGCACTGGAAACATTTTTCAACCAGCCCTGTGATTTCATTGGTATAGGGAATTTCTAGTGAAGAGAATTACTTTCCCAATGTAAATTATCATCTGCCCTGTAAGTTATTGTCTTAGAGAGCTGCCTGGGTCACTAAGAGGCTAAATGATTTACTCAGAATCACACAATGACTATGTGGCAGAGATAAGACTTGTAACCAAGTCTTCCTGCTATTTAAGACTCTACTATTATGCAACACTGTTAGTCACATGGTATATAGTAAATTTTAAATAAATATCTGTTGGTTGACTGTTCTTCCCAAGTCATAGGGAACAGCTTAAAGCATCTAAAGTGACTTTCTCATGGTCACATATGTGGTAAGGGTCATAGAATTTGAACCCAGGTCTTCTTGATTTTAAACACAGTAACCACTAATCTCCATCTCCACTCCCATATAAATGGAGAGAGATATTCTAACGTTCAATATAAAGGGCCTAAACTTTCACTTTTCTCTCTAATAACAATTTAATTGGCTGGATTTAGGCTATAAATCCAGGTAGCGGTCTTGCTACCATGGATATCCACCATCTTTTCTTTGCCTCTTATGATTAGATGACACCAGCTGTGTTTTCTGTAAGCAAATAAAGATTCATAGCATTGTGTATCTTCCAACATGGAATCACCTGATCCATCAGAGAAACTCTACACATGCCACTCTCCACCCTTCTTTGATCTCCCAGCTCCAATTCCCGGGACATACAGAAGACTTTCAAGGATGATTACAGAAACCTAAAAGGGAAACGTTGTTGGTTGATGGCATCACAATGTTGAAGTAAAATAGTGGATGATAGCTGATGTCTTAGCTTAAGTGTGAACTGGATTTAAGTGAGGCAGAGTTGTGCAAAGTCATCAGCCTCACTCTCTCTTCCAGAGTCATCAAAGGTCAAAAATCAAGGTCACTTGTGATGGTCTGGGATGTAATGGATGACCTTAGTGTCTTTGATGGCTGACCAAGCTCTAAATGCTTCAGCCACTTGCATGGCTGTTGGAAAAAATTGTTCTCCTGCACCCATTCCACCGGGGGATGTCTTCACACACTTGAAGTAGACATCCCCCTAACTCACCAATGGGTTTAAGACCTGTCAGTTACCTTCAACCTGGTTTACCTCATCTGTCCACATGGTTTTACCAGGGTGTGGCTGTTGTGTCTTCTACAGCTTCTAGGAGCCACAGGTGAGAGTTGGGTGACAGGTAGACACCAAAGGTTGAAAAAGGTAGTCTTTCCTCACACTAATGGTGTTAGTTCTCCCTGAGCACCCCATACACTCCAAGAAAGCAATAAGCATTTAAATACTCACAATGTTTCAGGCATTATGAAAAGTGCTTTTTTTTTGTTTTTACAAATATTACCTCATTTGTTAGAAAACTAATGATGGGGGCAGCTGGGTGGCACAGTGGGTGGAACACTGGCCCTGTAGTCAAGAGAACCTGAGTTCAAATCTGGCTTCAGATACTTCTTAGCTGTGTTATCCTTGGCAAGTTACTTAACCCCAATTATCTCCAAACTGCCCCCCCAAACAAACAACAACCCCCCCCCAGAAAACTAGTGATGTATAGAGCACTTGATGGTAGTCAGGACAAATAGCAGAAAGCCTGTAGACTGGCTAATTAGAGGAGGATTGGAATGATCTAAAACTATACCTTTATGAACCATTACTTATTGTGATGTGCTGCTGCTCCAGAAGTAATGAGATAGGAATTGGTTTACCTATAAATTTGTTTGAGATTATACCATTGGTTGAAACAGTAAAGAATCATAATTTCATGAGGAGTTAATTTCTTTTTTAATCGCATTCAAACCTCATTTGTCACTCTGGAATTCAGATCAATAAGTATCGACATATTTTGGTCACCATTGAGCTTGAACAGAACTTACTAATAGCAAAGCATGGCAGAAAATGTATTTCACATTCCAAAATATTAATATTGTTGAAAGAACTCTGGTGACTGAGATTGTTTGCACATACCTGTAGTCTCTATTGCTGGGGAGACCAAAGCTGGTAGATTGTTTGAGGTTGGGAGTTCTGAGCTATAATACATGTAAAGCCCATCAGGTGTCTTCATTGTCTGTCACCAAAATGGTGAACCCCTGGTTCACCACCAGGTTGCCTACAGAGGGGTGAACTGCCCCAAGTAATAAAAACAGAACAGGTTAAAAATTCTGTAACAATCAGTATTGGGTTGTGGTTTACCCTTCATTCTTAAAGAGCACTATGGTGTCAGGAAGATGATGCTGTGACTTGCAAGTGAATTGGATTTAAGGGAGGGAGGGGTGTGCAAAGTCACCAGCCTCACTTTCTCCTCTGGAGCCATCTGGGTGCATGACTGGATATAGATCAGGAACACTGGAGATGGCCCACGATGCAGTGATAGACCTCGACCTTTTTAAGCTAAGGTCTTTTTGAGTCCTCACTTTGACTGAAGCAATGCCCATTCAATGATTAGGGCTGTTTAAGAAGTGAGCCAAGGGATGGCCCCTTTAATCTAAAAAAAAAATCAAATAGCAAGTGAAAGACCTCAGGATTTCTGGCCAAAAGAGAAACAATTATTATTTATGTTGGGATTGAGCCTTTGAATGACTGCTGCACTAAAGAAAAAAAAGCCTGTGGGATATTCATAAATTATCTGCAGAAATTACCATGAAGAGAAATGACCTTGTGAAGCTTGATAGATAAATTAGTTGAACCCTAATACTAGGAATTTTGGGTAGATCTTCCATTTCCTTTTGATCCTCATCAGAACGTCTGACAAAAATTTAAAGCCTCTGCTTAGTGAAGATACCTTTTGTCAGTAATATGAATGCCTTCCATCATCCCAAAGACAGTTTGTTGTAATGGTTCTTAAAGTTTCACTCTTGACAGCTTCACCTTTTTCTTGTCTTCTATTGTAAGGGTCCCTCCAAGTATATATGAAAGAGATTTAAATTCTGTATCCAGTTACTGAGTCTATGTGATAAACTTCTTGAGCTTCAAAGGCTCTATTAACCAATTTACTGAGAGAGAGAGTGAGAGACAGAGAGACAGAGAGAGAGAGAGAGAGAGAGAGAGACAGAGAGAGACAGAGAGAGACAGAGAGAGATTGCTGTGACACCATTTCTGAACTTCCAGTAAGTGGCTAAAGGGCTAATTTCCATGAGCTACTGAGAAATTAGCCACGATCTGCTACATTAGGTTGAAGGGATTTTGAGAAACTAATTCCGCCCTTTCTGTGTCATTCTGTCAGGGTACCCTGAGGTCTTGAAGAAGGTTGCAAACTTAATGAACCAAAATTTTAAAAAGTGAATATTTCATGGGGGTGGTATGACAACAAAGTATATTTATAAGTCATAGTGCAGTAATCAAAGGATAGCTATAGTTCAGAAGTTTCTGGGCAAAGAAGGTAACAAATTAGATAATGCAACATAGTTATCATTTACATGAGCTACTCAGGGCCTTGATTTTCTGTATAGCTAATATTTAAATTTTGGATAACACTCAAAATTTGTTTCTGGTAAAAAACAAAAAGGCTATGGAAAGACAGCCGGGTGTAGTGACTAGAGCCCTGAACTTTGTGTTCATAAAGATAGTCACCTCAGTGGGTGTTTCCTCACCAAGGAAACCAATCTAATAAACATTTATTAAGCACATACTATATGCCAGACACTATGCTAAGCACTAGGTATACAATTAATGAAAAGAAAGATAGTCTCTGCCCTCACAAATCATACAGTCTAAAGGGGGAAGCAACATACAAAAGGAGGCAAGCAGGGCCAGGGGTGGGAGGAAGGAGGACACCAAGGGGCATCTTTTTTCCATGGCATTGAATCCACCCAGAGCTGAAATCACAGATGGTGTCAAAAATAAAAATATGAAATGTTTTTAATAAATACTTTAAAGAATGAGGGAAAGTGTACAGAAAGGTGAAGAAAAATTAGCAGAAATAACTACATTACCCATTTGCAATAGTGGTTACCAACTCAGCAACTAGGGCTTCCATTGTAGTGCCTGGTGAATGCTATATAGGATCCATTGTGGAAGTGATTAGCTGGGGAGAGCAGAACAAAGGTCATCACTCCCACAAAGCAAAACTCTCCTTGTTATCAACATGTTCCTTCAATATTTGTGTCATGATTAGTGGTTCCTCAACTTCCTTTTAAGAAGTTATGTCACTCTCTAGCATTAAGTGTAAGTGGCACTAGCAGCATCCTTAGTCTTTAGGACACTCCCAGTGACTACTTTTCTATCATTAATATGTGGTTTCCAATCTCTCTTTGCTCGTCTGAGTTTCTGTACTCTGTTTAGTGTCAAGGATATTAACCACATGCTTCTAAACAATGCTGTTGTATTGACATACCTTGGGTTAGCAGGGTTCCTTTTTAGAGCTCTGGTTGTCTGTATTGGGAAGGTAAGCAAGCCAATCTCTACCAGAAAATCTTGACAGTAGAAATGACTAGTACAGGCAGCCCATGGTGCTGTTGACACTACAAGCTAGTGACTAAGATAGACATTTCTCACTATCTGCTTTACACCTGAGGGAACTGAGGGGATTAGAGCTGCAAGTGGTAGTAGGAATTGAATGATCCACACTGACTCCATCTTTTGATTCAATTTTGAAGCTAGCTCAGTTCTCTTCTTATTCAATTAGGGTTCTAGTCGATTATCTGTCTTGTGAGAAAACTGTATTCAATTGTGGAAATTGTGAGAAAAAAAAATTATTGCATTGTTTGAACCTAGCCCTGCATGACTGGGAAAATGGACCACCTTTATCTGTTGCTTAGAGACCCTTAACTAAGGACCAAGTCTATGCTGACTAGTAACCCAGTCAGACCCAAATACTGATGCAAGGAGATTTGTCACAATTATATACCTCAAGCAATAAATATGTCTTATCTGAAAACTAACCCCATACTGATCAATCACTTATGGTTTTCATGTTCCTTTGATCATTTACAGAGATTCTTTTTCTGATTTCAGGGAATTATTCTCCCTTTCACATCTTGAAAAATTCTTAATCTTTCCTCCAGTTAGAAATCAGAACACTTCACTTTGTGCCCAGGTTAATTGTTTCCTTTTAATTAATTGGCCTTATTTAATTAGTTGCTTTTTTATTTTATTTTTTTATTGGCTAGGCAATGGGGTAAAGTGACTTGCCCAGGGTCACACAGCTAGTAAGTGTTATGTGTCTGAGGCCGGATTTGAACTCAGGACCACCTGAATCCAGGTCCGGTGCTCTATCCACTGCACCATCTAGCTGCCCCAGTTTTTTAATGTATATAAATCTGTCTCCCCTTGTATTCAGAGTTCAGTGAAAAAGTTGAGGAAATCAAATGATCTTGATTTCTGGGGCAATTGCCATGCATTGCTTGATAAATTGATATGCTTAGAAGCTCATACCTTTGTTTTTTAAATCATTTCATTTTTTATCCACCACATACTCAGTGCTAAAATTTAAGAGGAAGTTTGTGGCAGCTTTATGGTTCACTGTGAGAACTTTTTAAAAAATCAATTATCTTAATGATGGTGTATTCTTTTCTTGTCTTTCTTTTCTTTTCTTTTTTTCTTTTTCTTTTTTCTTTTCTTTTTTTTTTTTTTTACTTTCCTGTCCCAAGATTATCCCATTGGGATGTCTCAAGTTAATTTCTGTCCTGTTGTAGAAGATCTTCTGCTGGCCAAGTATATGCCTAATGGTAAAATTGGAGAAAATCAAATATACCTAACATCATCATACTTCATAAATCAGGTTGGGAATAAAATTCCATGGTTAGAATGGTTTAAATTTTGCTTTTCTCTGCAATTTCATCTATCCTAATTTTTTTTTTGGTAAGTTCCAGAAGAGTGGAAACTTTACAATGCCCTCTCAAAGAGAATGAGCAAATCTTTTTGCAACATTGCCTATAATCAATTTGTTACAGAATCCTTTCTTCCTGTCACTGTAGATAGTTGTGAATTCAGATAACAGGGAAAACCAAGGTGATTTAATGAATTGAAGAGTAGCTGAACCCTTCCCTTCCACCTAATCCTTGGCTTCACCTGCTGAAAGGGCTTGAATATTGAGTTGTAAAAACTCAGCTTCTGCTTTCAGAGGCTGTGGAATTGATGAGCCTCATATACACTCCACCTAGCCTAATATAGATGTTGCTGGCCGCTCAAACTACACATCTGTGGAAATCTGCAGAGAGTGCTGTTGCCAGACCATCAGATTCTCAGCATTGAACACCTGCAAAACAGAAGATGAAACTAAGGCTGTAGATTCTTTCTAATGTAGAAGTATAAAAGTGAATAGTTACATAGATACTATGATGATGACTTGAGTTTGAAAAAAAAATCCTTTTGCAAAATGTTGTAATTTCAAATGGTGTCTGGATGGTGCCTGAAATGATTTACTAACCTTGTTAGTGCTATCCTCCAGTATTGTTTACTAAGATGTGTGATGGTGCTGTTGTAATAGACTTGGCAATTAGGTATTATATTAGCATTATTTGCTTTGCTCCAGTTTAATGCAAGTCAGCATTTTCCTTGCAAACTTCCATACCACAGGGCGTGAATTCATCCACATATATTTTTTCCCTTGATTGACTTGGCAAAAATGCATATCATATCTCCAGTAGGAAGTAACTTCTTATTGACATTGTGAAGAAAGAGATTCTTTTGACAAAATAATCCTTAATCAGAAGACAAATCAAAGTCATGACTAATGGCTAATATTTTAATATTATACTCTTTACCTTGAAAAACTATAATTTTTGTATAATTGGTTTTGAAATCTTTACCAAGTCTAAAACCATCACAGCAAAATTATAATCAATAATGCTTCTAAAAATAAAACAACAATGTGAGAGTTTCCTGACTTTTAAATAACTTTTCTTTCCATAATAGTATTGGGCTGAAGTCTAATTATTTCTTAAAGATGTCACATTCAGTGGTTCTGTATTCTTTTTTGTAATCATTGAATAGATATGTATATAATACAAACCAAACACTATAGCACAAAATTTGCTTTTATTATTCTTTCAACAAATACAAAATTATTTTGCAATTGTCACCAAGAGAGGAAAAGCCAAAACTACAAAGCAAATTCCACTCAAATCATCATTTCCCAATGAAAGCATAACATTATACTCAGCCCTTTGAAAAAAGATTTGGCCCAAATTTGGTTATCCTATGAACCAGGCCTCTAAGTTATTTAATTTTCATGTCCCTCTCTATTCCCAAGTCTCAGAGGACTTGAAAATAATATATCCTGAGACAAATATACACCTTCTCATATTTCACATAGAAGGAAAAGGCCCTGGAATAATTTTAACTTAAATTTTAACACCAGTCAAAGTCATTCCTATTCTCATTTATGTTTTTTTATTATTGTGATAGGTCTGCATGCGTGCATGCATGCGTGCGTGTGTGTGTGCGTGTGAGTGTATGGTTCAGTGTAGTGTAGTGCGTTTGAAAGGTCACTGATTATTTATTAGATACTTCCTTTGTCTAGAAGAATAACTATTGCTTATTTTTCTTCATCAGAAAACAAAGTCTATTGGATATTTTTGGACATTCCAATTACATAGACTTAATCTATATACCTTTCATTATCATCTTTACCAAAGTCAACTCACAGTTCTCCTTTAGACCATCTCCCTACTTTCTTCTTTCAGATGTGAATGAATCCATCAGCCATAGTATTTCTGCCCCTCAGATTAATGTACACCGTGAGCAGCATTTTCATCAGATAAGCCTCCCCTACCCTTACCCTAGGAGAAATCTAGTTCTATCTATAAACCTTCCATTTATTTGTTTTTATGTTTTGGCTTCAGTTGGGGATTAAAGTAATTTGGTGAAAGAAATCAGAAAAGACAACACAATGTTTACAGAGTAGATACTTACTAGGTCTCTAAGAACCTAAGCTGCCCATTAAGTTTCATTTTTTCTTAGAGTAAGGCCTGAAGTCTCTTTGCTTGACCAGTAGTTTTTTCCTTAAAATACTACAGTAAAATGATGATCATGGGACTTTGGGATCCAGGCATCTTGCAGCTGAAGTCACTGATTTGTAAAGGTATTGGACTAGAAATTTAGATGGCAGCCTCATTGGGTTAAAGATTGGTTGATTCTCTCTTCCTGTTTTATATTGTCCTGAACAAAATTCAGGCAGATATTGACTTTCAAATATGCTGTGCTCTGAATTCCAGGCCAATTTAATCAGCATTGATTGAGCATTTCCTGGGTGCCAGGCTCCATGTTTGGCTTTGTAGTAGACAGGCTTGAGCTCTTTTCTAGCCTGCCCCCTGAGAGGCAGAGCCCCCTGTCTGGACTGAGGAGAGGATGCCTGCATTTGAGATGTTTTTGAAGATCCTCACAAGGAAAGCAAACTACTTTGACAAGCAACCAGCAAACACAGTCAAATTATAGATGAGTAAGGCATACAGATGGTCCATGCCGTTCTGTCTCACTCCACCTTGGGCTCCTATCTGGCACTCTAATTTCCAATCTAGTTTCCAGCTCCTGTTTGGTGAGAGTTCTACACATCTGGACCCACACAAATCCAAGTATACTTGTCTTTGGTCATCTTCATGTCATGCTATATTGCAAAAAACTTCCCTTTCCTCTCTTCTTTTCTACCTCTCGCTCTGAGTTTAATAATTAAACCAACACTATTATGGCTAGAAGGAAGTGTCAGACGATTATGAATGTGACTTCTTAGACAAATATATTATCTTCCTGGTTACCACTTCTCTATAGGTATTGTCTTCACCTATGAGAATGTAAGCCCTTTGAGGACAGGGATTGTGCTCTTTTTGTATTTGTACCCATAATAAGTAATATGGTACCTGGAGTGTAGTAAAAACTTAATAAATGGTCATTCATTTATTCATTCATTCACTCTTTCATTCATTTATTAATTCAGTTATGTCAGATACCCTCAAGAGAACCATTCAGCCAGAAATTTGCCAGAAGTTAACTAGAAAATAGGGATGGCATCAAAGACTTCTTTCAGCCCTCAAAGAACTAATCACCACATTTCCCACTAACCTTTGCCTTTGTCCTTTCTGACTGGACTCATAGGATTCCATAAAATATTAAGAGTGAGGATTGAAAATGTAATGTTCTGTTCTGTCCTAAGATACAATTATTTACTAGTCATTTTATAATAGACACTTGCTACCTATAATTCTATCACCTACATATGGTGATAGAAGCTTTTTATGGCCTGAATAAAAAGGATTCCCTCTATTTGAGATATGTTATAGTGGTACTTGAATTCCCTGTGAAAGCAGACCCCAAACATGTTGAAGTTTCAGCATCGATTAGAAACAACTCTGTATGGTTTGGTGGAAAGAGCACTAAATTTGGAATCAAAGAGCCTGACTTTGAATCCTGATTATGCTGCTTGCTAGCTTTGTGATTTTGTATGAGTCACTTAACCTCCATGAGCCTCAGTTTTCCTATCTATGAAATGAATATGTTGGAGAGATGACCTAATTCATTCCAACTCTAAAGTTATGATGCTATGAACTCTAGGCTACTCAGAGTACTGTTAGAGTACTTCAGGAAGCAGTAAGAATTAGCAATAGCAGAATATCTTTCTAAGATTTGTTACAGTGGATAGGCCTGGAGTTAGGAAGACCTGAGTTCAAATCTACCCATATACACTTAGTGACTGTGTTACCCTGGGCCTTTCACTTAACTTCTGTTTGCTTCAGTGTCCTCATTTACAAAACTGGGATAATAATAGAGCCTACCTTACAGGATTGTAATGAGGATCAAATGAGATAATAATTGTGAAGTGCTTAGCACAGTTCTTGGAATGTAATAAGTGCTATGTAAAATTAGCTATTATTATTATTATTATTAAAATTGGGCATCTATTTGAGATGCAGCTAGCTGGCTCAGTGAGTGCTGGACCAGGAGTCAGGAAGAACTGATTCAAATCCAGCCTTAGACACTTACTAGCTGTATGACCCTGGTGAAATTACTTAACCCTACTTGCCTCAATTTCCTCGTCTATAAAATGAGCTGGAGATGGAAATGGCAAACTGGTATTTTTGCTAAGAAAACCCCAAGAGTTAGACACAACTGATGAAATGACTGAAACAACATTAAAATGTGGATTACAACAGGACCTAAATGGTATGGTATTTGTAAAGTTCTTAGCACAATGGCTGGCAAATAGTAGACACTTAATACATGCTCATTTTCTCTTTCTCCTCCATCATTGCAAATCCTCCCAATGATCTTAACTGTGTGTATATGATTTAAAAGAACCTACAGCAGAAGGGCAGAAAGAAACAATCTGGTCTGAACCCTTTAGTGCCATTAGGAGATTACCAGGGAGGAATTGTGATTGGGCCTTTAAGTACTTGGTTACCTACCTGATGTGCACCTATGTTGGCTTTTTCAGATCCAAAAAAACCCTGTGTGCTACACTGATGCCAACCTAACTTGGGATCAGTGTTGCAATAGGAATACAATGAGTACCAAAAAATCTATTGTGTTTATCGAAGTGAGACTTGTCATCTATAAGGGGAAATTTTGGGATTTGAAGAAGAACATAGATGCTGATACTATGTATATGGAGTTCAATTAATCAATCCAGCTTTCATTTGGACCACTGCTTAGATTCTGCCAGCCAGAAAAAGACAGTAGTGCTGACTAAATATGAGATAAGTGTGCCTTGACAGTCAGTGGAGAGCAAGGAAGATATAGATATCTTAAAGGCCTATGTATTAGAAACCTTGGAGATTCCTAGAAAATGGATGAAACTAGTCTGTGAGCCACAGGCTCACAGTATACTACATTGCCAACAGAAGAAAGCTTAAAGTCTGGGACATCCTCCAGAGAGGATGCCTTTGGTAGGCATGACTATTAATTATAATGTTGGACCAATCCTCCCTGACCCAATTATCTTTGGATGATTGATAGCAAGATCAATGGAGAATAAAGGTCTCTGAGAAGTGATACAGATGAAGTGATACAAGAAAAGGAGGTGTAAACCCTTAGTACCTAAAGCTTAGTTCCTCACAGTTAACCTTGAAGTGGATGGAGAATACAAAAATAAATGCCCCATCACAAAGTAGAAAGAAGGCAGTTGGATCAAAAGATATAACATTTTCTATTTTAAAAAGCACTTAGGACAGTTCCTGCCACATAGCGGGCACTACATAAATGCTTATTCACTGATCCCTTTCCTTGCTCAGTATCTTCTGATCCATGGTTATGAGAGCATGCCATAATGATGCTTAGGCTAAGAACCATGGAAGAGAACAAAAAGATGTGTCATCAAGTATGGCATCTAGGTTGGTGCATTTCAAAGAAAGATGCTGCCAACTGGTACTACTTAACTGTAGAATATGAGCACTAGCAAACCTTTGGAACTATCTTGTTGACGTCTGATCTTTGGAAAGAGATAGAGTAAACATAGGTAGTAAACTAAAAGTGGCAGACCACCCAAACTGTAACCATAAGGCTTCTAAAGTAGCCAAGGCATGGAAGAAATATTTATCTGTGTATGGCTTCTCTTCATATACCACCACTCATTATGATTATGATCAGAGCTTCGAGATTAAGTTGCTCAAGATTAGCCTTGGTAGAAATTACGAAGTCTACAATCACATCTTATGACCTGCAAAGAGACAGAGCATTTTATTTTTCTTTTAAGTTTTTGTAGCTGTATTTTATTTTTTACTTACTACCTCTGTTGCCCTGGACAAGTCACTTCACCTCTGTATAACTCAATTTCCTCATCACTAAAATGAGAAATTGTATTAAATGAACTCTAAGGTCCTTTCCATCTATGGGTATAATTGAACCATCTCAAACTGGCTCAGAAGAGAACATTTATACCTCAGAAATTAGGAAACACTACAAATCAGGGCATGACTTATTGTTTTCTTGATTGTCTAGACTTTAAAAAAATGTCATGATGAAGAAAATGCTAATAATAAAGATTAAACATCATATCCTTCCTCTATCCCCACTAAGGACTTGCTGCTAAATATTTACCCCAAGATTTATGATGCTGCAATATATGATACTCCATATGTTGAAGAAATATATACTTTCCAGTAGTGACCATTAATAGAGGATATATATAAAATGCTCTTTCTATAAAACCACAATACGTGTTATGTGCTGCTTATGCTCTCATCTTTATTGCTTTACATCACATTTACCCATTTCCCTTGCTACTGTATAACTAGACCTCTTCCTCTATCTTTCTACCCAGACTCAGTAATGAAATTATTATAATCATACTGCTGTTCTTCTTAGAAATGGGCGTGACGATTGACTAACCTATGTATCAACTCACCATCTCTAAGATTCCCAAGGCACTCAATTAATTCCCCAGCTACCACTTTCATATAAATGTTGTTTCTCGCTATTATTATGTAAGCTTCTAAAAGAGAGACTGTCTTGCTCTTATATTTGTATCCTCAGAATGGAGCACTGTACCTGGCACAAAGCAAGTGCTTAATAAGTGTTATTTCATTCATTCATTCACTCACTCACTCACTCATTCATTCTAGCTATTCTTTATCTGAATCCTTTGTCAGTTGGCTTTTCCCTCCTCTATTTTGAATACTAGGATGGTTTCTCTTCCAGGTTCCCATCATTTCTATTTTAGCAACCAGGTGTTCTCTGTTGGTGTAAATAGAAGATCCCTGAGCCCTTACTTCTACTTTTAGAAGGATGAAATTGTTATTAAAGTAAGCCAAGAAATTATTAGCTGCTCTGCTTTTGGCAGAAAAAAAGTCCAGCAGATGTCCAGATAATGGAAGTTTCCCATCACTATTCTACCTTGTCTTCATGCTAGGCTATGATTTGCTTTCCTAACTCCTCATCTGGTTCTTCCTTTTTCTTCCCCAAGGGTCACATCATATAACTCCATGACTATATGAGGAAATAGAATATGCAAGAAGCTATGATTTTCCCAGGTCACATATCTTGTAAGTGTCTGAGGCAGAATTTGAACTCAGACCTACCTGACATCATGTCCATAGTTCTATCCACTGTGCCACCTTGATGATTCAAACATCTGGTTCTCCCTCCATTGGTATTCATACTCATAAAATAAAAATAGAACCATGTCTATAGTATAGCAAGTCAAGGGGGTTATTCCTGGCCTCAAGCTTAAAGTGACCTCATCTGCTGAAAAGTAACTTTATAACATAAGTTACATTCATAAAATAAATGTAAATGCTCCTCATATTTTTCAATTAAAAGAGAAATGAAAGATATTTTAGCAACTATGGATAATGGAAAAATTCTGAGTAAAAATGGATAGAGAAAATCATAAATTATAAAATAGACAATTGTAACTATGTAAAACTCAATGCTTTTGCATGAACAAAATAATGCAGGTAGAATTAACAGAAAAATGTCTAATGAGAAATATTTTCATTAAATTTCCCTGAAAAAAAAACATGACTAATATTAAAGATGTATAGGGAACTGACATAAATATGTAAGACCAAATCATTTCTAAATAGATAAGTTTTTAAAGTATATGAATAAGCCATTTTTAGAAGACTTAAATTGTCAACAAATACATGGAAAAAAATGCTACAAATTAACTAATAATAACATGTGCAGTGTAAAACATTTCTGAAGTTTCACCTTACTTCCATCAAGCTACCAAAGATATTAATCAATGGAAATGAATGACTGAAAAAGCATTTATTAAGTGTTCATTATGTGCCAGTGTTAGAAAAAGTATGAGAAGATTAACACTAATTCATTGCTGGTGAAGCCATGAATCAGTCCAGCCACTCAGAATCAATTAGGAATTGTTGTAAAAAAAAGTTACTAAATTGTCACACCTTTCACTTCAGAGATCTCATTTATTTTATCATATCACATCGTCACATTATATTATGACACACTGTGTTATGATATGCTATATTACATAGCATATCATATATTATATTTATTATATCATATATGCTGTTATATTAATTATATTACAATGTCATGTCATGTAAAATCATACATAATATATTATATAATATCATGTGATACTAGATTATATTATACTCTATTATAGGTCAAATACCTAAATGAGCTGAAGAACAGCAAAAAGGTCACATAATAGTCACAACAGCACTTTTTGTATTAGAAAAAAATAAACCCAAAAATTGTAAACAAAAGAATGTCCAGTTACTGGGGAATGATGGAACAAATTATTATCTATGAATGTAATATTATTAGTGTCTTAAAAACAAAGTAATTGAGAAAGATTGAGAAATGTGAAGACTAAGATAGAATAATGTAAGCAGAATCAGATTACAAGATACGCAATGATTGTATTCAAGTAGACAAAAATAATATTGAAAGGCAGCTGAACTCTAGCTAATTATAACAATTGATCTTAGTACAGAGAACAGATGATTAAGCACACTTCCCTCCTCTTGATAGAGAAATGGGGAACTACTAATGCTAGCTACACTGTCTCCATGTTAATTGGTTTTGCTTAACTGTTTTTTAAGTTCTATGAGAGAATTCAGTCACTCAGCAATCACGTACTCTGTGAAAAATACCATGTTAAGTGCTGGGGGAAATAAAGAAAGACAAAAATTCCCACAATATCTGCTTTTGAGGAGAGTACATTTTAAAATAGGGGAACAAACATAAATATCTAGGCTACATACAAACAATATACATATCCACTATATTAAGGAAGTCTAAAAGGGGAAGGCATTAGTAGCTAAGGAGACCAGGAAAGGCCTCTTGCAGAGGGTGCGATTTGTGGTGTCTTGAAAGAAGACAGTGAAACTAAGATGGAGAGTTGAAAAAGAAAAGCATTTCAGCCATTGGGGACAGTCAGTGCAAAGACAGAGTGATAGGAGATGGAGGATCATATGCAGAAGCTTATAAGCAGGCTAAGGTAGCTGGAATATAGAATGTATGGAGAGGAAATGAGTTATAAATATGGAAAAGTAGGAAGGGGTTAGGTTATGATGTGCTTTCAACAGCAAATAGAGTAGTTCATATTTGATCCTGAGGTAATGAGTCAGTGAAACTCTTTGGTGGAGGGAGATGAGGTGAAGGAAGGGGATAGGAACAGTCACTACACTTCACATAAATTACCTTGGCAGCTGTAGTAAGAATAAGTTTGCTGTCTTGAATAACTAACCCCATTTTTTTAGTAGGCAATCATTTTTTGATGAAATGTTTTGATGTTTGCTTTTCAGTATTTACCCACTTGGCTGCTTATAGGCATTCTGAGCCTTAGGCTTGCTGTTATTTTTATGTCCCTCCTTTTTCCTTTTATAGCAAATCTCTCTAATCAGGGCAAGTTAAGCCATGATTTTTATGATGAATCTCTTACTGTTTTCAATCTGAGACTAGTCAATACTCATATGTGATCCTTAATAACTGAATCCATCTAAACCTATGATTGTTGGAACTTGCTATTTAAAGTTAGATCTTATGGGACTGTAATTGATATTATTTTGAGTCTGATTCAAAAAATGCTATTGAACTAATGATCCATGATGCCAATAACCCCATGGGATTGACATCTACAAACTGCAGGTGTAGTTCTTAGAGGAAATCTAGGGAGAACAATTCTTGGCATGGGCTGAGATAGTATTCACATAACTCAATTTCCCCATTATGAAGTTTCCTCTTGAATGGAAAGTTTCCCACCTGGCTGACTGAATACAATTGACTGCTGGAATTCACATCAAGTTAGATAAGCATTTTCTCCCTTACCATAGCTATGTCCCTATTTTTCTTTTATGCCAAATTTCTGTAATCATGGCTGGTGGTCAATATAAACACAATATTAGATATTTTATCTCATAGACTAATACTGGAATATATCTGAACTATGCAAGTATTAGTCTTATAGTCCTTTCTACATCCTAAACAACTGAAATGAGTACTTGGCCTTATCATCTACTTGTTATTACTTATATCTTCCTATATAAGACAAGGTCTTTTAGTGTCTTACAATAGGATGGGGATAATTAGGCAATGATGTAAGGATTTGTGAAACCAGGATATAATTTCATCATTTAGTGAGGTTAATATCATAAACATTTTCTGTTCAGTGTTAGGAAAGAGAATTTCAGAAGAATTAGTTATCTTAAGAAAAGAATGACTCATGGTCTATCTTGTGTTGCCTTAAAGGGATAGCCAGTTTTACTCATGGTTATTCATTTGAACATAGTTAGTAACTGAAAATGTTTTATTTTAAACCACTTGTTTGATATGCACTGTTTCCAAGTTGATTACTCAATGTATTTCTACATTTTATCCCAGCACCTTTTGTTACAATTGAATTGAATTTGGAAACTTGTAAATGAATTCATTTTTGTGTTAAAGATCATCTTCTTATTAAAAAAAAATTTATTATCAGTTTCTTAGCAGAGCCTCATCCTTCTAAGAGAGGAATGAGTAGCTAAAAGTAAATAATTAGAGTAAATAATGAAGTAAATAGCTGAAGTAAAAATTTTGTTTAAAGAACAATAAGATCAGATAATTAGGTATGCCAAATATGTACAAATGGGTTCAGAATTTTTGTTTTAATTTTTAAGTTGTTATTTGAATTTCTTAAATATATCAACATAATAATTTACTTATATCATAAGGCAATTATAGGTAATGAACTGAAATTCCTTCACTTTCTGGGACTTGAATCTGAGCTTAAGAATGAAATAGATGAACACCAGAGTTTAAATGATGGTGGAACCAATGCCAGTTTAAAAAGTACTTTTTAACCTACACAACTACATTGGCAAATATCAAATTCATAACCAAAAAGGGCATTCTACAAGTCAGGTCCTTATCCATTTTTTTTAGATTCTGGTTTCAACCTGTTGCTGGTAGTGCCCAATTACCTGGTTTGGATAAGGATAGAAGCAACAAGGAGTATGAAAAAATGTAAATTCCCTGGATTAGGAGTTCCTAATTTCATGTTTGTATCACAGAGATAAGCTTTGAGCTAACTTTCACTACATGACCTGGTAATTGGTATAGCAAATTTGAAGTGACTGTGCTCACTTGTATTAATATCTATTTTGTAAAAGAATTTAACAGAAAAGGGGATTTCTAAAAATGATTTGAACTGGAGGAACAAATCTGCTAGAAGCTGCTCTGAAACCTCATCCATTTCATTATGACTAAGAGGAGGGAGAGATCTGCAGAGGACCAGAGAACTGCACCAGGAAATGTTTCAGAAATGAAATAGCTGCATGAGATAAGACATCTGAGTCCTAAGATATGATGAATTGATGAAATGGACAGTAGGCATGGGTTACTGAGAAAGAGGCTGCATTTAACATAAGAAAAACTATTAACATAATTTATTATATCAATAATAAAAGTAAAAATGTATCTGGTTATATCAATAGATGCAGAAAAAAGCTTTTGATAAAGTACACCACTCATTTCTCTTAATAACACCTGAAAGTATAGGGATGAATGGATTTTTCCTTAAATTGATAAAGCATTTACCTAAAACTGCCAGCAAGCATTATTTGTAATGGGGATAAGTTAGAAGCCTTCCCAATAAAATCATATGTGAAACAAGGATGCCCACTGTCACCGATATTATCCAATATTGTATTGGAATTCCTAGCAAAAGCAATAAGAAAATAAATAGAAATAGAAGGATTCAGAATAGGGACTCAGATAACAGAACTATCTCTTTTTTGCAAATGATATGATGATATACTTGGAAAATCCCAAAGACTCAACTAAAAAGTTGCTGTGTAAATACCTGCACCATTATGTTCTGTAATACTTGACAAAGGGGACTGCCCCCAATGGCTCCTATCAATGTATCAGTCAACCTCTCTACCTCTTCCTCTTACATTGTTTCCCATGAGCCCCATAGTTAAAAAACCCTTGATGAATTGTTTGTCATATCTGTTAGTGATTCACTGTGTCTTCTCAAGTGAATAAAAGGGGGACAATGAGAGTTAAATACTATACTACTATATTAATAACTATTAATTGTGATCCACTCTTTTTTCCTTCTTTTTCTGTAAAGGCCCAATTCCTGTGAGGTCAGTCGGTCTCTGAAGGTCAAGAGTGTTTGATGAGATTTCTCCAAGCCCTCAAGGAATAATTTTGAATGGGACCCCACCCAACTGGAAGACTTAATTTCTGTTTAGAATATAAACAAAATCCAGTCTAGGTGAGCCTTTACCTTGAGGGAAGGAGGCTCTGTCCTTGATTTCTTCCATTAGAGTTTAGGGTGACCAAGCTCATGAAGGAGAAAACCAGCCAGAGAGGTCTAGATGAAAATGGCTCCCCTTGCCCAGATTGCTGGAGGCTGCTAAATCTCATGATGAAACCATGTTCTCAGCAGGAGGAGCTGAAGACTTTTAGCCCACCTCCTCATTAAATTTCCACCAATCAAGGTTGACTTTCACTTGTTAGTGGCATTCCCTTTCAGAAGGTATTCAAGGCATCTCAGAAAAGTCCAAAGTCATGCAATGCATTCTGGGTTATCACCAGTTGTCTTGACCTTTGTCTTGCCACTGGACTCCAAAGACTAGAGGAGAAAGTGAAGTTGATGACTTTGCACAGCTCTGCCTCACTCAAATCCATTCATGCGCAAGTCAAGACATTATGTTCATGACGTCATTGGTTCTCTTTATGAACAAACAAAAACAATGTGTCCTTAAACAACTGATAAACATATGGGACCCCTCCTTCCACCATCACCAACATAAGACAGAGCACAAATGGGAGATATGGTTAACAAATTTGCCATTAGTTTATGTCATCAAATTTCAATAAAATTAATTGGCTAACAAATTAGGTCACTAGTCACTAATTAGAACATGTGTACAACTAACTAACATCCATAGCAACAATTATAAGTAATCCATCTGAGGACCCTCCCCCAATTCTTTAGCTGGATTTTTGGGGGAGATGAATACTGAGTTCCATTCCATTCCTTGCTTCCTGCACTTGAGACTCAAGCATTCTCCATGTTCCCTTGAGAACAGTGTTGATTGACTAATGGAAATTTGGTAATTTGCCAGGCAACCACTTTGGGTGGAGACACCTGGATTCTGAGTGGATAAAGAAGGAACTTTCCCACTGAGTGCCAGTATGAAATATGCTTGCTGGGGAAGACCTAGGAATTCAGTTGGTGGTTTGTTCCTATTGGGATTAATGTGAGATATAGATATAGATAAAGATAGATATAGATATAAACAAATATACACACATATACATATATACACACAAAAATACCAACACACATATTTACATGTGTATGTATACATATACACACAATATGTGTGTGGAGAGATTATGCTTATTGATGTATAAACACACATATGTACATACATACATATATATGAATATATATGTATAGATAGTAAACAATATGAACGAATACTTGCATTCTCTTGATTAATGTAGTTTGAATTACCTCATAGTCCCCACAGACTATTTGGCCATTCCTAGGTCTCTCCCACAGTCTTTCTGTATATAAGGTTCATCTTGTCTCCTTTAAGGTGTACAGATTCTTAAAATCTAGCTCACTTGTGTTAGTGATATAAATTCTTAGATTGCTTAAGAGTCTGCCCAATATGATGGATGTTCTAATAAGCCTGGTCTTTGGCTGAAAGAAGATTTCAGTCAAATTCTTTCAGGCAGGACAAGTATTTTGTGATTTTAGGGTCCCAGCATCCCTAAACCTAAACCTCAACAGTTCTAGTTAGCATAGATAAAGGTAAATATGATTTGTGCATGTACTGAACTTTACAGCCGTTGAGTGGAGGATGGACTGGAGTGGGAATGACTTGAGGCACAGAGACATGTTAGAGGGCCATTTCAGTATTCCAAGTGAGCTGTGATGAGGGCTTAAAATAGCATTGTGAATGTATGAGGATAGATTTAAAATACAGTGAAGGTAAAAAACACTATTTTCAATGATTGGATATGTGGGGTGGATAAGACTGAGGAAGCTAGGATGACATGAACTTGCGAGCCTGAGTGACTATTTTTTTGGAGGAGGGGAGAATAATGTTTTGTTTTGGACATGCTGAGTTTTAGGTACATCCAATATGGGATATCAAATTTTGAGATTTTTAAGAAGTAGATAGAGAGATGACTATAGGTTAAGAGTAAGACTAGGTCTAGACAGATAGATCTTGGAATCATCAGCACAGACAAGGTAATTGAAACAATGGAAGTTTATGAGATCACTAGGTGAAATACCATTGAAAAGTTGAAGAGGGTCCATCACAGAGTGCTGTACAGGAAAGATCCAGGAAAGGAGACTTGGAAGGAGTGGTCAGACAGCTAGGAGAACCAGGAAAGAGTAGTGTTATAGAAATCTACAGAGAAGAGGGTCTCGAGGAGAAAAGGAAAATCAATAGTTTCAAAGGCTACAAAGAGGTTAAGGAAGGGGATCAAAAAGAACATTAATTTGGGCAATTAAGATATCATTGGCAATTTTGTAGAGAACAATTTTGGTTGAATGATAAGATTGGAAGTCAGATTGTAGAAAGTTAAAAAGAGTGAAAGGAAAGGAAGCGGAAGCACCTATTGCAGACAAGGTTCTCAAGGAATTTATCTACAAAGGGGAGAAGAAATATGGAATGATAGCTAATAGAAATGAATGGATCAAGAGAGAATAGGGGAAACATAGATATTTGTAGGCAGTAAAGAAGAATGTAGTAGACTAACAGATTAAAGATAAGTAAAAATGATAGAGGGGACAATCTTCTGGAGAAGTCATGATAGAATGCAGTCACTTGTATATGTAGAGAGTGTTGCAATGGTGAGAAGGGCCACCTCTTCATATGAGAGACAAGGGTGAAGGATGGAATCATGGTAGAAGGCATTGGGGTGATGTGAGATGAGGAGGAGGAGAGAAGAGAAAGCTCTTGTTGAATGGCTTCAATTTTTTCAGTGAAATATGAAACAAGGTTCTCAGCTGAGTGGGTGGGAGAAAGGGAAGCCATAGGAGGATTGAGGAGGGATAAAAATTGCTGCTATTGTGAGTGGGATAGTGATCTAATTAGGGAGGCATAAAAGAACTGCTTTCCTATAATGAATATTCACTTGAGGTAACTGATATAAGTTTGTAGTTGATCCAGTTAGCACAGTTTCATGATTTTCTTCAGTTTCATTCAGCAGGGTGTATGTAAGAGATTGGGTGGTGGGAGTGATTCAAGGCAGAATTTTAGCAGGAAAAGATTGGTAATATTATAAAGGGACAAGGGACTCAAGAAAAGAGGACAGTGAAGAATTGAACTTGTTTACAAAGAGATAAGTATTGGAAAGGGAGCAGAGGGTAGTTAGTGTAGGGGCAATGGCATAAATAAGAACTCATGAGCTGAAGGGTTGGAATTCATGGTGAAGATGAAAAACAGTTTAGGTTTTTCAAGGCAGAGGGTGAGATGGAATGATGATAGATTGTAATCAGATAAGGGAATTTCAGAGTTCATGAACATGGAAGTAATACATTTATGGGTGATGGCACAATTAAGGATATTACCATCTTTGTGAATGACTGAGGTTGGTTGGAGAAGAGGGAGCATGAAATGAGTAAGGTGAGCAATTGTGAAGTTAGGATGTTTGGGATGATACCTCTAGTATGAAGGAAGGGTTTGAGAAAGAAAGAAAGATACTGGATTCCTTGAGAAAAATGGGGAATGTTCTAGAGGTCAGTAGAGAGTAGTTGCTAGACTTTTGGAACCTGCTGCCAGAATTTGGGTGGTAAATAATAGCTTGAGTGAATTTTAAAGAAGAGGTTACCAAGTGATAGTGATAGAAGTAGAACTTGGAAATGGCAATGGGGAACAAAGAGTATTTCAATAGCTCTACTTTGAGCAGTAAGTTGGGGATGGGAGGAATGAGTGTAAGTGTAAACAGCTCTGGAAAGGGAAATCAGAATGCTGTGTTATTAGAAAGGAGTGAGATCTTAGTGAGAGTCACAAGATGGAAAGTATAGGAAAGGAAAATATTTAAGATGAAAAGGAGGTTCTTACCTATGGAGCAGGCATTCCAGAGAACATAGTAAGAGAAGTTTGTACTTTTGAAATGGGACATTGAAAGTGAGGTATTGGTTTGAAGGGAATGGGAATAAGAGATTTGGCAGGGGAGACAGATGATGAAGTTTAAATTTTTTGATAGTCAGGACTCAGAATCACCGTAATGTGGAGGGTACAACCAGAGAGCAATTTGTTTATAAGTGAGTAATGAGTACAGCTAGGTTTAGTATAGTATAGGTGAGATTAAATTACATAAATAAAAATTAGAAGTCAAAATCACATTGGAATAGAAATAAAAAGAATTACAGGAATCTAATATGAAAAATTATATGGTATATATTTTTAAATGGAACCTACAAAATATAAAATACCTAAATTAACACAATATGAAATAGAAATTAAAAGTGATCTAATCTTAGAAAGGGAAATTGAACAAATCATAAAAGAATTACTAAAGGAGAAAAAGAAACCTCTGCTCCAGATGGATGACAGATGGATTCTATCATATGTTTGAGTGATTAATACCTATGCTGCACAGATTATTCTCAAAAATTTACAAAGATAATACTCTGCCAAACTCCTTTGATGAGATAAAAATGTTCCTAATGGTGAAACCAGAGAAGAATAAAGCAAAGTAGCTTTTAAACAGTATCACTAATGAATTTTGATACAAAATGAAATAAATCCTAGCCAACAAAATCTACAAACAATATATTAAAAAATGCACTGTGATCAAGTTAGACTTACACTAAGGATGCAATGATTGTTCACTGTATGAAAATAATATAACAACATTAAAAAGAAAATTATTCCACATGATAATATCAATAGATGGATGAAAAAATATTTAAAAGTATAATATTCATATGTGCTTTAAAAACATATCAAAGTATAAGTATGGAAGGAATACTTTAGTATCATAATTTCTTTACACCTAAAACAAAGATTAAAATTATTTGCAATGGGGGAACACTAGAAACTCTCCTAATGAATATAGGAGTAAAGTTGGAAGCTCCCCTCCTCCATTTTTACTTGACATAGTTCTAGAATTGTTAGTAAAAGGGCTAAGACAATAGAAAGAAATTAAAGGAATAAATATTGACAAAAGACAAAATTCTATTAACTGATAACATGGATGTTTTTTTTTAAGGAATCAGCAAAGAAAATGATTAAGGTAATTAATAGCTTGAGAAAGGTAGCAGGATATAAAATAAATTCACTAAATTGCTAACATTTGTATATAGCAATAATAAAATACAAGGGGAAATAATAAAAATGATAATTCCATTCAAAATAAATATAGACTGCATAGCATATTTAGGAGTCAATCTACTAGTTGGGCAAGTATGTTCAAGATATGTCCAGTTACAAAATATTTTTTAAGCAGAAATAAAGCAGTTCAATAAAATGAACCAATATGTCAAATGTGTCTAATCATATATGCTATGTGATATATCATCAACATCATTTAATGAAGTATCATAGCACTTTTCCCCATAGACCTAGCATGTGTCAACTGATGGGAAAAGTGTACACATGGAGAGAATGTATGGAGAGAAGGTGCATATGTGGGAGGGCCAACTCACACCTCTGACACTACAGGTTCCTCACACCATTTTTCATTTTGTTATTTTTTATTGAAAACTTAACAATGATCAATAAACACACATTTTGATATACAAAGAATAAAAAAGAAGATTGTATAAGAAATTTTTTCTGTAATATTCAGGTGTTCTAATGAAATATATGTGTCTATGATTTAATTATACACACATATGTATAATTTTACAAAGTTTACATATTGTTGTTGTTGTTCAGTCATTTCAATTATGTCCAACTTTTCATGACCCCATTTGAGATTTTCTTAGGTAAAGATCCTGGAGTAGTTTCACATTTCCTTCTCCAGTTCATTTCACAGTTGAGGAACTGAAAAACAGGGTTAAGTGTCTAGCCCAGGGTCACACAGCTAATAAGTGTCTGAGGCCAGATTTGAATTCTGGAAGATGAGCCTTCCTGACACCAGGGCCAGCACTCTATCCTCTGTACTACCTACTTGCCCTGTTTTAAATATACAATTTAGATAATTTGATGGTATTTAACTGTTCTATGTTGGGAATCTTCTACACTCCATTTTGCTTTTTTCTGTGTACTTTAAAAAATGTTTTAGTCTCACACACACACACACACACACACACACACACACACACACACTCACCCATATCACCACCCACTAACTTTCCCCTTTCTAAATTGAAACCCTAAAAATATGCATATACAAATATATACATACATACAAATACATGTTTGTGCATATACACTCACATATTTGTATATATGTGTATATCAGTCTATATAATTGTATAATATGTATGTGTATATACAGATGTATATATATTATGTATATGCAAATACATAAGTAAAATTGAGCAATGTTTATCAATATATATAAGAATACATATCATACTATATACCTTTGTTCTATTATCTCCATCAAGAGATGGAAAATGTTTCATTATCAACCTTATAAAATTACAATTGGTTATTGCTTTTATTAGAATTATGAGAATTCTGAAGTTTTTCAAGGTTGTTTTCCTTCACATTGCTTTTGTGGTGCTTGGGCAAATTATTTTCCTGGTTCTCTTATCACTCTGTATCAATCCATAAAAGTCTTCCAATGTTTCTCTGAATATATCATGTTCATCATTTCTTTTAGAAAACTATTATTTGATTTTTCAAATTATCAAGTGTAACCTTGGTTTGTGTCTAAAAGGTGAAATATGACCCAAATGTATAGTAATTCCCAGTAATTAGAAGAACAGTTATGAAATAGCTTGTGTTTATGTTCTCAGAGAAAAAAAAATTCTCTTAAAATGGTTCAGGGGTTGAGTTCCTAGCCCTGTGTCTCTCTGTCTCTCTCTGTCTCTGTTTGTCTCTCTCCAGAATGACTGGATTATAATGTTCAGTTTTAACTACAGAGCTCCAACATGCCTATATTCTGACAGGCCATCCAACAATGATTATTTTTCCATTTTTATCATTATGATAAGTATAAGGTGAAACCTCAAAATAATTTTAATTTGACTTTGCCTAATTATTAGTGATTGGTAACATTTTTTCATATAGTTGTTATTCATATGGATTTCTTCCTGTGAGGCCTGCTTATTCATAACCCTTGACCATTTGTCTAATTGAAAGTGGCTTTTGTGCTTATTAATTTGAGTCGCTTTCTTTTATATTTTTTATCTGAGAGCTTTATGATAAAAATTTGTTGCAAAGATTTTTTTTACAAGTTAACTCTTCCTCTTTTAATTTTAACTGTATGTAATTTGACTATTATATATCAATTTGGAGTTGATCAGAGTATATGGTATGAAATCTTGTTCTTTGTCTTCAGCCAGCAGTCTTTGTCAAATGAGTCATTAATCCACTAGTTGTGATCTTTAGGTTTAGCAACACTGTATTACTGTGCCCATTTGCTTCTGTATAATATTTGCCTAATCTGTTCCACTAATCAAACTTCTATTTTTTTAAACCTGTACTAAGTAGTTTTGATGATTCTTGGTTTTTTAGTATAGTTGTAGGACTGGTACTATTAGGACTACCTTTGTTCCAACTTTTTTTTTCAATATTTCCCTTGATAATCATGATATTTTGCTCTTCCAGATGTATTTTATATTTTTCTAGCTCTCCAAAATAAACCTCTGGTAGTTTGATTGTTTGCTGATAAATAAAATAAACCAGGTAGAATTAGCATTTTTTATTATATTGGAATAGCCTGACCTTAAGTAATTAATATCTTTCCACATATTTACATTTGTCATTATTTCTGAAATGAATATTTAGTAGTTGTATTTGTATAGTTTCTCTGTGTGTTTTAGGTAGACTCCTAAATATTTTTACATTCTATATTTGCTTTGAATGGAATTTATGTCTCTTCCTGCTGTATTTTGATGGTAATATATAGAATTTCTGATGATCAGTATGGATTTATTTTATATGCTGCAACTTTGCTAACTTTATCCATTGTTTCAATTATTTTTAGTTGATTTTCTAGGATTTACTATGTAGAGCTCCACATCATTGGCAGGAAAATAATGTTTTGTTTCCTCTTTGCCTATGTGAAGGTAAGGCTCTAAGCCCATTTGTACAAGATTCAATTCATTGGTAGAGACTAATTATTCAATGACCATGCCTGTGTGAGGGGCATAGTTGCACAAGAGAAGACACACCTTGGTCTTTTGGCTTCCAGCTCGAGAAAAAAAGACACAAGATATCAGACAATCTTCATTTTCCTGAAGAGAGAGAAAGATGCTGGGAAGAAGTCAATATGTAGAAGAGCAGCACCTTGATCACGTCCCTATCCCCAGCTTGCTCCACTACAGATGTCAAGTAATTTTGTATTTGTTGCTATCTTGGACTGTCTTTTGGTTGAGATGAGATATATTGTTGCTGGTGGGAGAGATGCTTCTTTAACAGTATTAACTTGTATATTTTCATATGCCTTCTCTGATTTCTTCTTGTTATGGATTTGGTTAAATCAGCTTATTGGATACTTAAGTTCATTGCAGAATCAGGATTTGGTGGGAAGGGAGTCAAACCTTACATATATAGCTTGGGGGCACTCCTTTGTGAGACATTCAATTTGAACCTAAAATTTATTTCCCCTAGCCTAAAATATATATAAGGGGGACAGATGGTTACAAATACCTTTTCTCTTAGGAGAGCAGAGTGGCTACCTTTGGCTCCAACTTTTTTCTTCCCCTTGTGGTAGGAATCAAAGTCTCCCTTGGAGAAAGGTGGATGGAAAAGACTCTTGAGATATCTGTTCATGCCATGCTATAAGACACATGTAGACAGATTTAAGTGGACCAACATAGTCCACAGGAGTAGCACACATACCCACACACACAAACATACCTACACACACACACACACACACACAAACATACACACACACCACCTCCCTCATACTTATTCCTTCAATTTATTTTTTTTTGCCTTACACGTAGAATTTATACTACTAAGTCAAATAATTGTGGCAATAATGGACATACTTTATCCTTTATATTATTAGAAAGGCTGCTATTTTTATCATCATTATTTAAAATGCTGGTCCTTAGCCTAAGACGCTATTTATCATATTAAGGAAATATCCATTTATCCCTATACTTTTAATGTTTTTAACAGAAACAGGCATTGTATTTTGTTGAAAAAATATTTTTGTTTTCTGATTTTCAAAAATAGTTTATGAAAATGTTGGAATTAATTGAACTTTGGATATTTGATAGTATTCATGTATAAATCCATCTGGTCTTATCCTCCCTACTCCTTTTTTTGAAGATTATTTATGGCTTGTACAATTTCTTTTTCTGAGATTGAATTATTTAAATTCTCTATTTATCATTCTGTTAATCTGGGTATTTTATGTTTTTGTAGGTAATAATCTATTCCATTTTAATGGTCAGTTTGGTTGCCATGTAAGTGGGCAAAAGTGCTCTAATAATTGTCTTTATTTCTCTTTCATTTGTTTGATTTCTGATATAGAAAATTTTCTTTCCCTCTGTCTCTGTTCCTTTTTCTCTATCTCTTTGAATCTGTCTTTTTCTCTCTTTTCCAAATAGCTAATGGTTTATCTACTTTATTTTGTTTTTAGCAGCATCTAGTTTTAGCAATTCATTTTTTTCTTTTGGTTGTGTCAATCTCTTCTTTGATTTCCAGACTATCTTTGGTATTTAGTTCAGGTTTTTAAATTTGTTGGTTTTCTATTATTTTTTAATTGCCTATTTCATTGACCTTTTCCTTTTCTTCTTTTTTCTTTTGTTGTTGATGAAAGTATTTAGAGCAGGGGTTTTCAAACTAATATCCAAAAGAGAAGGATCCATGCATAGATTTCAGGGCAGGGGGAAATCGGTATATTTCTATGGAAAAAATACATACATCTTTATTTTTACTAATCTCTAAATGATATTAGCATTTTTTTCAATTATTTAAATTAATCTTAACAGAGTTCCCTAGGTTTCAGCAGACTTCTAAAGGGGTCCATGGTGTGCAAAAAAAAATGTTAAGAAATCTGGTTTAGAGATATAAATTTTCTCCTGAGTACTCTTTTGGCTGTAACCCAAAAGTTTTGGCATGCTGTTTCATTGTTTCTATTATTTCAGTGTCCTTTGTTGCAAATACTCTTTAGAATTAAATTACATAGTCTTCAATTACTTTTGAATCCTTTATTGGAAAGGGCCATTGAGAATACAATTTTTCCAAATTGCTTTCCAGAACGTTTGGTACAATTCACCATTGGCTTCCTCTCCCGTGAAGAAACTTCAAAGGGTTAACTGTCCATTTCCTGCTTCAATGGGAATCTGCCTCAGTACCATCTCTAGGAACTTGATATTATCTGAGGACAGGACATATTCCATTCCCTGCTCCTGGGGGCAAGCAAGGTAGCCTAACCTCTTGACAAGTATCCTATACTTCCACCTGTTCCGGCCTGTTCTGAGACTCCCTTATTAATTATACCTTGTTAAATCCCACCCTTAGATAGTTTCACTAACAAAATTTTGTAATTTTTTTCCAGCTTTGCTCCTTTTCATATTCTATTGATCAGAGCTAGAAAAAACACAAAACTATACTGACTGGGTCCACTAAAAAATAAAATTTTTCAATTTCAACTGGGCCCTCACCACAGCAAGGGATTTGATTCCTCTCTAAATGATTTGCTATTGCACTTACTCCCCACAAACTTTGACTGTCCTTAAGTTTCCACTGTTATTTTGTCATCCAAAGATCTTTCCTCTAATCTTGCTGAATTAAAAAAAAAAAAAGATTGAGGGTTACCAAAAGATTCCTTTTTCCTTTTCTTCCTCCTTTGGCGTCATTCACACATCTTCCACCACTATATTCTACTCTACTCTGGCCTAAATGAAGACGTAGCCTTTCTCTTGTCAAAGCTAACCTACTAAAGCTGCCTTCTACCCCATCTCCTCCTAACTTCTCAGCAGAATATTCCCATTATCATCCCTATTCTCTGATATCTTCACTCTCTCTATATCTACTGGCTCCTTCCTTGTTGCCTAGAAATATGTTCAAATTTCCCCTATCCTTAGTAACACCCCAACTGGATTCTATTATCACTGTTAATTTTTGCTTATGTTGTTTCTCCCCGTAAAGGTTAAACTCTTTAAGAAAACATACACACTAGTTCCCTCCACTTCTCCTCTCACTCTCTTGGTGACTTCTATATCATTCATTCTGAAGCAATGGAAAGAACACTGAATTAAGAGTTGAAAGTCTAAGCATAATCTATTTATTATATATGTCAAGTCAAGAAGAATTTATTAAGTATTTACTATGTTCTAGGCACTAAGCTAAGTACTGAGGATACAAATACAAGCAAAAAGAAAGATGGTAACTGCCCTCAAGGATCTTACAATCTGATAAGGGAAGAAAACACATAAAAGAAAGCTGAAAGGAAGTGTGTGTGTGGGAGGTACCCACATAGGTATAGTGGAGAGATAAATCTAGAAATTTGAGTGGAGATGGGAGAGGAATGAAGAAGTGAACATGGCTGGGTTGGGAATTTCCTTAAAAGTGAGGTTTTCCTTAAAAATCAGGTCCTTCCTGACCAACCACAGGAAGAAGTTTTAGGGGCAGATGTTGTCTTCCAGGGTAAGAAAACTACTGGGGAAGAGTAGAGAAAGAAATTCAGTGAAGCAGAAGTAGAGCTGGGAAAGAAATGAAAAGGAGTAAATATTACTGGCCTGAAAACTTTCCTTAAAATGGAGGTTTGAGGAAGAATCTTCTACTCAGAGGAAGGGCACATAGGAGCAGAGTAAACTTCCAGGGTAAGAAGACCCCAGGGAAAATGTGAACTTCTAAAGAGAGAAGCCTATTGAGTTGTGGTGAAAAAGGTCAGTAGAATCAGGAGCAGAGCCTGGAGAGGCTTGAAGAAGTCAACATACATGATTTCTTTTGACTTCTTTGAGTATACTAATATGAAGAATGGGAAACAGATTTTTGGATGTGACAAGTAAGTGAATTTATTGTTCATGACTATGGTTATAGGATACAAATTTTTTTTAAGTTCTTTTTTCCTCTCATTTTAATCACTGGGTGGTAGAAGTGGGAAGGAACAAAAAGATAAATGCATGATAATTGAAAAATTATTTTAAAATAATAATTGTTGAGAGAATAAAGTGAGATTATATATTTGGAATTTCTATATAAACTATAATAAGCTATATAAACCTAAATAATTATTATTACTCATCTCTTCCTGGGGCTATCCATCCTAAATATCTAAAATATACCCCATTCATATCCATCATGGTTCTTTTCAATATGAAGTCAGGAATAGTCATTCATGGGTCAATGTCAACATAGAAGCTTGTCTCTGGAGAATTGTGCCTGGGATCTCTTCTTAGCTCTTCATTGCTTAATTTTTTAAAAAGTAAATGACTAGGATAAAAGCATAAATGGCACACTTATATACATGAAGATGAGACAGAGTTGGGTAGGATAGACATATGTTGGATAACTGATGCAGGACAGCAAAAGATCTCAATAAACTACAATGTTAGGCTGAATCTAATAAAAAGAAATTTAATGGAGATACGTGGAAATTCACACCTGAGCTAAAATCAACCTCACAAGGACAAAATGGAAGAGGTACATTGGCTAGACAGTAATTTGTCTGAAAAAGAGCTGGGGGTTGTAGTGGATTACAAACTCCATCTGCGTGCAATATGATATGCAACTCAGTGGCTCAGTCAACCAACAAGTATTTATTAAGTGCTTAGTATGTGCTAGGCACTGTGCTAAATGTTGGGAATACAAAGAAAGGGGAGGGAAAGAGTACTTGCTTTTTTTCAAAGAACTCACAGTTTAACTGGGAAAATAACATGCAAGCAGCTATGTATAAATAAGACATAAAAGATAAATTGGAGATGATCACTGAGGTATTAAGGGAGAAAATAAAGCCTTCTTGTAGAAGGTGGGATTTTAGCTGGGACTTGAAAAAAGCCAAGGAAGCCAGGACACAGAAATGAGGAGGGAGAGGATTCCAGGCCTGGGGGTGGGGTGGGGTGGGATGGGGAGCAACCTGTGAAAAGTTAATGTGTATTATTTTCTTAGACTCCATTAAGAGAGTCATATTGTCCAGTATGAATTAGGTAATACAAAGTGTGCTTTGTTCTGGTCAGAACACATCTGGAGTTATTTTACTCAGTTTCACATTTTGGAAAAGACATTGATAAGCTGAAAAATAGTGCATTGACCAGCATGGGGAAGGATCTTGAGATTTTGCTGTAATAAGAACTGTTGAAGGAATTCATATTATTTACCATGGACACATGAAGAGATGAAGGATAGGGTGCATGATATTTGTTTTCACATATTTGAAAGGCTTAGGATGTGAATGAGGTATTTCACTTGTTTTCCTGTGAGAGAAATGATTATTTCTCCCTCATATTAATAATCAATTATTGAATTAGGACCAGTATTTTTTCAGAAGCCTCTAGGCTATTCAGTATCTGAAGGAGATTGCTGATGATGAGACTGAATTAACTTTCTCCTCAATCTTGTTCAGACCCCACCCAACCCTTACAACGAATTTAATCTAAGGTGGGGAAGCTCCCTGTGCTCTACACAGGTTTGGTGGGGATAAATTCTTTAATTAGATTGCTCAAAGCTGGACAATTTAGAAGTAAATGACATAACCAAAGTTATATCCCTTAGCCCTTCATTAGAATAGATTCACTTGTCATTATAATATTCATTCTATGCCATTTCTTGTTACCAATCAGAGTTGATTACCATCCTCAGGAACACTCACTCTTTCAAGGGCATTTAAACTGTGAGCCCACTACCACGATTCATCTTTGGAATTTAATTTGATTTGGTAACTGATTCATTTTATTAGTAATATGCTAGCATTATTAATAAAATTTTTAATTGCCGAGAAATTATGTCTCTTGAACTTTTTAAATGTCACACCTGGACCTCAGAAGGCAGAATTAGAAGAACTGGGTATCAATTGAAGAGGCAGATTTTAGTTCTGTGGGAGAAATTCTTCTTAACAGAGCTATCCAAAGAGGGATATAGTGGATTCCCTTGAACTGAAGTTCTTAAAGCAAATCCTGGATCACCATTTATCAGGTATTGGTTGAATTAGATCAAGTCAGAGTTCCCCTCTGCCCTTCCAGTTCTGTAATGTTGTTGTTCATATGCAGACTGTTTTAATCTCCCAATCAAACAAGGAAATCTGAGCCATCAGTCTGTTTGGTAATGTTTATAAAGCACTGAAATGATAATTAGGAAATCTGGGCCCTAGTTTTGTCCATGCCATGGACTCTATTTGCTTCTCCCATCCCTAATATAGCTTTTTGTATGCCAAATGTATTTTGCACTAAATTAAATTGAATTGAATGAATTACCTTACATAAGTCACATCATCTCTTCAAGACCCAGTTGCTTGGAGATCAACTGAAAAATCAGAAGATTGGACTAAAAGTCCATCCTACTTTAAGAATCTAGTGTAATTATAATCAATCATTCTCCCATTTTTCCCAATATCCAAGTTGGACCCTAAAAGTAAATTACAAATGATTAGTCTCTTTCAGGACACTGGAATACAAGACACTATCTTCAACACAAAAGGATAAAGGTCATTAATAGAGCATTACTAAGTCAGAACATTTTCAATCATTTCAAATTTCAAAAGCTAGAAGGGAAGATTAATTAAAACTATCCATAGTCATTTGTGATTTTTTTCCTTCACAGTGGCATTTCCCATTAAAATGAAAAATAACTACATTAACATTCATTTCCCATTGGATGTCAAGGCTCGTCTTTTGTGGTTGTTGCTCAACTCAATGTTAAGACCGCAGCATGATTAAGTTCTGAGGCACATGACTTACACTCACAATAGTGGGACAAGTATATTAACTTCTTTGGGCCCTTGGTACCATCTAGCAAGGCTAGTGTGAGTGCAATGGAATAATGAAAGTCCTAGGAAATATATAAAATGAGTTAATGAAAAGCATTTATTCATTGTTTTGGTATGAGATCCTTTCTAATGCAATTATTGGAATTTAATAGCATATGCCACATAAAATGTGACTGATATACATAAAAATACAAAATCAGTCATCTTAAGAAATAGACTTACTTGAAAAATACTAGAGTTTTAAAAGGGGTATTAGAAAAATGTTTGTTCCTAGTAATTAGAAACCAATTTAATTTTATTTTTACTTCCTAATTGTGAATGTTTGTGTGTGAGTGTGTGTGTTGGAGTGTTGGATAAAGGAAATTTTATATATATATATATATATATATATATATATATATATATATATATATATACATAAATTAAGGTGTGATTGTGATAACAAGAATAACAGGAATATATGATAAGATTGTGTTATTCAGGTATTCAGGAATCAAACATGAAGAACTTAATATAAGAGACCAAGTACTACAGATATGAAATAGATAGTTTGGTTAAGTTTGAGGCAGTGTCAAGATAGAGTGTTGTTCAAAACCTCAGGCTGTCTCTTACTTACAACTTAAAAACAAGCCAGAACATGTTGAGGACTGATGATAGAGCAAAAGTTCTTTGAGGTCAGGGACTCTTTCACTTTTGTCTTTGTGTCTCCGGTACGTAACAAAATGCTTAGAACATAGTAGGTGGTTAATAAATACCTATTGCTTGATTGATCTTAATACAAGCCAGACATGATATTATGCTTTAATCCTAGAAAAATGAGAAATGCTCCCAAGCATGAGTAATGATGGTGTTTGCTGGATTTTGAGACAAATGTTCAAAGGTCAGTGAACCTGAGTTTGGGGTATGAAGCAAAAAAAGTCCCAGAGCACAAGGATAATAAACCACATTCTAGACCAAACTTCTGACTGATGCTGGCACTGGCAGAGTCAGACTCTGAAGGGAAAAGAAAGGAATGTTCCCCACTGATGAGGAGATGGCAAAGTCAAATAACATCCCCTAAATACCTAAAAGATAGATGTGTACCTTTTGTCTTCAGAACTGAGCCTGAGTTACTTGACTTCCTTGGCTTACCATGTTCTCAGTCTGGCTGAGGTAGGTAAGAGGGAATGAGTAAGTCTGTATAATTCTAGAAACATTTTCCAGTAAAAGACATAATATTTCATCTCATACCAAGACTGGTATCCCTCCAGCTGAGCTGAGGCTGAGTCTGAGGTGCCTCTGTCTGAGAAAAATGAAGACTTTACACTGCTAAACTGTGATTATACCATCATGGAGCTATATTATCTCTGCTTCATAAGGATTCATGATAAATGCACCCTAGAATTATGGTGACAAAATAATAATTCATCATAATAATCCCTTACATTCCACATTAGCCAGAGTTAGAAGTCTAAATTCTTCAAGCTGGTGTTTACAGTCATTAATAATTTAACTCTGAAGTGTTTATAAAAAAAAAATTCTCCTATTCTTCTGTGAAAGTTTTATAGTTCAACCAGTTAGGTCAGACTCTTCTCTATCTTGGGATATATCTGACTCACTCCCTTCTCCAGCTCTTTGTTTGTGCTATTCATGATGCCTGGAAGAGATTTTTCTTAACCAATGAAGCCAGTTAGCGAGCAACAAATTAATTAAAGTATTTATTCACCACGTACACTCACAGCCACCCTAGTTCAAACCCTCATCACCTCTAACCCACATTATTGGATTCTTCTTATTATTAAGCATTCAATGTCTCTCTGCTTCAATCCATCCTCCACTCAGCTATCAAATTATACTGTATATTTTAGAAAAATATTAGCCAATATTCTATTCTCTTGGGAGGACATTTCATTGTCTTTGTGTAGCGTGTTTTCTTCTTATCTATAACTCCTGAATACCTAAGCTATATTCAAAACTCAAATCAGATGCCACCTCTAAAAAAGACATTTACTGATTACCCTGTTTTTGTACTCCCCACCTGTTCCTTGAAATGGCCTTTTAATTTCTTTTGTATATTTTTACATTTATATGCATGCATGTTATCTCTCCATTCTACCCCCAGAACCCATAATAGAATGCAAATTGAATGTAAATGTAAATAAGATGTAAAAGGATAGAGACTGTTCATTTCTGTCATTGCATGCCCAGATTCTAGTTCTAGCATATGATGAACACTTTAAAAAGACTTGTTGAATGAATGTTGACTAATGTTGTCTTAGAGGAAAATCTCTCTGTCTCTCTGTCTCTCTCTCTCTGCTCTCTCTTTTCTCTCTCTCTCAATTCATGTTAACAAAAGAGAAAAAAAGAGGACTAATGATTTGAACATGCAATTCTTTTGTTGTTTTTTATTGAGTCATTTTTCAGTTGTGTCCAACTCTGTGACCCCATTAGGGTTTTCTTGATACTGGAGTGGTTTGCTATTTCCTTCTCCAGATCATTTTACAGATAAGGAGCTGAGGCCAACAGGGTTAAGTGACTTGCCCAGGGTCACACAGGTAGTAAGTGTCTGATGGCAGATTTGAACTCAGGTCTTCTTGGCTCCAGGCCCAGCCCTCTATCCACAGCATCACCTAGCTGCCCAACAAAACAGCTGAGCAACAAAAAATAAATACAAAAGAAGAGAATTTGAAAATCAATAAAGAGAAAAACAAAATGGAAAATGATACTATTCAATGGATAGATAAAACAATGAACTTAAAGTAATTGACAAATGAAACCTCTTAATGGCTAGCTAATTTGATGAATCAAAAATAACAATATTGAAAATTTTATAGCACTTTCAGGTTTTACAAACATTTCACAGTATCTCATTTGATCCTCATAAATACTGTGGGAGGAAGATGCAAATATTATATCTACTTTACAAGTAAGGAAGCTAAACATAAAGGGCTTAATAATGTGTGTGGGGTCATACAGTAAGTGTCTAAGTCACGATCAGGTCATCTTAACTCCAAAATTCTATTGATTCACCAAAATTAAAAGTGAAAGAGAGGCATTTACAACCAATGGAAAGTAAATAAAGAGAAGCAACAAAAGCTACTATTCTTAATTATGGGTCAAAGGCAATTAAATAATATCTTCAAAAATATAAAACACTCATGTGAATGAAATATATAACATAAACCAATTTAAACCCTAAAGGTAAAGGTATGTGTTCAAGACATGTTTTGAATCAAACATTTAGATAAAAAATAAACTTTATGCTGCAGAAGCTATTTGCAAAAATAGAGAGAAAATATACCTCAATACGCTAAACTTTTATGAGAAAGATATGGTTCAGATTCCCAAGTATCACCAATGTATACTGATGTAAAAAAATGAATAAAATATTAGCAAAGTAGCTAGAGAAGTATATAAAAATGCGTTTCTTTAGATGACAGTAGAATTATGAAAGGGATGTAAGAATAATTCATTAATAGATAAACAATGAACATAATAAATTAAATATGATTATATCAATAGAATAGGAGGGGGGAGAGACTTTGATAAACCAGACCACTCATTTAGAGGATCATGATATCAGAGATGTAGAGCTGTCAGGGGCCTCATGTTCCTTCTTGTTCAAACCTTTTAATTGAGATGTCTTAAATGATGAAATAAAATCTGACAAATATTTAAATGACTTTTCAAAGTGCATATTGAAAAATGCCCAAATTTCCCGATAACAAAGAAAGCACAGGTAGAGTTAAAAAAAAAAGATGTAGAAACAAAATTTATATGTGCATTATTTACTTGTATAAAAACAAAACATTTACAGAAATAAAGACCTAATATTTATCAAGATATTAAATGTTTATGGCTGAGAAATGATATAAAAGTGATGTTACTATCCAAATTAATTAATAGATTTGGCACTATACTTATAAAATTAACCAATAGTAGAATTGAGGCAGTTTGGTGGCACAGTGGGTAGAGTGCCAGCCCTGGAGTCAGGAAGACTCATCTTCTTGAGTTCAAATCTGGCCTCAGACATCACTAGCTATGTGACGTTGGGCAAGTCACTTAACCCTGTTTGCCTCAGTTTCTTCATCTGTAAAATGAGTTGGAAAAGGAAATGGCAAACCAATCTAGTATCTTTGCTAAGAAAAACCCAAATGAGGTCATGAAGAGTGGACATGAATGAAAATGACTGCACAACAACAACTTTATAGAATTAATTGACATAATAGCAAATTTTGTTATGGAGGAAAAAAGGTGCAGAATATCAAGTGAAAAGCTGAAAGAGTAGTAATGCAGGGAGATTATCCAATTTCAAATAATATTACTAAACAATAACCACTAAAGCTTTTCAATGATAGAAAAAAGAGAAAGATTACTGGCATAGAGGAAAGAGCAAAGTGTAGAAGCAAATGTATCCAGCAGCCCTATATCCAAGAGCATAAACTACTTAAGGGATGTACTCTTTTGGCAAAAAAACTTTTGTGACTATTGGAAAGCAATTTGTGAAAAATGACTTTAGACCAGAATTTTATAGAATGTGCTACAATAAACACCAAAATATATAAATGACTTAAACACTAAAAGTCACCACACACACACACAGACACACACACAGGCACACACATACACATATAAACACACAAAATAACAACTGTAGATTGAGGGAATAATCCATAATGAGATACAAATGGATAATTTGTTAAAGACAAAATATACATTTTCAACTTCATAAAATTTTGAAGCTTTTGCATAATCAAAATAAATGCACTTAGAAAAAGAAGAAAAGATACTAGGTGGAAAGAACCTTCTTTGTATTAAACATTTCTGATAAAAATCTGACATTCAAAAGCTTTAACAAATTGATCTGAAACTACAATATTCAGAGCCACTTCCTTATAGATAAGTCAACAAAGGCTTTGCTAGAAATTGTTATCAAAAGTTGAAATATGAACCATCAACAGTCATGTAAAATGTTCCACATGATCCAAGAGACACTTCCAAGGTATTACCTTATACACATAAAACTACAAAAGAAGGAAAGAAAAAGAAAATTGAGTGATGGACAGTCTTTGTTAAGACAGGGTCACTCTTTCATGTCTGGCGATACAGTGAATTTCTCTAACCTTCCTGAATAACGATTTGGAATTATGTAAGAAATGCTACTACATTTTTCATATCATTTATCCCAGAGATCCCATTACTAGGTTATGTCTTTTTTTTTAGGACATTTAGAACAGTTAATGGCATAAAGAGAAATCTCATTTTTTTAAGTGGCCACAGGTATATGATTTACAATAATTTGAAAATGTGGAAACAATTTTTTTTCAAATGAGTCTAAATTTCTTTATCTTTGGCATCAGAAAAGAGCTGCTATAAATATTTTTCTTCATTTTTTTCCTTTTTCTTTGAGCTTTTCAGGGTATAGGTTTAATAGTGATATTGCTGGATCAAAGGGCATGAACAGTTTTATAGTCCTGTGGGCATAGTTCCAAATAGTTCTCCAGAATGGTTGGACCAATTCACAATTCAGCCAACAGTGTATTATTGTACCTATTTCTCTATGTCTCCTCAGAATCCTTTTATATCATGTTAGTCAATCTCATAGATGTGAGGTGATTCTTCAGAGTTCTTTTAATTTTCATTTCACTAAGCGATAGTGATTTTGAGTATTTTTTTCATATGACTATAGATAACTTTGATTTCTTTCTCTGAAAACTGCCTGTTTATATTCTTTGACCATTTACCAATTGGGAAGTAGCTATTACTTTTAAGAATTTGGCTCCATTCTCTACTTGAGATATAAAATCTTTATGCAATTTGCTTTAAAAAAATTCCCTTTACCTTTGGCTGCATTGGCTTATTTGGGCAAAAATTGTTTAATTTCATGTATTCAAAATTTTCCATTTTGCTTCCCATTATTCTCTCTGTCTCTCGTCTGATCATAAATTCTTCCCTTATCCACAGATCTGACAGGTAAACTATTCCATGCTTCCCTAATTTGCTTATTATATTCCCCTTTTCATCTAAATAATTTACCCATTTTGACCTTATCTTGGCATGTGGTATGAGATATTGGTCTACCCCTAATTTCTGCAAAACTGCTTTTTACTTTTCCCAAGAATTTTTGTCATACCATCAGTTCTTGGACCCAAAGCTTGGATCTTTGGGTATATCACACACTAGATTACAATGTTCATTTACTACTGCGTATTGTGTACTTAATTTATTCCACTGATCCACTTCTCTTTTCTTAACCAGTACCAGATTGTTTTGATGACTACCACTTTGTAATATAATTTGAAATCTGGTATAGGCCACCTTTATTCACACTTGATTCCCTTGTTATTCTTAACCATTTGATTTTCCAGATGAATTGTGATATTTTTCTAGATCTATAAAATAATTATTTGGTATGACACTGAATAAATAAATTTATGCAGAATTATTTTTATTATTTTGGAAATATGAACTAATTGGTAAACCTTTCTTAAAGACTTTAGCCATTGACGGAGAAACCATTCACTGGATATACACAAGGAAAAGCTGTAGGATAATTTGTTGGCTATGGCATAGATGGGATTTTTGTTATAAAGGTAGAACAAGAAAGTCTATGAAGGCCCTCCCAACTCTAAGATTCTGAGACACTATATTTTTCCACCTTCGTGTTTTTTGCTCATGTTACTCCTTTTGTCTAGAACATATTTCCCTCATTACTATTCCCCTTTGCTAGCTAAAACTTGAGTTTCCTTAAAGGGATGGCTGAAATGTTTTTTTTTTTTGTCTCATGTATATTTCTTATTTCTTTGATTCCTGATCCATAATTCATATAGGAACTTCCTATTTCTCTCCATAGCAATTTTAAGCATTTTATAGGATTTTAAAAGTTCTATATATTACAAAATACAATGGATATTTGTTTACATTTTTTAATCTCCCCTTCTGTATTTTCATGTATGAGTATCTCTCCAAGCAGCTCAAGGGTATTTCATGAAAAATAAATTGTAATGATTGAGCAAATACATGTAGTAAACTTATCTGTTTTGTACTTTGAATTTGTTTGCCAAGTGCTGCTGCATCCACAGCTATAGCTGCATCTAGAGAGTACATATAGTGCACACAGTATTGTGACTTCTAGTACTTAGTCACCACCCCACCTTTTCATGGTTCTAATGCCTCCTATCATCAATACTGCTGCTGAATGTAGGGCTAAGTTAGAGATGGGAAGCCAAGCAGAGCCGAGAGAAGCCAAGCTTCATAGGACTTCTTAACTCAGGCCACATTCATAGGAGAAACTACTCCATTCCTTCAAGTGTTTGCTCTATCCTGAAACTCTTGTAACTATACCCTGGGTGACTGAGGTAAGAATCAAAGAAGCTACTTTTCTTTGTAATCTTATTTCTCAAGGGTGAAACTTGGAACCTAAAGTTGGAAACAACCAGGACTACCTGACATTCAAACAACTTTTATCCAGTGTCAGTATGCCCTAGTCCTGATTTTTTTTTTTTTGCTTTATGATAAGGTCTTTCTAATGCTTCAGTTAATTTGGGGCATTTATCCTTTCCCATGACTACTCCTTAAATCCCCCTACCTTCTAAGCTCCATTTTAAAAATCATATCCCCAGCATCCACCCTCTTTAATTTTGTATTTCCTTTTTCTTCATTCTCTTTTGATTATCTGCTCGTCAATGTACTGTAGGTGACTATAATCAGATGGCTTGGATTTTCTGGAAGAGTCCTTACTGTAACTATTCTGTGTTATTCAAAAATCAGGGGGAAAATACCTTTTTGTGAATCACAAAAACACTCTTGAGTTTATTTCAGAAAATTCATCATCCATTAGATATGAGAAGATGAACCCAAATCCTTTTACGTATATATGTTGAGGTTATGTATACATAGGTGTGTCTGTGTGGTTTGACTTAACATGTTCTTGCTTTTATTTTTTTTTACAAGAGAATACCCATTGGAGAATATATATATATATATATATATATATATATATATATATATATGTGTGTGTGTGTGTGTGTGTGTGTGTGTGTGTGTGTGTGTAATTAATAATTTAAAAAATTAAAATTACATAGATGCATGCATATATGGTATTGATAATCACAAAACACATCCCAAGACTTGGGACAAAACATCAAGGCATAAATTATAAAAGCTCTGGTGGTGGAGGAAGGCAATCAGAGCTAGTTAGAGCCCCAGAATGTCAATGACCTGGCCATAGTTTGAGATAACAAAGAATCTTTTTTTAAAAAATTTTTTCTTTCATCGTGGTTACTATGAAGGAACAATGACAGGAAAAGTTCAGCTGACTACATATATTTCAGAGAAATAAGGCTGTTATACAGCATCCTTGAAATAGTTATTCCCCTACTTCAAAAGTCCCATGATAACTGGCACTCAGAAAAGCCTTCTTGAATCATTAATGAAAGGTTAAGATATATTTTTCTAGTTTGTCTCAAGTGTGCTTTATTTTTAAATTTTTATAGTATTTTATTTTTTCTAATTACACATAAAGAAAAATGTTAAAATTCATTTAAAATTTTTGAATTCTGAATTGGCTCTCTCCCTCTCTAAATTCCTCCCTCTTTAAGATGGTAACAATTTGATATAGGTTATATTTATGTGCAATCATGTAGAACACATTTTCGTATTAGTCATGTTGTGAAAGAAGAAACAGACCAAAAGGAAGAAACCACAAAAAAGATAAAGAAAGCAAAAATAGTATTGTTCAATCTGCATTCAGACTCCATCAGTTCTTTCTCTAGATGCGAATAGCATTTTTTTCCTCATGAGACTTTCAGGAATTGTCTTGGATTGCTGTCTTGATCAGAGTAGCTAAGTCATTCATAGTTGATCATCATACAATGTTGCTTTTACTGTGTACAATGTTCTGCTCATTCTGCTCACTTCAGTTTGCATTGGTTTATATAAATTTTTCCAGATTTTTCTAAAATCTGACTGCTCATCATTTCTTATAGCATAATAGTATTCCATTACATTCATATACCACAACTTTTCAGCCATTCCCCAAAGAATGGACATCCTCTTATGTACAATTCTTTGCCACCACAAAAAAGAGGTGCTATAGATATTTTTGTACAAGTAGGTCCTTTTCCCTTTAAAAAATCTCTTTGAGATACAGACATAGTAGTGATATTGCTAGATCAAAGTTTGCAGAGTTTGATTGCCCTTTGGACATAGTTCCAAATTGCTCTCCAGAATGGTTGAATCAGTTCACAACTTTACCATTAGTGTCCAAATTTTTCCACATCCCTTCTAACATTTGTAGTTTTCTTTTTCTGTCATATTAGCCAATCTGATATGTGAGAAGTGGTACCTCAGAGTTATTTTAACTTTCATTCCTGTAATCAGAAGTAATTTAGAGAGTTCACATCCAGGACCCAAGATGGCCAGAGTAAGTAGTAAATCACTGTAACTCTTCCATATTTACCTCTAAACAACCACAAAATAGCACCCCAAAACACATTGTGGAAAAATGGAACCAGCAAAAAGATGGGGTGGAACCATATTTTGGTTGAAGAAACTTAGATGATTGTCAGGAAAGATCTGTCTCACTAGGGTGAAAGGGTAGTGCAGTCCAGGACAGGAAGCATCCTGGTAAACCAGAAGCAAGCTCTACCTCAGCAAACCAGAAGGAGATCTTAAGCCCCAGTGCAGTGGAACAGGCAAAGGGAACAGTAGGACTCCACCCCTCATGTTTCAGCATAGCCAGGGAATGGGTGGACTCCAGCTCTAAGAACCACCAAATGCTTCAGTGTAACCATGGGCAAACAGGTAGACATCAACCCTATGGGTGCTAAAGCAAATGGACAGCAACCAGCACCAGGCCTCTGCCATGTGCTTTATTGTAGACCCAGGCAAACAGAAAGCCACCAGTGACCAGACTGCCACATGCTTCAGTGTAACCCCCAGGAAACACAGAAACACCCCACAGCCTCAGAATATGCCAGAAACTAGCACTAGGACCCTGGCTAAGCACCAGGGAAGCTGCCAGATTCCTATGGTCTCCAGCAGCACCAGTCACTTCCCCACCTCCACCTCCTCAGTGTATCACCAGACTTGAGGGTCTCCAGTGGGCATCAGGGCAACATTAATGCAGCACCAGGTAAACTAGCCAGGGCATGCATCTCCTGGCACAAGAAGTCTAAGACAGTGCCAAGAGCAAGGATCAAGTTTAAAAGAAAAGAAAAGGCCAAAAAAGATGAGCAAAAAACAACAAAGAAAGAATCTCACTATAGAAAGTTATGGTGACAGGGAAGATCAAGACACAAACTAAGAAGAGGACAACAATGTCAAAACACCAATGGGAAAAAGCCTAAAGAAAAACAGGAAGTGGTCTAATCTCAGAAAGAATTCATGGAAGAGCTCAAAAAGGAGCTTAAAATCATGTAATAGAGGCAGAAGAAAAATTGGAAAAAAATGAGAGTGAAGCAAGAGAATTATGAAAAAAGAGTCAACAACTTGGAAAAAGAAAACAACTGCTCAAAAAGTAGAATTGGCCAAATGGAAAAAGTGGTACAAGAATCCACTGAAGAAAACAACTCCCTAAAAAGTACAATTGGCCACATAAATCATCAACATATCTTTATATGACCAACAAAGCCCAGCAGCAAGAGATAGAGAAATTCATTTTAAATAACTGTAGACAATATACAACGCTTGGGAGTCAACCTGCCAAGAGAAACTCAGGAACTATATGAACACATTTATAAAATACTTTTCACACAAATAAGGGCAGGTCAAAACAATTGGAAAAATATCAATCGCTCATGGGTAGGTTGACCCAATGTAATAAATATGACAATTCCACCTAAGTTAATTATTTATTTAGTGCCATACCAATCAAACTACCAAAAAATTATAGAGCTAGAAAAATGATAACAAAATACATGTGGAAAAACAAAAGGTCAAGAATATCAAAGAAATTAATGAAAAATGCAAAAGAAGGTGGCCTAGCAATACCAGATCTCAAACTATATTATAAAGCAGTAATTATCAAAACTATCTGGTACTGTCTAAGAAAAGAGAGTGATAGATAATAGATTAGGAACACAAGACACAGTAGTAAATGATCATAGTAACATAGTGTTTGATAAACCCAAATAAAAAGGGAACAAACTAGGTATAGACCAACATCTCACATCATATACCAAGATAAGGTCAAAATGAGTAATGATTTAGACATAAAGAGTGACATCATAAGCAAATCAGAAGAGCAAAGAAGAGTTTACCTGTCAGATCTATGGAGAAGTAAAGAATTCATGACCAAACAAGAGACAGAGAGCATTATGAAATGTAAAATGGGTAATTTTGATGATATTAAATTAAAAACACTTTTGCACAACAAAATCAATGCAACCAAAATTAGAAGGAAAGCAGAAAGCTGGGAAACCATTTTAACAGCAAGTGTCTCTGATAAAGGCCTCATTTCTCAACTACATAGAGAACTGAGTCAAATTTGTAAGAATAGAAGCCATTACCCAATTGATAAATGGTCAAAAGATATGAATAAGCAGTTTTCAGATGAAGAAATCAAAACTATCTATAGGCATATGAAGAAATGTTCTAAATCATTTTTTATTAGAAAAGCACAAATTAAAACAGCTTTGAGTTACCACCTCACACCTATCAGATTAGCTAATATGACAAAAAAATGATTAATGTTTCAGAAGACATGCAAAAATTGGCACACTAATATACTGTTGCTGGAGCTGTGAAATGATCCAACCATTCTGGAGAGTAATTTGGAATTATGCCCAAAAGACAACCAAGTTGTGCATACCCTTTGATCCAATAATATCACTACTAGGTCTGTATCCCAAAGAGATCATAAAAAAGGAAAAGGACCTACATGTGCAAAAATATTTATAGCAGACTCTTTCATGGTGGCAAAATATTGGAAACTGAGGGGATGTCCATTGATTGCGAAATGGCTGAACAAGCTGTGGTATATGAATGGGACACTATTATGCAATAAGAAATGATGAACAGACAGACTTCAGAAATACCTGGAAAGACTTTTGTGAACTGATGCAAAGTGAAATGAGCATAACCAGTAGAATACTGTATATAATAATAGCAACATTGTGTGATGATGAATTATGAATGACTCAGCTCTTCTCAGCAACACAATGATCCAAGACAAGTACAAAGGACTTATGAAGGAAAATGCAGATAAAGAACTGATGGACTTTGAATGCAGATTGAAACATACTTTTTTCACTTACTTTATTCTTTCTTTCCTTATTTTTCTGGTGGGCAATTGGGGTTAAGTTACTTGCTCAGACTTACACAGTTAGTAAGTGTTAGTGCTATGTGTCTGATAACAGATTTGAACTCAGGTCCTCCTGACTCCAGGGCTGGTGCTTTATCCACTGCACCACCTAGCTGCCCTTACTTTATTCTTTTTCTTATTTTTTTTCTTCTTTGGATCTATTTCTTCTTTCACAACTGTGATTGATATAGAAATATGTTTTATATGACAGCACATATACAGCCTATATCAAATTGACTACCATTTTAGGAAGAGTTTAGGAGAGGGAAAGGAGGGAGAAAAATTTGGAACTCAAATTCTCATAAAAATGAATGCTAAAAATTGTCTTGACATGTAATTGGGAAAAAATAAAATACTATTTAAAAATTTTAAAATAGTGATTTGGAGCATTTTTATATGACTATAGATAGCTTTGATTTCATCATCTGAAAACTGCCTGATCATATTCTTTGACCATTTATCGATTGGGGAATGAGTTGTATTCTTATATAGTTGACTTAGTTATCTTTAAATTTGAGAAATGAGGTGTTTATCAGTAAAATGCTGTATTTTTTTACATTTATGATTGTTAACTGTGTATATCCTTTCATCCTATTTGTTCCCCTGTTTGTTTTTCTTTCTCTCCTTTCACCTTGTCTCTCCTCAAAAGTGTTTTGGTTCTGACCACCACCTCCCCCAATCTGTCCTCCTTTTTGTCAGCCCTACCCCTTTTCTTAACACCCTTTACTTCTACTTTCCTATAAGGCAAGATAGATTTCTATTTTCAACTGATTGTGTATGTTATTCCCTCTTTGAGCCAATTCTGATGAGAGCAAAGTTCAAGCAATGTCCACTGTCTCCCCTCCCATCTTCCTCTCTACTGCAATAGATCTTTCATACCTCTTCATTTGAGATAATTTACCCCATTTTACCTCTCCCATTCTGTTCCCAGTGTAATTCTCTTTTATACCCTTTCTTTTTCTGTATCATCTCATCAAAGTCACCTTACTACCACACCTTCTGTCCATGCATACTCCTTCTAACTGTACTATTAGTGATACAATTCTTAAGTTACAAGTATCGTCTTCCCATGTAGGATGCTATCAGTTTAGCCTTATTATATCCCTTATGTTTTCTTTTTTCTTTTTACCTTTTTAATGCTTCACTTGACTCTTGTATTTGAAAATAAAAATTTTTGTTCAACTTCTTTTTTTTTCATCAAGGAAGCTTGAAAGTCCCCTATTTCATTTAATGACCATTTTTAACCTGAAGGATTGGTTGTAGTCCTAGCTCCTTTGCCTTCCAGAATATCACATCCAATGACCTCCTTCCTTTAATGTAGAAGCTGCTGAATGCTATGTAAGCCTGTGACTTCATGATATTTGACTTGTTTCTTTCTGGCTGTGTGCAATATTTTCTCCTTGACCTGGGAGTTCTGGAATTTGGTTATAATGTTCTTGGGGGTTTTCATTTGTGGATCTCTTTCAGGAGGTGATCAGTGGATTCTTTAAATATCTATTTTACTCTCTGGTTCTAGGCTATTGGGAGAGTCTTCTTTGATAATTTCTTGAAGTGTAATATCCAGGTCCTTTCAAGGTTTTCAATAAGTCCAATAATTCTTAAATTATCTCTCTCAGATATATTTTCCAAGTCAGTTGTTTTTCCATTGAAATATTTTAGATTTCTTCTATTTTTTCATTCTTTTGATTTTGTTTGATTGTTGTTGTCTTATGAAGTTATTAGCTTCTGGTTGTCCAATTCTAATTTTTAATGAGTTATTTTCTTCAGTTAGCTTTTTAGCTCATTTTCCATTTGATCAATTTTACTTTTTAAAGAGTTGTTTTCTTCAGTAAATTTTTTGTACATTTCCCCCCATTTTTGTGCTTCCTTTATCAAACTGTTGATTCTTTTTTATGTTCTTTTGCATCATTCTCATTTCCTTTCCCATTTTTTTCTTCTTCCTCTCTTATTTGATTTTTGAAGTCTTTCTTGAGCTTTTCTAGGAGTTCTTTTTGGGCCTGAAAACAATTCTCAATTTCCTTTGAGGTTTTGAATGTAGATGTCTAAATATTGCACTCTTCAAAGTTTATGTATTGATTTTCCCTGTCACTATAATAACTTTCTATGGTTATGTTCTTTTTTGTTTGTTTTTTGCTCATTTCCCTGCCTATTTCATTACTTTTAAAGTTGAGCTCTGCTCCTGGGATGGAGGGGGCACTGTCCTAAGCTTCTTGTGCTGGGGACTACAGACCCTGGCTGTGAGTCTGGTGTTGGGCTAGGACTGCAGGAGGCCTGGACCTTTACCTGGTGCTGCACTTCACCTGGTGCCATGCTGGTGCCCATGGGAGCTTAAGGGGACTGGTGTTTATGATGGTGATGTGGAGGGTAGGGTGGCCACTTGTTTCCTGCTGCATCAGGACCATGGTGCCTTAATCACTGATCTGGTTTGGGGCTCAGGCCTCCCTCTGGCTTGCTGAAGCAAGGTTGCTGCTGGATTGCTGGGATACCACCTTCCCTGGACTGTGCTCCCTTTTTACCACAGTGAGACAGACCTTTCCTGCCAATCTTCCAAGTCGTCTTTGCCTAGAAAATTGTTTCACCTCATCTTTTTATTGGTTCTGCCTTTCCAGAATTTATTTTGGTGAACTATTTTATAGTTATTGTAGAAGAAGTTAGGAGAGCTCAGGTGATTTTCTGTTTACTCTGCCCTCTTGGCTTTCAGATGTTTAAGTGTGCTTTATTTCATTTTAATTCCTTCAATATTGGCAATTTATGTGAAATATACTATTGTTGTTGTTCTATTGGTATTGCCTTTTGACAAGTTATAAAACTGGTATGTCCAGAGGAAAGCCAGAATGGATAAGGGACTCAAAACAATGCCATTTGAGGAAAAAAATGAAGAAACTATGGATATTTAGCCTGAAGAAGAGAATGATGAGGGGTATGATAACTTTTCAAACATCTGAAGGGCTGTCATTTGGAAGAAGGAGTAGATTTATTCTTAGCCCCAGAGGGCAGAATTACAAATAGTTAGAAGTTGATGGAAGACAGGATTGGGATCAATAGAAGGAAGATCTTTCCAACAATTAGAGATAGCCAATAATGGAATGTGTCACCTATTACGATATGCCTCAGCATCAGTCAGTCAACTAACATATGTTAAATATCTAGTATGTGCCAGATGCTGTGTTAAGTGCTGAGGATTCAAAAGCAAAATAATAATAACAATTATTATTATTATTATTACTGTTATAGCTAGAATTCACATATACCTACTACTACATGATGCTAGGCAATGTGCTAAGTTCTTTATAAGTATTATCTCATTTGATCATCATACCAATTCTGAGATATAAGTACTATTTTTATCCCCAATTTATAGTTGAGGAAACTGAAGCAAATGGAGGTTAAATGATTTGCCCAAGGTCACAGCTAGTAAATATCTGAAGTGAGATTTGAACTCAAGTCTTCCTAAGTCCAGTCCATCACTCTATCTACTATGCTACCAAGCTTCAGAAAAAGTGGTCCCTACCCTCAAGGAACTCCCAATTGAATGGGAGAAACAATATGCAAATATATGTACACACAAGGCAAATTGGAAATAATCTGGAAAGGTTTTTGTGTTTCTCCCAGTGTTTTATTTTTGTTTGTTTATTGTTTCTCTGAGTGCATGCTTGTTTAACAGATGGGAAGTCCTTAAAGTAGCCAGGGAAAGTGACTTCCTCAAGGATGGCATGGTTACTTAAAGACAAAAGAATTGATGAAATCTTGCCTTTCTGTAGTGAGGTTAGATCCCTAGAGAGTTTCTTCCAGATGCTGCTGGTCAGGATTTGGCCTGAGAGATGAAAAACTTATATTGTCACTACAGCCTTCCTTAAAAAGTTCTCAAAATTTGGAACTCTCCCCAAAACATCCTAGTACTTGAGATTATAAGACCAAAGTACTGGGCACAGGTGTTTTTAACTTCTTAGCTGCCAGAGAATGGGACCCAAAATGCCTGATATGCATTCATAAGGAACATTTGTTAGGTTAGAAAATTATAGAGATGTTGAACAAATATATTGAGCACATTTATTGCTGTATGCTTTGATTTCTTTCCTCTCATATAAATAATGCTTTTCATTCTTTTCTGGGAAATATTGACAGATTAAAAAAAAAAAGCACTCTTGCGGAGCCTCCAGTTGGAAGCCCAGGTCCCTATCTGTCCCCAGCAAGGATCCATTGAGCCCCTGGGACAGAGTGAGGCTGCATCAATCCCAGATAAAGTAGTTCAAATACTTTTTTTATTTTATTTTTAATTGTTGAAATAAAACAAGCATTTCCATAACATAGTAGAATAATAAAAATATAATTGCACATGAAACTGCAAATCTATTATGTACAACTCGTGATTGCTTTTAAATATATGATAAATTTATCTTGTAAATTTCTGTTATTTTCTTCTCTTCTCCCTTCCGTAGAGATGGCTATCATATACCATATGTGTGTATACATACATTTATATATGTAAAATCATTCAACACTTTTGACTAAACACCTAGTTACTAACCAGTAACTAACAATGAGTGGTTTAGCTAATCTGACTGGTATAGTAATTTACTCCCCTTCATGAGGTAGAGAAACAATGTCCCAGGATCCCAGGATTAAAACTACAAAATCCATTTATGTTCTCAGAATTTGCTTCAGTGTTTTTATTTCATAAACACAGAAATGAATGAAGAAATCTATTAAAAGGGGGAAAAAGTTTAATACCAAAATTAAGCTCTATCTTCTTTATACAGTAATAGGTGGATAGATAGGTGGATAGATAGGTGGATAGATAGATAGATAGATAGATAGATAGATAGATAGATAGATAGATGGATAGATAGATATTCCTTTGAGGTTATGTTTACAAAAATGCCTATTTCTTATGGTCATTTTTATTAGTGAAGATTATCATGGAAAATGGCATAGCATCATGGATAGGGAAACATTCTTGGAAGACTTCCATTCAAGTCTTGCTTCTGACCTATACTTGCTTAGTGAACCTTCAGCAAATTAACTAACCTCTAAATATCTCCCAGATATCTCTCTAAGTCCCTAAATTTCAGACAAAAGAGATCCTATTCCCTATCGGTGGAGGCAGTTTCCCCAATCGGAGTCCCCTACAATAATAAGCTCATGGGTCCATACCATCTTCTCTCACTCCCTCTCCTCAGAGAGAAAGAGGGAGGGAGGGAGGAAGGAAGGAAAAATGGAAGGAAGGAAGGAAGGAAGGGAGGAGGGAAGGAAGGAAGGAACAAGGAAGAAAGGAACAAGGAAGGAAGGAACGAAGGAAGGAAGGGGACATGAGGGAGGGAGAAAGGAAGGGAGGAAAGAAGATTGTTTTAACAGGGTCTTGGCAAATACAAAGATCTCTCTCCTTAGGTTACTTCTGCCAAAATAGAGCTGTTAGATGTTCCTGAAAATATGCCCAAGGCTTCTACTTTAGAAAACTGGAAATAAAAGATTTCTCAAATATGGCATTATTTCTTTTAATGCCATAATGCCTCTTTGTTCCCCACACTTTTATTCTCTAGGTCTGTTACTAGGGAGGACAAGACAAGTAGGGGAAAAGGAAATTATCCAATAGATTTTGTTATTATAGCCTTTCAATCTGGATCATCCAAGGTCCCCAAATCCTCTCCCTGAAACATCCCCACTGTGTTGCTAGCTAATTATATTGACTTCACATTTCAGGTGGCAGAGCAAACCTTGTATATGTACTTCATGTGGAGTGACAGTGTGGTATAGTGAAAAAGGACCCTAGATCTGGTGTCTACAGATAACCTGCGTGTGAATCCTGCCTTCGATACACACTAACTGGGTAGACAGAATCAAGTCATCTAATCTGTTTCCTTTTCTAACCAAGGGGATTAATAGCTATTGTACCACTTATTCTATAGAATTTTAGTGAAGAAAGTATTATGCCTTGAAGAGCTTCCACAAAATTATTGTTAAACAAGGTTTTTATTTGTTTTGTTTTGTTTTTGCTTTTGTTTCTTTTCAGTAAAATGGACTTGGACAAAAAAAAAAAAGAAAAAGAAAAAAGAAAAGAAAAATTCATGCATAACCCAAAGTCTTCTCTACATGAGATCACTAATAGTTGGAAGTGCCTATTTGTAAACAACCCAAATATATGGCATCATAAAGGAAACATTTCCAAACAATTAATTCGATTTTTCACTTCTCCCTCAGATGCCTTGGCATTATGTAGGGTTCAACGATCATCACAATCTCCCTATCGCCTCAAAGATAAAATACAAAATTTTCAGTTCGGCATTTAAAGCCCTTCACTATCTGGTTCCAGCCTACTTTTTCAAACTTATTTCATATTATTCCCCTTTACTTCTTTTATGTTGCAGTAAAAGTGTCTTACTTACTAATCCTTGACTGTAATAAGTCATTTTTCATCTCCAAACATCTGAACAGGTTACCTTCCATGTTTGGTATACTCTCCCTCCTCTTCACCAACTTTGAGTCTTTAGCTCCACCCCCAGGCTCATCTCTGGTGTGGCATTCTACATAAAGTCTTTTCTAATGTTCTTAGTTGGGGCAGCTACAGGTGGTACAGTGGATAGGCCCTAGAGTTGGGAAGATTCAGCTTCCTGAGTTCAAATCTGGCCTCAAACACTTACTAGTTGTATGTCTCTGGGAAGTCACTTAACCCTCTTTGCTTCAGTTCCTCATCTGTAAAATGAACTGGAGAAGGAAATGGCAAACTACTCCAGTATCTTTGCCAAGAAAACTTCAAATGGGGTCATGGAGAGCTGGACACAATTGAAACAACTAAACAACAATGTCCCTAGTTTTCAGCACTCTCTCTAACTTCACTTATCTTCTTTTTACATAACTGGGTACATGTTATATCCATCCAAAAGAATATAAGTACCTTGAGGGTCAGACCTGCACCATAGAATGGACTTAAGAATAATCCTTTTTAGAACCTTATTTGTGCAATGTAAAGACAACATGGTGTAACAGATAGAGAGCTAGCCTTAGAGCCAAGAAGACCTGGGTTCAAGTCTTACCTCTGACATATGCTGGCTGTGTGAACCTAGGCTTGTCACTTAACATTTCTCTAAGATGATCAGTGGCAAAGAAGGTGCTGGATTTTCTTCACCAGGAACTCCTTCCTTCATTAAAATCACAGGTTTTACTGTCTCTACCTATGTAAAACTCTGGGTATATCTGTCTTCTCTATGCAGTTTCCCAAGTTGCATAAGCTAATGGTTACAACAAGTTTTTTGAAACTTGAAGATAAAAAACAAAAATCTGAATTTACAGCAGGCAATCACAAACAAGCTCATAAAAAACAGGTTCTCCATCACAGGAGATGACTCATCATTTTAGGATCAATATCTTCCTACAGGCAAACAGCAGGGTGGGTACTTTAGGACTTTCCTGAATTTCAAAATTAAAGCACCAGCTTTCATGATAACAATAAAACTGTACTCCTAAATGCCATACCTGAAATCTGAGCTTGAAACATAAATATTTAGGACCAACATTCCTTCTCTCCTCTAAAATATGCTAAGGATATTTATTTTTTAAATGAGGCTGAGTATTCTTCTGTTCCAAAAATACTACAAATCCCAAGAGTTGTTAATAAGAGGAAATTTAAATAAAAAAGTATGAACTATCTATTCTTCTTAAAATACAGTTTAACAACTGAGTGCTCTTCAGAGCTGAAATTATGTTTTACCATTAGTCAATGCTAAATATTTACAAAAATCTGAGACCAAGGAGACAGAGATGAGAATAATTAGGGTTCCTGGTCCCTTGAGCCAATAGCACCAACCCCTACATGTGAGAAGAGGAACAAACTGTTTCCGGTTTTCCTGCTTGTGTCAGGTCACAGAGGGGATTCAATTGAAAATTGTTAACCAGACTTGATGTGGTGTTAATCCCTTTCTTGTGACCCCAATTAATAGCCAATTTAACCTTTTCAGGAAAGGAACAAAAATTACCATTTGTTAAGGACTGTATGCTAAATATATCTTCCTCTTCTTATCAAAAAGGAGAGCTGGTCTAGTCCACACACACACACACACACACACACACACACACACACACACACACTCACATATTCACTCATAAAGTCATGGGTTCTAAGTAATACTTTATAAATAGAAAAGGCATTTTATCCTAGACAGAAAATAGAAGATAGGGTGGCAAAGAGTCAGAAATCTCTGCTTCGAATTAGCTACCTGTGTGATTTTGCAACAAGACACTTTATCATCTCAGCTTCTTATCTCATTGATAAAATAAGGAGTTTGGATAATAAGATCTCTGATGATCCTTCCTACTATAACATTATATGTGTCTATAATGATAGACTGATGGTTTGGGTGGAGTGATTTGAATATAGCCCTATCTAGTTATGGGGAATAAAATAGGTGATCTTAAGACTGCCTAAATTCTAAAGAAGGTTGGAGGTATGGGAGTGAGGGTCAGCAGGGATATGGCCACTCTCTGGCACCTTGTTCTTCATTGCCATCATTGCCTAGCATATATCAAGTGGTGTAAAGGAAGAGAAGTGTCTTTGTATATATTTACAATGTATGTTAACATATGCTTTTAAAAATTTCATGAGTTGCTATGATAGGAAAAATATTTGCCAGTGTTTGCCCCAAAATCTAAGAGACTGGGACTCCATGTAGGTGCAATTTTTGATGCCTCCATGATGTTGTACAGGAGCCAGCTCACACTGGCTGGGGAGAATTGATTGTTAAATTTTCATTGTGAGAATTTATACCTCAGAAATCAGCAAAAGCTACAAGATAGAACTTGTTTCATCAATTTGTTAATTGTCTGGACTTGAGAAAGTGATAGAAAAACTTTTAATAATGTAGGTTAAACTTAAATGTGTGTCATGAATATATTTTCCCCCAGAGAGACTGTTATTGAACATTTATTAATACATCCCTGCCTTTAGTTGACCAAGAAGCCACATTAATGTGTCCAGAGGCTACTAGGAATTTCTACAGGGACCAACCGGGTCCCAGGGACAATTTTGTTGACCTTTACGGAAAATTCATCTAAGTAACGTTTGGGAAGCTAGCCAGGGATGGGTAGTGAAGAGAATAAATGCTGATGAAAGGACAGGTCCTGAATAATCCAATTCATTGTATTTTATCAGCTCTCAGAGCCATAAGGAATCTTAGGGGTATAAGTTGAACCTCCTCATTTAGCAGTCAAGGAAAATGAGTACTGAAAAGTTAAGTGTCTTATCCAAGGTCACATGGATAGTCAATATCAGAGGCAGGATTCAAACTCAGGTCCTTTCACTTCTCTGTTCAAATCTAGTGCCCTTTCTCCTGTGTATCAAGCTGCCACCAAAATCTTAACTGTTTTGAGGCAAAAAGGCCAGATGTAGTACAAAGAACAATGACCTGGTAGTCAGGATTGCTGATATTCTGGTCTCAGCTCCACTGTTAATTCTCCATGTAAATCAAATCTCTTCACCTCCCTCACCCTCAGTTTCTTCCTCTGTAACATTCTTTCTAGGGGCCCTTTCAGCTGGCATTCTGTGGGTCTATGATTTTGCAAAACTGCAGGTGAAGGAAACAGTCTCTACTTGAGCTGTCATCTAATCATAATCAGACTCAGGCTACCAGGGTTCCTTCCTCTCTCACCAGTGTACGCCCAAGAGAAATAGTCCAGGGGCCAGTGCTGTTTATATGGCAGTGCTGAAAGGGAACTTCACAACAGGAGCAGGTGTTTGAGCAGTTACGAAAGAGAAGCAAGTAGTGGCCAACTGAGTCCTTCTGTTTTTTCAGAAGCTGGAATCTCTTTCCAAAAGCAAGATAACTGAAGTCCTTCCATTTGGAGATGAGCTTGAGTTTTAGGGATGGAAGTGCGGAAGGAAGAGGATGGGAAAAGAAGTAAAGAAGAAAGCCCAAAGAGAAGCAATTTCAGTTATGGAATTCAGGACATAAGAGCTTGAAGCCAACTGATTTTATAATCACCACATGCTTGTCTAAGAAGGGCTTAGACAAATAAACAAAGAAAAATACTAAGCAAAATAGAAAAAGGGAGCTATATCCCAAAGTTATTGTCTGCATGGACCTGAATGCACTCTGCAAATAACTAATATTAGGCTGTGTTTTTTTTTTTCTGATTTGCTCTTCTCTTCTGTTGAGTCCTCTAAGGATATGAGGTATTGTAAGTAGAATATTTAATTAATATTATATCAAGTCTAGACAGAAATTTCTTTATTTAACAGAAGGACACAGCCACAGGAATAGGAAGCAATGTGGCATCTCAGAATACAGAGCTGCAGCTTCATGGAATTTGTGTCTGTGCATTAGGATTGAGCACATCCCCAGACTCTCAGTATCTGTGGCACTGAGCAAACTAAGCAGACCATTTGGTGGCTGCTGTCAGTGCCTTTCAGGCCCTGGACCTATGGAGGCTCTTTCAGAGAACCATAATATTTATAATAGAAACACAAAAAAAATCTAAGATTCATGCTGAGAGAAATGGAATCAGAGCTGAAGAAGGGCATTTGAAAAGATGCTGTGAATTTGCAGCATCCAGGGACATGTGTGTTGTGTGTGTGTGTGTGTGTGTGTGTGTGTAAGAGAGAGACAGAGAGACAGAGACAGAGACAGAGAGATAGAGTCAGAGAGACAGAGAGAGATATAGAGAGAGACACAGAGAGAGACACAGAGACAGAGACAAAGAGACAAAGATGGAAAGAAGGAGAAATGGAGGGAGGGAGAAAGAAAGGGGGAGGAAAGAAGGAGGAGAAAGTAAAAGCAAAGATTTGTTTTTCTTAGTTTTCTTATTTCTTCATGCAATGTTCTTTCTACACTCATTCCCTACCCAATGACCACCCAATTTTATCTCTCTTCCTTTCTTCCAAATTTTCTTTAGCCTAGACTCCACAACAAGGATTCTTAAAACAAGGATCTGTGGATGATGATAAGGATGATGATGACAGTGATAATGGATAATTATAATTTGAAATTTGCAAATCAAATAGATTTGAGAAAGGTCTGTAATTTGGAGGGGGGGGATTTATATCTTTATTTTTGCTAGATTCTAACTGAAATTTGGCACTTCCTTCAATTATTAAAAAACATTATTCTGAAAACAGGTATATATGCTTCATCGCATTGTTAATGATATCAATGGCACAAAAAAAAGGTTAATAACCCTTGCTGCAGACCAAACTTAATGGTTCCTTAGTGATAGGCATAGAGACTGGGTCTGTAATTTCCCTGGTATAATTAACCTCCAGACGAGGAGATGCCTTGTACTAATGCAGGTGGGAACCTTCTTTGTCCAGTGACCCTCCCTAAATTCTTGGGCTTTGTTGGTGTTCAGTCATTTTTCAGTTGTGTCCAACTCCTCATGACCCCATTTGAGGTTCTCTTGGCAAAGATACTGAGTGGTTTGCCATTTCTTCTTCAGCTCTTTTGACAAATGAGGAAATTGAAGTAAACAAGTTTAAGTGACTTACTCAGGGTGGCACAGCTAGTAAATGTGAGGCCATATTTGAACTCAGGAAGATGACTCCAGGCCCAGCGCTCTATGTACTGTGTCACATAGCTGCCCATTAAAATTCTTGAGCTAGTGAACTTATATTCTTCACCATACAATTTAACACTGCGTTATATACTATTATATATTTTTCTTATGTCAGCTTTTATTGTTCTTTTTTCATGCAGGGTTATCTTACTCCCACAGCTATATATACTCCATGGTACTTGAGGACTGGGGCTTTATAATTCTCTAACATCTTCCATCACACTCAACTCAGGCCAGGGCTGGGCAGCAAGCAAGTGTAAAATTAATCATAGAGTTGGAAAAGGTTTTCACAGATGATCTAATCTTATCCCTTTCAATTTAATAATGAGGAAACTGAGAACCAGAAGATGTGAAGAGATGCACCCAAATTATTTAAGATTAATGGATAGATTGATAGATTCCTTTAACTATCTCCCTCCTTCAAATAACAGTATCAATAACAATAACTGTAATAGTAATCAATTTTATGTAACACTTTAAGGTTGTTTTTCTTTTAAATTTCCTCACAACAACCCTGTGAAGTGAGCATTACAAGTATTTTAATCTCTATTTTATAGAAGAGGAAACCAAGGTTCTTTAACAAGAGATTGCCCCATAGTCACAAGACAATAAGGGCCTAAAACACACAGGATATGAGTCTAGGCTGCTCATTTCATGCCCATCTGTATTTCTACTTTAAATTATGGTTAAAAAAAGGAGGTATATCAAATTGACTGCTGAATATGATCAAGAAATTAAGACATGTCATTTTATTTGGGCAGCTTGAAAAATAACTCTATAACAGAATCTGGGACTTGGATTTAGAAACTCGACTTTCATACTCCATAATTGAGGTAGGGTGGGGTGAGGCATGAGAGGCCTGGTGTTTTGCAATTTGGCAAAGAAGAGACACACAAGGAGCATCATTTAGAGAGAGTTATCTTTCATAATGTCTCTCATCTGCCTTAGTTGCCTTCCTGAGCTGGCCCATGGATGGTAGCTATGGCTAGGATGTTCTCTTCACCTAGCAGGTGTTCTGATTAGGGAAACCTTATAGTTGCCATAGTAACCCACTGTAAATGTTGACTCCTGAGGATGATCATTAAAATCCCAATCACAAAGTAGAAATGTGGACTTCTGTGTTCTATGACAAAAGGTCTAGGATTTGTACTATAAAACTGAATGAATTTGCTACTTCTTGGTGTAGCATTCATTTAATATTTTTCCTCCATAGAATCTTAATTTTATTTAAATGACCATTGAATTTCATAGAAAGATACTACTATCATCCCATCATTTCTTGTGCAAACTGAAGGAGGGGCAATTGGCTCACACTTTTGATTAGCTTCACAGCCTACCTTCTAAGAAGTAAACAAGTTACTTATTTGGCATATGTGGCATTTGTGGTCATTTGTGGTTGTTTTGTGCTCTGATGGAATTCACCTTTTCACATGACTGCCCTTGGAAATGTAATCAGACTCTTTGATGGAGAACTGAAAAGACAATTCTAATAAATTTCTGCAGAGCTACTGTTCTGCTTTAGGTCATTTCCATTTTTCACATTTAATTAGACTATGTTTACTAAGAAGGTGGGTTTTTTTTTTTTCCTTGAGATATAGCCTCTCCTGCTGTGCAATCTGGGCAAACAAGTCCCTTGTTTTAAGCTGGTCAATGTGATCTACCTGTCTGGATACACTTGCACAGTCTCAGGTCAATGGCTCAGGTCAGAAGGAATGGGATTCCAGAGGAACATCAGATTTAGACCTGGAAGGGACCTTACAGCTCATCTAATAACCCCACCTCCCACCCCGCCATTTTAACAGGTGTGGAAACTCAGGTCCAGAGAAGTAGACTGACTTACCCAAGCTTATATCAGGAGTTAGTATCAGAGTCTGGATTTGAATCCAAGTGTTGTTGTTTTTTTTTATTCCAAAGATTCAGTGATTTTCCTATTGAAATTTTCTCATGTGCTATCGCAGTGACCAGATAACCAAAGGAACCATCAGAAAACAAGGAAATAGAATAAAGTAAAAAATATATACATATATCTTCAAAATAGTTATAAAGTTTTTAGTATTTATGAGGAAGCCACAAGAACATAGGTTAACATTGTAGAGTTCTCTGGACACTAGGAAAGGTCTATACCAATTGTGATTCAAATAGGATCCTAAGAGATTCTGTTGCATTTTTCATTCGGGGCACCTGAGGGCTACAAGCTTACCTTGGGCAACCTAATCAGGAAGGTAATGTTTGAAGGCCCCTTAAGAGTTACTGACAAGAAACCTTCACTGTCAGTTCTCCTGCAGGGACACTGGCTCATCTGCTCAGGAGAAAGGGGAAAGGATAGGAGGACAATATGAATGCTCCTGCAACTCAGGGCTAGCCCACTTCACTGTAGGCCTCCTCTTCATGTCTGCTGCCCTGTGCTAAAATCAATTGATTTATTGGTTGATAAACATTTATTGTTTGTTGTATATCAGGCACTGAGATAAGTGATAGAGGTTCAAAGAAAGACAAAAATAGTCCTTGGTCTCCAGAAACTTAATGGGGGACACACATGTAATTATCTAGGCATATACAAGATCCACACAAAATACAAGATTCTCTTAAAGAGGAAGGCACTAGCCTTTGGGAGGAACAAGAGATTTCTCTTACAGGAGATGTTTGACTAAAGTCTTGAAGGAAGCCTAGGAGTCTAATAGGCAGAGGGAAAGAGGGAGTGAATTGTGCATCTGGGAGATAGCTAGTAAAAAGGTTTAAAAACAGGAAAAATGTGAGGAACAGAGCAAAAAGATGTGGAACAAGACTGGAAAGATAGGATGGGGTCAGATTGAGAAGAGTCTTAAATGCCAAACAGCAGAACTAATATTTGATCCTAGAGATACTGGGTAGCCATTGGAATTTATTGAGTAAAGTTGGGGCTGGGGAATGGTACATGGTCAGAGATTTGTGCTTTAGGAAAATCGCATTGGCAATTGTGTGGAGGCTGGAATACAGAAGGAAACTTGAGGCGGAGAGGTGAATAAAGATGATTTTGCAATAGTCTACCCCACAAAAAAAAAATTACAAGGGTCTAAAATAGTGTGGCAGTTGTGTGAATGAAGAAAGGGTGAATATATGAAAATTGCTATAGATATAGAAGTGGTTTAGCCACTGTTTTATTATATGGAATTAATAAGAATATACCCAAATGTCAAAATTTGGTGACCAGGCCTGTGCTGCCTTTGACCGCTATGGAAAAGTTTGGAAGAGGGGTAAGTTAGGAGGTGGAATGAATGAGTTCTGTTTTAGATATATTGAGATTAAGATTTCTATGAGACACATACTTCAAACATCCAAAAATAATGTTGATGACATAGACTGGAACTCAGAAGAGACACTGGGGCTTAATATATAGATATGGGGAGAAGAGTTATCTACATAGAGAGGAACCCATGGGAGCTGATGAAAGAGTCTAAAGAGAAAAGAGAAGAGGGCACAGGACAAAGCCTGAAGGTAAGACCACATTTAGTGGACTTGGCATAGATGAAGATCCAATGAAGGAGGCTGAGAAGGATTGTTCAGACAGGTAGGAGAAGAATCAGGAAAGAACAGAGTTATGGAAACCTAGAAGAGAAAGAATATCAAGAAGAGTATCTAGAAGTGAAGAAGGATGAGGATTGAGAAAAGGTCAATAGATTTGGTAATTAAAGAGATGACTGGTAATTTTAGAGAGAGAAGTTTCAGTTGCATGATGAGTACAGAAGCCAGAATACAGAGAGTTTAGAAGAAAGTAAGAGAAGAAGAAGTGGAAGAACTGAGTATAGATGGCTTTTTCAAAGAATTTAGGTAAGAAGAGTAGCAGAGATATAAATTTTAGTAGGCATGGTAGGATCTAGTGAAGGACTTTAACAAGACAGAGAGGGACATGTTAATAGGCAGAAGGAAAGGAACCTGAGAGATGGAAGTTTAGAGAGAAAGAGAAAGAAAGGTTAGTGATGGGGGAGGGGAGGAATCTAGTAGAGAAAATGGGAGATCACAGTCTCAAGGGTACATAGAAAAGGGTTGGCCATGGCAAGGAGAAGGGCCATCTCTTTTTCAGAGGTTGGACTGAATAAGGAGATAGTGAGGAAATATGGGAGATGTGAATTGGGGAAAAAGGGGAAAAAAGGAAGTACACAGACCTTAACACACGTATTTCTGTGTTATATCACTATTACCTATGAATATAAAACCTGATATAGGTAACTAGGTGGTACAATGAATAGAGAGATGGGTATGGAGTCAGGAAAATCTGAGTTCAAATCCACCCTGAGAAAATTACTAGTTGTATAACCCTGGAATCAGGGAGATCTGAGTTCAAATCCAACGTCAGACAGCTGTGTGACTTTGGGCAAATCACTTAACCTTTGTCTGCCTCAGTTTCCCTATCTATAAAATAGGGGTAATAATAGAATATACCTCTCAGGGTTGTTGGGAGGATAAAATGAGATAATAATTGTAAAGCACTGCAAATCTTAAAGCAATTATTAGTTAAAAGGACTGATTGTATTTTTGTGTTATATAAAATTTCTTAAAGAGTGATAGCATGCCATAATTCATAAAGAGTCTTCCTCAAGTCAGGAGAACCTAGGTTCAGTTCTCACCTCTGACAGGTGAATCTTGTGTAGGTCTAAGTATAACCCTGGGCAAGTCATTTAACTGCTCAGGGGCCCCAGGCAACTATCTAAGACCATTAAGTTGTAGAATACTTCCTGATCTGCATTGGTAGAGGAAGTTTCCTCTCTAGGAAGGCAAAAAAATCATAGATCTGGTCCCCATCAATTTCTCAGAGTTTTAAAACCAGTATATGCAGTTAAACTGCACTGTTGCAGCACCTTTCTCTCTTTATCCATACTTCTGTCGGTCTGTCTGATTTTGCTAACAGAGGCAAAGGATCTAAGCCCCTTCCATCAGGGCAGAAAATCTCTCCTCCGTTTTGAAATTCTCTGCATGCTTCAACAACTCCAAGCTCATGCTGTCAATTTTCCAGAATAAAAGCATATTTTATTCATTCCTGTGTCCCCATAGTGCCTAACACAGTATCTTACATTAAGGAAGTATTCAAAAAATACATACCACTATCCTAGCAAGTGGAACAAGACTGAAAGGGATCATAAACACAGTGAACAATAGGGTTGGGATTCAAAAAGAACTTTGCAGACAAGAATATTGAGTAGAATCTAAGACAATAAATTCCAGTAGGGGTAATTATAAAGTCTTATATTTGGGTTAAAGAAAGAGGCTACATACAGATGGCTTGAACATTTATATATAACATCATTTTTAGTTAAAGCATAGTCACATAGCCCTTAATACTAAGTGGGAGATGACTAAAGATCTGTTCATTTAACTGCAGTGACAAAAGGTACAAGAGTCTTTTCTAAAATTTAACCTTGTAACTTTGTAAAATAAGGAGTTTAGACATATTCACCAGTGTGGGATGAATTGTCCTCACTTTCTAGGACATGACCATAATAAATGACATAATTGTTCCCACTTAGCCAAATAATTCCATGTTGGTTAGGATACTTTCTCATTTTCATTATTAGATGATGACAGTGAGCTCTCTCACCTATTTCAAAAACATTTCTTTAGTTTGATGCAACTATATGGCACTGAAACTCCTCTTACATTTAGACTACCTCTTTAGAATGATCATACCACTTGATTTAAAGATGGCTCTCTCAAAAGCGTACACAAATATCCAGAGGCTAGTGTTCTAACCAAAAAAAATGAACCTGAAAAAAAGAGGCTTCAGAGGTTGAATACAGAAATGGATCTCTCCTTATTCCAAGTTCAGATTTTTCATTCCACTAGAGACCTGGATGCCAACTCCCTTCTCACCCTTTATATCTCCCTTGAAGGTTCAGCTCAGTCCCCAGCTCCTGCATGAAGTCTTTATTGATTTTCTCCCATCAATTGTTAATTTTCTCCCCAAAAAATTACTTGGTATTTTCCTTGAATATATTTTATATTTATGAAATGGAGGACTGACTCTGTCATTACAGCGTGTATTGTATTCCCTACCCAGTTTTAATGAGATACATGGAACTTGGAGAATGTTCTGTTGGCCATGATTGATTGAAGGTGTGGTGCTTCGTGGTGACAAGGACTTTTCTTGTTGGATGTGTAGCGAGAAATAATGATGAAGAATCCAGAACAAAAAGTTCTATATACCTCTTATTCTTTTAACCTAGCAACTTTTGAATAGGTAAAAACTATACATATCTAGAGTTGGGGTAGGGGTAGTGGCAGAAGCCACCTTGTTTCCTTACCTAGCTACCATTGTCACTGAGTACATGGTGTCTGTTTCTTCTGTGTTTTTTTTCTTTCCCCATCTTAGATGAATACGTGTTTGGTGACAGAACTGACAACAGTTCTTATACACTTTAAACTTATACACTTTAAAAAAGTCAACTCATACACTTTAAAGTGTATAACTTATACACTTTAAAAAAGTCAAAAGAATCAACATTAGTCAGTAACAAAGACTAGACCAAGGCTGGTAACAATAGCTGAGTCTAATAACAAGCTTGTGCTGAGATGTTTCTTGGCCCAACTCAAGAGTGGAGTGATCCAGACAGCTGAAAATATCAAGGAGCTAGGCTAGTTGAACAAGGCACAGTGAAGTCAATCTGATGCGGTGATGAAAGAAAGGGACCACTGGGGCGAGGAGGCAAAAGGTTTCCCCTGGCCCAATGAACTAACTACTTCTATACCTGTCCTTTAATTTTGAACCCACACACTGAGTGTGTCCAGATAAGAAAGTATGTTTCCCTATTTGTAGGAAATTTTGGTAACTTCTATCCTTGGCATAACTTTTAATTAAATATCCTTTTGTAAGAGCTAATTGATATCAGCTGGTTAATCAATAGTGGGTGAAGGAGGGTTCATGAGTACCAGGACCTCCAACCCTTCAGGGTTATCCCTAGAACATTGAGGGGAGGAGTAGTTAGCCTCCTTCTACTAGTCTAAGTTTGGAATGGAAGAGTGAACCAGAAGAGGTAATATATATACTTATGAGGCTATCTGTTGGTTCCCCCAATGGAATGTAAACTTCTTTAAAATACACATATACAATATATATGTATATATATATTCATATTATTTTCCCAATTACATGTAAAGATAGTTTTCAATATTCATTTTATAAGATTTTGAGCTCCAAATTTTTCTTCCTTCCTCCCTTCCCTCCTGCCTCCCCAAGACAGCAACAAATCTGATATAGGTTATATCATACAAACATATTTCCACATTAGTCAAATTGTGAAAGAAGAAACAGAACAAAATAGAAAAGCCACAAAAAACAAAAAAGTGAAAATAATATGCTTTGATTTGCATTCAGACTCCATAGTTCTTTCTCTGGGATGTGGATAGTATTTTCCATCATGAGTCTTTTGGAATTGTCTTGGATCATGGTATTGATAAGAGCTAAGTCAGTCACAATGGATCATCACACTGTTACTATTACTGTGTACAATATTCTTCTGCTTCTCCTCACTTCACTCAGCAGCAATTCATGTAAGTCTTTCCAGGTTTTTCTGAAATCTACCTGCTCATTATTTTTTATAGCACAATAGTATTCCATTGAATGTAAGTTTCTTAAGGGTGGGAAATGTTTTACATTTTATCTTTGTATCTCTAGTGCCTTACAAATAATATTTGTTGAATTGAATCTTTGAAAAGCTCAGAAATATTCATTTTTATTATACTTATAAACTTTTTATTACCAAAAGATACCTATATGAAAAACTATTCCACAAGCCTTTTTGATTTAGCAATTTATTGGAGAATTTCACTAAGGATTCTTTTTCTTTTTAAGCTGGATGGGACCTTAGACATGACTTAGACCAACCCCACTATGATGATGAAAAAAACATGAGCTTTAAGATATTAAGTGAATTGTCTAATTTAGAACAACATTTAAAATGAAGTATGCATAGTAAACTCAATAATGGATCTGGATTATCTTAATTCTCACCTTTAACTGTTATAAACTCTTTCAGGTAACTGAAGAAGTATGAATTCAATGTGCAATGTTAACTTCTTTGAGTATTACTTTCTCCAGTTAAGTGTCCTTTACTAATCCGTGAAAGCGTGCATTAGCTCTCTCCCTTCAATTCCCTTGTGTCAGTGAAGTGTGAAGTTATCTCATTAGCTCCCATGCATTCATCTCTTACCTACATGAAATACTCCAAGATCTAGCCAACCAACACTAGTATCTCTCTAGAATTACAAACCAACCTCACCAAATGCCTATTTGACATTCACAATTGGAACTCCCTTAAGTTTCTCAAGCTCAATTTGTCAAAACCAAAATTCAATATTTTTCTTCCAAACCCTTTTCTCTTCCTAAATTACCTATTTCTGCCATGGGCACCACTATCATTCCAGTTTCCTGGATTAACAACCTTGGAATCATCTATATACTTTATTCAAACAGTTGCCAAATGTTATTAATAGTACCTCATGATCATCTCTTGAAGCCATTTCCTTCTCTCTGACTCTCCATTCACAACACTACCACCTTAGTCAAATTCCTTTCCCAGATTATTACAATAGTTTCCTAACTGATCTACCTGCAATCAATCCCTCCCCTCTCTAATCCTCTATATAGCTTCCAAATTGATATTTCTAAAGCACAGGTATGATCCCATTATTTCCCTGTTCAATAAACTATATTAGCCTCAAGAACAGAGGCTCTTACTTTTTTGCACCATGGAATGCTTTGGCACTATGGTGAAACCTATTAACCCCTTGTTAAAATGATCCTTGTTTGTTTGTTTGATTGTTTAATTCACAATTGAAGACCATGCTAAATGTCAGAAGTTAGTGAAAATAAAGATGTATTATTTTTCCCATCCAAATTCACTGACCCTTTGAAAAGATCTGCTCTAACAGAAAGCATAAACTCTTTTGTTTTATTTTTAAAGTATTTTACCATTTAGCTGCAGACCACCTTTGCAGGTAAATTTCACACTACATTGTTTCATTCACTTCTTTTCATCAAAATTAGCCTGTCTGCTATTCCCTATATATGTATTTTATTTCCAGTTTCTGGCCATTTGTACAAGCACTCCACTGTATGTGGAATGCACTCCCTACTTACTTCCCTGTTGGAGAATCCCTAGTTTCCTTCAAATTCCAGCTCAGGTCCTTCTCCAATAAAAGGCCTATCCTGAGCCTCTCATATTAGTGCCCTTCCTCTCTCAGAAATTACTTACATATTTTGTATTTAAATATATGTATACATATATACACACATACATTTATGTATATACATTATATATGTATATATATACATATATTACACACATATACATACATACCTACATATGTGTGTGTGTGTATATGTGTGTGTTGTTTCTCTCTAAAATATAGTAAGCTCCTTAAACTCAAGGAATGGTTCATTTTTGTCTTTGTATCAGCAGCATTAAGCACAGAGCCTAGCACATTGTAGGACCTTAAGAAATACTTGTTGAATTGAAGTGTTTTCTTCCAAGAAATAGGTTCCCTGCTCTTTCCTTAGTACGTCTAAACTCAGCTTGTCCTATACTAATTTGGAGTATCTTTACTCCAAGTTTAGTAAATCAAAAGCTTTCTTACTTTTTGTTCTAACTTTTTGTTAAAGAACTTTAAGATCAAACAAGAGTTCTTCTGGAAGCATCTCTCTGTCTCTGTCTATCTCTATATCTTTGTCTGTCTGTCTGTCTCTCTTTCTCTGTCTCTCTGTCTCTGTCTCTCTCTGTCTCTGTCTCTCTCTGTCTCTCTCTCTCTCCTTCATTTTCTCTCTCCCCTGTTCCCTTCTACTCTCCCTCTATTTTGCTCCTACTTTGGTAATTGAAAATTGTATGCTCCATCTGGCCTCCTTCAAATCATATGTTCATATCCTGAAGACTTGTTTCTATCCATCTTTTCCTGCATAATTCTTTAGGCCAGTCTGGTAGATGAGGCTTATGTTAAGAACAAAATATGACTCATGGAGAAGTCAACATTTAACAAAAAATCAAAAAATCAAGTCAACAAACAACAAAAAGTCAAGTTAATGATTAATGACCTATGACATACAAGGCACTGTACTGAACATATGAAGAAAGGAAAAAAAAAAGTCTTTGCCCACAAGGAACTTATGGCAGTCTAATGGGTTAGACAATCTAGATGGCTCAGTGGATACAGCATTGGGCCTGGAGTCAGGAACACCTGATTTCAAATCTAGCCTTAAACACTTACTAGCTGTGTGACTCTGGGCAAGTCACAACTTCCATTTGTTTTAATCCACTGGAGAAAGAAATGGCAAATCACTCCTATATCTTTGCCTAGAAAACCCCATGTGGTCATAAAGAATCAGACATTGCTGAACAACAAAAATGGCAGAGACAATATGTAAACAGTCAATAAACCCTTATTAACTACCTAATATGATAAGTGCTGCAGATACAAATACAAAAAGAAAGATATTCCCCAAAAGGAGCTTACATTATAATGTGGAAGAAAGCTGAAAAGCTGATGTCAAGGGCAAGGGAAGGGTGATATAGGTATCTGTCTCAGGATATAGTGGACAAATTAAAGAAGTCCAGAAATGAATGATGTTAGAGGGGTCCAAAGTTAGTTCTACCAGAAAGATTGGTGAAGTAAGAATTGACTGCTGCCAGAGAGGTCAAAGAAGTCCAAAATGAGCGCAGCCAGGTGGGAAATGAGGAGTTGTTTGAGGAGACAACAGTCCAAGGTTGTACAACTATGTGTACAAGGAAAATATAGATAGGATAAATTGGAGCTCATGAACAGAGGGGAGGCATTAGCACCAAGGGAAAATCAGGAAAGGCTTCTTGGCAAAGGAGAAATTTTATTTCTGACCTGAAGAAAGTCAGGGAGGCCAGGAGTAAAAGATGAGGAGGGAGAGATTTCCAGGGATGAGATACAGCTAGTAAAAATGGCCAGGGCTGGGAGAAGGATTGTCACATACAAGGAATAAGAGGCCAGTGTTCTGAATTACAGAGTACAGGGAAGAAAGTAAGGTGGAAATAAACCTGGAAAGGTAGGAAGGAACTAGGTTATGAAGGGAATTAAATAATGGATTTTCTATTTGATCATGGAGATTATATGAAGTCACTGTAGACTACTGAATAGGAGACTGACATGGTCAGATCTTCACCTTATGAAAATCAATTTGATTGCTGAATGGAAGATAGATGGAATGGCTTGCCGCAGTGAAACCAATCAGCAAGTGATTGCAGTATGTCAGGTATGAGGTGATGAGGGATTGAACCAGAGTGCTAGTAGTGTCATAGGAGAGTAAGGGTTGTATATGAGAGATCAGACAAAAATAGAATCAGTTGGCAACTGATTGAATATAGGAGAAGAGAGTTAGGAGACAAGGGTGGCATCTAGATTGTGAGCCTGGGTGCCTAAGAGGATGGTTGTACCCTCAAACAGTATGTTAAGAAGAGGGAAAGTTGGGGGGAGAGATGATTCTAGTTTTTGGACACACTGAGGTTAATTTGACTGTGGGATATCCAGTTCAAGACATCTAATCGGAAACCGAATATACAAGACTAGGGACAAAGTAAGAGGGAGGGCTGGACAAATAGATCCTAGAATCATCAACTTAGAAATGGAAGAAGAGAAGAGCACCCGGGATAGAGACTTAAGGGACACTTAACTAAATCATGAAAAAGAAAACTATTAAGGATACTACCTTGGTTCAAATCAATTTATTTTTTAAAAAATATTTTTAATTCCATTAAATATTTCCCAATAACATGTAAAAATTTAAATATTCATTTTCTAAAATTTTGAGTTTCAAATTCTCTCCCTTCCTCTCCTTTACCACCCCTTGAGAAAGCAAACAATATGGTTGATTATATATGTGAAAATCATGTAAAATATATTTGTAATTAGGTACAATGTAAAAGAAAACATGCACAAACACAGAAAAATAAAGTTAGAAAAAAGTATGCTTCCATCAGTATTCAGAATTCATTCATTCTCTCTCTGAAGGTGTATAATGTTGTTCATCATGGGTTCTTTGGAATTGGATCATTGGATCATTTCTTGATCAGAGTAGCTAAATCTTTCACAGTTGGTCATCTTTGCTTTACTGTATGCAATGTTCTTCTGGTTCTGCTCACTTGACTCTGCATCAGTTTGAATATGTCATTCCATGTTTTTCTGAAATCATCCTGCTCATCATTTCTTATAGCACAAAGTATTCCATCACAATCACATACCACTACTTGTTCAGCCATTTCCCAATTGATGGGCATCCCCTCAATTTCCAATTCTTTGCCAACAGAAAAAGAACTGCTATAAATCTTTTTGTATAAATAGTTCCTTGCTCCTTTTCTTTGAAGGTAGACCCCTTTCTTGTCTCCATATAGAAATGCATCTTGTCAGATCTATGTTTTGTTTTGACTTGTATAGAAGTGGGATCTGGTTAATAAAGTATGAGGGGCCCATACTTTTCAGGGGCTAGATTTTTATGCCTTAGGAGACGAAGAAGCTCTAGTTCCCTTGATCAATCATGTCTCAAGGACAATTTCTCTGACTTGTAGTGAAAACAAGCCCAACCCATGTGTCAGAAACCCTAGCTTATGCTACTGCTATCACAGTAACACTGTCGCAAGAGGAACCAACAAAAAAGGTGGTAGGTTTGCTATTTCCTGCTCTTTATCTGACCTAATGGTATAACCAGAAGTGTCTTTACTAGGACTCTGTGTTGCCTCTAGCAATTAAAGAACCCAACTTCTTTCCTTGGTGTGTCTGAATTCATCTTCAAACTGTTTGTTTTCAACCATCTCTCTCAGAGGAAGAATTTCCCTTATAATAATAGACTTTAATTAAGGACTGTTCCCAGGTGAATATCTGTGGCTCAGAAACAGAGTAATCCCTCTAGAAGAAAATAGCTCTACATAACCTGGAATTGAGATGAACTTGGTACTCATTTTAATGGAATATTAATAAGACTTCCTTCAAGGAGGAGGGGGAGTATTGAGCTCAATGTATCATTCTCTACCTTTTTTTCTCCCATAGAGTGTCCTAGGACCCAGATATTTTGGGAGGTGGAGAGGACGGGAGGAGGAAAGAACTCCATTGTGAAAAGCACCAACAACATCTGCCATGAATCTTAATTCTAAAGAAACCAGGCTGCTATAGCCTCCATTCCCTGGGGGCCACAACTGTCAATCATTTCCAGCCCTGAGCAATTAAGTCCTGTTATAGAGAAGCCAGTCATGGCAACCTATTACAAAATAAAATAGAGCCCCTTCTTCCCCTCTCCATCTTTTCTTCTCTCTATTCTTCTTCTCATCTCTACCCTTCTTCTATTTCTCTTCTGCCCCATTCCAGATTCTTATCCCGATCTGTCCTCATTCTTCTTTACTTCTCTGCCTTCAGATTTGTTCAGCATAGTACCCTACAAATAGGGAAGCCATGGGACAAGGAAAGTGGCAGCTGCTTCCACTAAGCCTAATGAGAAAATCAACCTCTCCCCTTCTCCAGCTGTCTGTAGCATTACGTAAAAGCCAAGATAGCACAGGCCTCTGGACTGGTTAAACTAAACTGGTACTCTCATACTATGGCTATAGAATTGATTTGATTGGGAGGGGAGGATGAAAAGAATCAGTAGGGACTACTTTATATGCCTCTCTGGAAAGTCTGGTTAATTGAGTGGCTTTTCTTGTGTGCCTGTGTTTGTTTTCCTTCATGTAGTGTGTGTACCTGGAAGGGGCGGGGGAGGGAGTAGGGGTCTTATGCATTTGGCTATGCTATGAACTTTTGCAGTTAGGCAAAGTATATCAAAGCACTGAGCATGTATCCCAATGTCATCCACAAGCACAACTCCTCCTGCCCTGGGGCCATGCTGATTGGTAAGAACTTGCAACATATAGCAATCCCCCAGTCACCTGACCTTACTTTATCACTTGCTTCATCTTAAGGCCACCATGGTCCCTGTCCTCTAACCTCAATCTCTCTGGAAAGGGCATGCCAATCAATTGTCCTATGACTCCATTTACTATCCCTTACATTTCTCTCTTCCCTAGCCACTACTACTGAATATGTGTTGTCTCCCCTTTTTCAAACGTAAATTCTATAAGGCCAAGAACTCTCTCTCTTGTATATTCAGATTGGTATTTGGCACATAATAAGCACTGAATAAGTGCTTCCCCCCCATGTATCTGTGCATGCATGCATTCATTCATTACTGAAATTGAAACCTTCCATTGAAAATTATTCCTAAGGGGTAGAGGTAGGGAGTAGTGGTTAGAGCACTGGACTTGGAATCAGGAGGACATGGGTTCAAATCTAGCCTCAGACACTTACTTGATGTGTGACCATGGGCAAGTTATTCAGTCTCTCAATACCTCAGTTTCCTCAGCCTCTAAGGCAACACCAGTGTCTCAGTCTATGATCCTTTGATAACAACTACTGAATCTTATTTTCTTAGACATGCCTATGTCATAGGCCGTAGGATCATCATAGCCAGTCACTGACACATCTAGGTATTCACTAGGATACACACAGTACTTTCTACACAAGCAAACAAACAAAACACTTGGGGACCTCAACCCTGTTTTCCCTGTCATGGAAAACAGACACCTGCAGATGTCTCAGAAAGAGTAAGGTTGTGAAATAGTGACAAAACAGTGTGGGAAGCCTGTCTCCTCATAGTCTTTCCATCCCCTTCCTCATGAAGAAAGATTCAGATACACTTATTTGAACACATATTTATTAAGAACTTACTGTGTACCAGGTACTGTCCTGGACCCTTGGGATAGAAAGGTGAAATAAGAAATAAAAAACTATCCTGCTCTCTAGTAGCTGATAATGTAATGGAGGGTAAGGTGTTTGTGAGGAGGGAGAAGGGTTGAAAATAAAGGAAGTTGGATTCAATTTCTCTCTCAAGATTTCATTTAAATTAAACTTTCTTCCTTGACTATAGCAACCTGGAGCACTCTCTCTTTTTGAAATACCATTTGTTGTTGTTCAGTTATTTTCAGCCATGTCCAACTCTTCATGAACCCATTTGGGGTTTTCTTGGCAAAGATACTGGAGTGGTTTCCCATTTTCTTCTCCAGCTCATTTTACAGATGAGGAAATTGAGGCAAACAGAGGTAAATGCCTTGCCCAAGGTCACGTAGCTAGTAAGTATCTGAGGCCAGATTTGAACTCAGGAAGATGAGTCTTCCCGACTCAAGGCCCAGCACTCTATCTACTGTGCCACTTACAGAAATTCTAAATAAATTGTTGATTATACAATTAATTTGACTATCAAGTAAATACTATTTAATGGTATCATATTGTTTTCTTTAATGGCCTAATTCTATTATCATTATTAGACTTTCATAGGTTTGGATTTTATTTCCCCAAGGAAAAAAAAGTAGTATTTCATGTTTATATAGTACTTTATGGTTTATCAAGTACTTTTCTTATAACAACCCTGCGAGGTAGAAGAACTTAGGCTTAGAGGAGCATGTTGCTAGAGTGCTGGAGTCTGAAATCAGAAAACCCAGAGTTTGAATCTTCATTCTGATACTTACTAACTGTGCAAACAACAATTCACTTAATCTCTCCGAGCTTCAGTTTCTTAATCTGTGTAAGGAGGGAGTTAGTTTAAAAGAGCTCTAAGGTCTCTTTCAACTCTAAATTTAAATATAGTGTTTATCTCATGACCTCAAATGAGATAATGTGGTTAAAGTACTTTGAAAACTTTAAAGGTCCACTTAAATGACAGATAATATTTCTGTTAAAGTTGCTAATGAGTGTCAAAGCAGGGACTGTAACCCAGTCCTGGCTATAATCTTATACTTTTTAAAAAAATCTCCCACAATGCTTTACTTTATAATAGGCACTCAATAATTACTTGTTGACTTGGTTTAATGTGTTAATATTAACTTTCATATAATTAGATTTGCCACTTAACCTTTCTGTGCCTCAGTTTCTTTATCTGTAAAATGGGGAGGCATGATGACTCAAAAGCCTCTACTGTCCCTTCCAGCTCTAAAACTATGACACTTAATTTCTTTTACCTGAGTTCCAATACTGCATTAAACTTTTTCTACCTGTGTGACCCTGGGTAAATCACTTAACATCTCTTAGTGTCAGTTTCTTCATACCATATCTAAAACAGAGATCATAATAGTACCTACTTCCCAGAGTTGCTATGAAGATAAAATGAGATAATATATGGAAAGTGCTTTGCAAACCTTAATGCTATATGAATATTAGTTTCTTGTTGTTAGTGCTATTTATATTACTACTGCTGCTACTACTATTAATAAGTGTTCAGTCTTGTCTCACTCTTCATGACCTTGCGGACCATTTCATCTCAGGCTCTAATACTGTCTATGGGGTTTTCTTGGCAAAGATACTAAAGTGGTTTGGTATTTCCTTCTCCTGTGGATTATATTTTGTCAGAACTCTCCACTAGGGTCTATCCATCTTGGGTAACACTACAAGCCATAGCTCATAGTTTCATTGAACTATGCAAGCCCCTCTGCCATAACAAAGCAGTTATCCAAAAAGGGGCTGTTGTTCAGTTATTCAGTTAACTACTGCTATTACTACTACTGCTACTCATATGCCCTACTTTCAAGATCACTATTCCCCAGGTCAAGTCCAAGACCACCTTACAGCAGACAACTCTCTGGAACCCTGACATCCATGGTCAAAAGTATATGGGCAGATCCCAAAAGGCAAGTTACAACAGGATGATGAAACTAGCAACTACTGTCTGTATTTAAGAGACTGATGTAGAGCAGTCAGTCCCCCCTTGTCTATACAGGGAGGGCTTTCCTTTGGCTAATGATGTCAGCCTTTCTCTGAAGATCCTGCCTGTATTGATCACTCACCTGATCTGTAGGACCATAAGGACCACCATTCTAGAAGAGAACAATCAATGTCCTCTTTAACCCCATGTACCATCCCTGGCAATGGTACCCACTGATGTTTTATGTTAAATAAATCATGGTCATTCCACGTGAAAATTCTTTTTAAAGTTTCAAATGGGGCTTTCTAGTTCAAGGATCATGGGTTTTCAAAGGACCATAGAATTTGTACAGTGGAATGAGTGTTGACTTTGAAGTGAGAGGAGCTGATTTTGATCTCCAGTCTTGCCAATATTGCCTTTATATTTTTTAACCTTAGGAAAACCACTTCCCCTCCCTGGGTCCCAATTTCCTCATCTGTAAAAGGAAAGGCTTTTATTAAATGAGTTCTATGATCTTTTTTAGCTCTATGTCTCTGAACCTATTATTCTTTTTTTCTTTTTCTTTTTAAATTTTATTTATTTTCTTTCTAATTTATGGAATAAAGAAGTATTTCCATAACAAAATATAATGAAAAAAGATGATTGCATATGATAATGCAAATTTATTACACCCAACTTGCTGTTCCTTTTAAATATATAATAGTATCATGTAAATTTCTTCCTTAATTTTTTCTTCAATCCTCTACCCCAGCCTGAAGATGGCTACCATGAGACACAAATCTCTCTCTCTCTCTCTCTCTCTCTCTCTCTCTCTCTCTCTCTCTCTCCATATATATATATGTATATATATAAATAAATATATATGTATATATATAAATAAATATATATATAATCATTCTGTACATTCTTCTATTAGTTCTTTCTCTGGATGCAAACAGCATCTTCTTTCATATGTCCTTTGTAGTTAATTTGGACACTATGATTTTTGACTAACCACTTCATTTTATAAATGAGGACACTGAGACCCAGAAAGGGCCAGTGACTTACTCAAGGTCAAACTACTAGTAAGTGGCAAAACTGGGTTTTTTACTGTCTTCTGACTCCAAATTTAATACACTTTTATTCATTTAGATAGCATATATTAAGCACGTACTATGTGTCAGGTATTGTGTTAGGGGCTGGGGATATGAAGAAAGAATGAAATAGTCTCTGCCCTCAAGGAACTTGTATTGGTGATGAGTGGGGAGACTGCAGAACCGTGTGAATATAGATAAGCACAACCAAGATATATGCAAAGTAGAGATAAAGTAATTTCCAGGGTATAGGACATTAGCATCTGCATAGTTCAAAATAGAGATCCTGTAAAAAACTGCACTTTACCTGAGTCTTGAAAGAAACGTGATTCTACAAGGCAGAGATAATTAGCAAATGTATTTCAGGTGTGGTGCAAAGTAATAGAAATTTAAGATGAAATATAGGGCACAGGGAATAAATAGAGGAGCTTGTCTAGCAAATAGAATATGTGAAGGACAGTAATGTGCAAATAGCCAGAAAAAGTAGGCTGGAGATAGATTGTAAAGGGGTTTAAAAGTGAAAAAGAAGTTTCATCCTATAGACAAGAAGGAGTCACAGGGTTTTCTTGAGCAGAAGAGCAGCATGGTCAGAACTGTACTTTTGGCAGCTGTGTGAAGGATAAATCATAAAGGGGAGAGATTAGAGGTAAAAGCAATCTAGATAGACCAATTAGATCTTTGCAATAGTCCAGGCAGGAAGAAGTGATTGTCATGTGAGTGGAGGGGAGACATATGTGAGAGATATTGTAGAGGAAGAATTGACAAGTCACGGGACCTGATCATGTGAGATGGAGGAGAGGAAAGAATTAGAGGTTACAAAAAGAAATAGGTAAGTCAGAAAGTGATGGGTATGGGATTTGGGGGAAGATAATGGGTTCTGTTCTGGACATATTGAGAGTGAGATGATATGGAGCATTTATTTGGAAATGTCCAAAAGGCAGCTGGTAATGTGGAACTGAAGCCTGTGTGTGTGTGTGTGTGTGTGTGTGAGAGAGAGAGAGAGAAAGAGAGAGAGAGAGAGAGAGAGAGAGAGAGAGACTCACAGTCCAACCTGAAAGCTTGAAATTGAGTGAATCAGTGTATGTTCATTCTATCCATACTCATCATTTTATGAACTTCAGTCACATCTCCTCTAAGACTTCATCTTTCTAAACAAAGGAGTCCAGATGTTTTAGCATATTCTTAAACAATTCCTTTCATCCCTTTGGTCTCTTTATTTGTCCTTTTCTGGCTTAATTATGTCATTCTCAAGATGCAGCTATAAGAAATTTACATAGCATTCCAGTATTGCTTTCTTTCCTACACTGTTCCTGCTAGATGACTCTAGCAGGAATGATGTAAGAGTTTTGGGGTCTTTAGAATGCTTATGGAACATCTAAGGACCTCCCTGGCACAAGAAAACAAATATAAAATAAATCAAGGCAGAACCTTTGATATAACAATGAAACTAATGTGTGAGGCACTACCAAAAATGTTTGTTTCATCGATTTTTCAACACTTGAAACCATTTTTCCCTCTCAGCCTGTTTCCCTATTTTTCTTTTATTCCTGTATAAAGGCTTGCTTTGAGCTGTAACAGACCTCACAGAAAATCTAGTTCAATATTCCTATTTTACGAAAAAAATGAGGCCCTATCATTTGCCCAAAAGTATATATATATATATATACATATACATATATATATATATATATAGTGCATAAGTAGCACTGCTGAGACTTAACCCCAGTTTTTCTAACTTGGGAACCAACATTCTTTCCCTTACACCACACTAACCCATCATACCCATAACTCTCCATCTCAAAGCCCACTGCCTGAGATTGCTTGCCAACCTCTGGTTTCTGTGAGGTTAGGCTCTGGGCCTCAATATACTATTTATGCTGAGGGAAAACATTTTACAACCATGGCAAGAGAATCTCTAACTAGGGCAAGTGACTAGTAAGGAATGAAAAGATCATAATCCACTAAAGGCAGCTTAAGCCCATTTCCAGAACCCAAGCCATTTTCCCCATATTGTATCAAGTGCTTTCAATGCTAAGAAATCTAGACTATTCTTTAGCAAAATCCAAAACTTATCCTCATCCAGGATGCCCAACTAGCAGAACTTATTATTTTCATGAATTAAATAGTAAAAAGCAGGGGAATTCAGTCAATTATTTCATTACTAGGATAAGAAAATAATGTGATATGCTATACCATAGAAGTCTATGACGATAAGACGAGTGATCTCATTTTAATCACAGCAATTTCATTTCCATTTCTTTCTAATTCTATTAGACAACTAACACTGATTAGCTGTTATTGTTCCTCACCTTGTCACTCAGGCCTTTAGGGATCTGAAAGGCTATGACAAGTTGTGTGACCTCTTTAGTTCTTTCTTTGCTTATCCTATAATATTTTTTTTCGTCCCTCAGCAGAGATTAATTAACCAATGATGACAATGAATGAGAGAAAAATGCATAGATATTAGCAGTCATTGGTAGTAGGATTCTATAATGGGGCTCAATCATATGCATATGAGTCATGCAGGGAGCCCCTTTTCCTCATTAGCATTGGTTGCTATGTTATATACTATGCTAAGCATGGTATAGCTCTGATGAGATTAGGCTGTTTATTCTACTAATTGCCCCAATGAAACATTTTGCCACATTCAGCCAAAAAGTGAATGGATATAAGGAAAAAGGAACTGCAGCTCAATCTCTACCAAATATAAAACAAGTTTTTGACAAGTTATGTCATGGGATTCGTTTGGGAATGGTGCTCTGCCACGTTAGGGTTCCTCCCTGTGGGGAGTTGAGGGTCACAGTCTGTTGCGTGAAAGCAAGGAAGTCTTAACTGACCTCTCCTTTGTGGACATGCAGAATCATGACTGGCTCGGCTCTCCCCTGACTGGTGGAGTGCCTCCCTGCTTGCCCCGGACACACCCCAGACCTGAGGCTTTCATGTAGAGTTGGATAGCTAGGACTGGCTGTAGGGCTCTGATCATGCGATCCCAAAGTGCCTTGAGGTCTATAAAGGTCACACCCAGCTTACAATAAACAGGAGCTTCCACCATCTTGCTGTCTCCCACCTCATCCATGCGTCTCCGGGTTACTGAGCATTGAGCTGGTCTCACGCTCACCACTGCAGCGGGCCACGACAGAGTTATCTGCTGGACTCCTCTCTGCTGTAAGCAGAACGGGTAGTAAATTCCCAATTTGCCTTGCTAATAATTTTATCCTCCAGAAAGGAGAGGAAATTAGAAAAAGAAATGATTCTAGATTGTGACATCTTACTTCTTGACTTTTAAAAAACTATTGATATCTTTTGTGTACTTTTATTCTTTCATGTAACTTTTTATACATCTTCCTGAGTTCATTTCCTATAAAGAGTTGCTCAAAAATATGATATTGTTATATAAGAAATAGGGGTAAAATTTTGACCATTGACTAGCAACTGGCTGTTAAAGTAGAAATGCTGGGAATATTGGGAAGATCTAGCCATGCCATCTTAACATTCATTGTAAATAATGAAGCAATAGCCAGAAATTATCTGTTGACTATCCTAGGTTTTAGGAGAGCAGATTTCAAAGAGTATGGAAAAAAGACATAGGATTTCATGGCCTGATACCCTGAAAGAAATCTGCTGGAGAGAGATGAAAGGCTTCCATGAACAAAATTATGACAAAAAAAAAGCAAAAAGTGGTTGGGAAAAATCTAAAGAGACTGATGTGACTGCAGAGAAGGTTTATTGGCCAGCACAGATTTAGGGAGGACATGTACAAAATGTGGGCATGGCAGCAGATAACTAAGGATAAATAAAAAAGGATGATATGATATCCTGAAAAAAGTGTCAAGAAGGCAAATTAAGGCTCTTGATAAATTCAGAGGACATAAAAAAGAGCTTTAGAAAATGAAATTCTGCTGAGTGTAATAGGAAGAATAAAGAAAGGAAACCCCTTACTTAGGGCTGATGAAACAATAATAACATGATGGGGAGAATGCCAAATTATTCAACTTCTATTTTGTTTCTGTTTTTCTATATCAAGGAAAATTATGTACAGATACATATATATATATATATATGTATACACAGACACATATATATATAACAAAATCGATAATGAGTAATTGAAAAACAGTATAAATGAGATAGTAAGATAGTTGCTTTCAAAGGGTTTAAGTCATTTTGCCCTAATGAATGAAAGGAACTAAAGTGATTTGGGTGGGTGACTATTAAACTGCCAAAGATGATCTTTGAAGACTAGTGAGCAGTGGGAAATGTGCCACAGAACTAGATACCACAGGTCTGCCAATTTAAACAGAAAATAAAAAAAAAGAAGAACACGAATGCTTCAAACTATGTCTAGTAAATTTGTTAATGATTGTTAGAAAAATCCTAGAAGGGATTATTAAAGGGATTTTTTCTGATCACATGAAAAGTCACGCTTACTACAAGCCAACACAGGTTGGTTAAAAAAATCTCCTATATCTCTCTCATACTCAATATATTTCAAACTAAATGTTTTATCTTTCTCTCCAAAATACATCCCCTCTCTCTACTGTGTCTATTTCTGATAATGGTTGCACCATACCCAGTCCAGAAATCTTATCACACCATTCCAATGTTCAGAAATAATTGGAGCATTCTCATTATATATGGAAAAAAACAATAGTTTCTTTTCCTGATGTTAAAGGCCTTTGACAGTTTGGTTCAAAATGACCTTTCCAGCTGTATCTCTCAACTCTTCCCCTTAATAATCTCTATCTAATAAATGCTGGAGAAGATGAAGAACATTGGAACACTAATGCATTGTTAGTGGAGTTGTGAACTGATCCAACCATTCTGGAGAGCAATTTGAAACTATGATCAAAGGGCTATGAAACTGTGCAGACCCTTTGACCCAGCAATACTACTTTTGGGTCTGTATCCCAAAGAGATCATACAAATGAGAAAAGGACCCACATGTACAAAAATATTTATAGCAGCTCTTTCTGGGGTGGCAAAGAATTGGAAACTGAGAGGATGCCCAGCAATTGGGGAATGACTGAACAAGTTGTGGTATATAAATGTAATGGAATGCTATTGTGCTATAAGAAATGATGAGCAGGCAGAATTCAGAAAAACCTGGAAAGACTTATATGAACTGATGCTGACTGAAGTAAGTAGAACCAGGAGAACATTGTATACACGTAACAGCCCCATTTTGTGATAACTAGCTTAGATAGACTTATGTCTTTTTACCAATGCAAGTTCTAAGACAACTCTAAAAGACTCATGATGGAAAATGCTGTCCACATCCAGAAACAGAACTAAGGAGTCTAAATGCAGATCAAAGCATATTATTTGCTCTCTCTCTGTCTCTCTCTGTCTCTCTCTCTCTCTCTCTCTCACACACACACACACACACACACACACACACACACACATGCACACACTTGTTTCTTCTTTCTCAAGGTTCCTCCCATTGTTCTCATTCTTCTTTACAACATAACTAATGTGAAAATAGGTTTAATATGAATGTATATGTAGAATTAATATCAAATTGTGTCCTGTCGGGGTAGTAGAAGGGTAGAAATGGGGAGAAAATTTGGAACTTAAAATCTTATGGAAGTGAATGTTGAAAACTAAAAATAAGTAAATAAATTTTAAGAAGTAGCACTATCTAAATTTAGAGAAATTGGATTACTTATTGTCCCTCATTCTTCCCCTGCCTTCTCCCATCTCTATGCCTTCCTTCTGCCATTCACCATGACTGAAGTGACCCCCTCCCCCAATCTGCCTATTGAAATCTCTCCATAGCTCCAATTCCAGTCCCCAATGCTACTTTATATTTGAAGATCTCCTTGATTCTCCTTCGACACTAAGTAAAGTCAAAAAGTATTATTATTTTCCTACTATGTGCCACATAATATGCTAAAGTTAAGAATACCAAGAAAGGGAATAAAAAAAAATTCCTGCCCTTAAAAGACTCTCAATATAATGAGAGAGAAAAATAAACAAAGAACTATGTATAAATAAGCTATAGACAGCATAACATATTGGTAAGCAGAGAGGGAAGGCATTAGTATTAAGGGGGATCAGGAAAGGATTATTATAGAAAGTGAGATTTTTGCTGAGAATTTAAGGAAGCCAAGTATGCCAGGAGTCAGAGATGAAAAGGGAGAAACATTCAGTAAACAAAATAAGAGGATAGTGACAAAGAGGAAGGGAAATTACATTTGGTCATGAATTTTCATCACCCCAAACCTCAATGAAAATTCTTTCTTCCTCTTGAAATTTCTTATGGCACTAAGTCTGAATTTTTTATTTGCACTCCTTATGTTCTCTTTTGTAGTAAAATTATTTATGTATATGGTTTCTTCTCTCTATTAGATTATGAATAGGAATTAGGTTTTATTTCCTTTCTTGCTAATTGTCGGGATTAAATCATCATTGAATCGAATTGAAATCAGATTGGATTAGCTGGAGTCCCTTTCTTTGTAACAATACTAAACTGGAAGATCAGGAAGAACATATCTAAGAAGGCTGCATGGTCCAGGAGAAAGAGTACTGAATTTGGAGTTAGTGGATATGAATTCAATTCTTGTCTCTGCCACTGTGTAGCCTTCAACAAACCATATAATCTTTCTGAGCCTCAGTTTTCCTATCTATAAAATAAGAGGTTTGGACTACATGCCCTCTAATTTCCCTTTGACCTCTAAATCTCAGAGTCTATGATCATGCTTCTATTTCTGGCTTCCAAAGAAGAACATTACATGGGAAAAGGAGTTTAGAGGAGAAGAAAAACTTGAAATGATGAAAAGGAGAAGATGTAACAAATGGAAAAACCCCACAGGGATAGAGTTTCTGGGTAATTAATAATCTACTAAGTAGGCTAGCCAGCAATCAATAAATTGATGGTCAATGTTTTTTTCTCAGTAACCAAAGACAAGACCATGGAAAGCCCAAAAGCCTTAAATACTTTTGAAAAAAGGAATCCATCTGACAGGTGAAAACCAACCCTGATTGCTGGGCATTTAACAAGGGGGTGGGCTAAGTCTTCTGGGCCTCCTGCTGAGAATGTAGCTTGGTCATCAACCTTAACTGCCTCCAGCATTCTTTCCAGGGGAATCCATCTCCACCGAGACCATTCCAATTGGTTTTCTCTTTCATGATCTGAGATACCCTAAACTCTAATGGAATGGTACAAGGACAGGGTTCTTTTCCTTGGGATAAGAACTTGCCCACCCTGGATTCTGTTTACACTCTAAACAGAAGTTATGTCTCCTGGTTGGGTGGGGTCCTACCTGAGCTTGTTCCTAGAGGGCTAGGACAAACTCATCAATCAGTCATGACCTTCTGAGATTGATTTTTTCCAGGGGCTGAACATTAAATGAGGAAACAAAGGAGAAAAGCCTGGATCCCAAATTAATAATTAGTATAAAATAATTTCTCTCAAATGAAAATATAAAATCAAATGTGGTTTCAAGGGCTTAGGACTTGTGAAGGACAGAGACAGGATTTGTTTCAGAGAGAAGAAATTTGGGGCTATTTCGGTGAAAAAGTTAAAGGGTGAAGAGAACCAGCAGAAGTGAGGTGGAAAGAGAAGACTGAAAGTCTGGCATATTAAGTAAACAATGGTAAATAAAATAATTTAGTTTAAACAAAAAAGAGGTTAGTGAGAGAGGAAAAGGTCACCAAGCTGTTGAATGGAAGAAAAGGAAGTTGGGTTTACAAGTGAGAAAACAATGTAAAGTTATTAAGAAGGTACTTAGAAGGTGAATATGAAACACCTATAATCAATTTGAATAATTAAGATAGGAATCTGAATAAATACGAAGAGCAGAGGGACATTTTCTATGACTTGTACTGAGCCTACAAGAGGAGGTAAAGAGGCTTGAAGAACCTCCATTCATTCTGCAGATTAGCAGAGAACAAAGCATCCCATGCAACTTCACTCCCCCATCCCCACAATACACCATCACCATCACTCCAAATGGGGGGAGACTTTCAATGAGGGAAAAAATAATGAAAAAGCAACTCAAAGGACAGAAAGAAAACCTGTCCTGTATCAGGAAATGAGGAAATATAAGGATGTTACATAAAGGAGGAAGAAAAAAAGGACCACCGTATACTTAAAGCTAAAAAAAAAATTGAGAATCTTTCTGAAGGGGAGGGACTGATGAGTCAGGCTTACATAATTTTCTTTATTGATAGTGAGGGAACTGGGTGGTCTGAGAAGGAAACAGTTGCTTGTCTTCTAGTAAAGGATAAAATGTGAATGTTCAGTCATATCCAAATCTTAGTGGCTCAGTTGGAGTTTTCTTGGCAAAAGATACTGGAATGCACTTCTCCAGCTCATTTTATCAATGAAGAAATTGAGGCAGAAAAGGTTAAGTGACTTATTCAATGAGTGACCAAGGCCAGATTTAGACTTAGGAAGATGAGTCTTCCTGATTCCAGGGTCAGCACTCTATCCATTGTGCCACCTAACTGTCCAACAGATAAAGTAGTTGAGTAAGTGAGAGGAAGAGTCAGAGGAAGAAGAGCAGAGCAGCAATGGTTAGTGATTCACCCTTTCAGGAGTACTGAGGGGGCCATTTGCTGACCAGCTAACAATGATGACTTCTATTATCTTCCACAGCCATCCATCCAGGCAGTAAGAGAGAACCTTGTTAGAGTTCGAAACAGAAGACAACTATCTACTTTCTGGCGATTCGTGGAGACACAAATGACTGATAAAATGAACCTAGAAACCATGTCCAAAGATCAGAGGCTAGGGCAAGAAACTATAGATCACAGGAGCACAAGTAATGACCAATGAAGACAAGGTACTCCGAAGAGAAAAACTAATTTGAGAAGTGAAACAGCTGTATCTGATGTAACAGCCTTTTTGAATGACACTTGGTATTTGCCTACTGATCCATCTAATAGATTCCAGGCACCCCAATGTGTGAAATGCAATAGCAATGTGTAAATCATTTTACATGGATTTACAGTTCTAACCCTGGAGGGAGAGATTGGAACCTATATTCAAGCCTCCCTCTGATCCTCCTAACTCCTCTTCCAGTTACAGGTTACAGATTATTCAACATTCTCACAAGGGCAGCTAGGTGGTGTGCAGTGGATAAAGTGGTACAGTGGTTAGAATGTGGGGCTTGGAGTCAGGAAGACACAAATTCCTGAGTTCAAATCTGGCCTCAGATACTAACTAGCTGTGTCAGCCTGGGCAAGTCACTTGACCCTGTTTGCCTCAGTTTCCTTATCTGTAAAATGAACTGGAAAAGGAAATGGCAAACCACTCTAGTATCTTTGCCAAGAAAACCCCAAATAGGGTAACAAAGAGTCAGACATCACTGAAACAATTAATCGATAGCAAACTGATCCTCCTAACTCTTCTTCTGGTTGTAGGTTATAGATAATCCTACCGTCTCACAATATAACCTCCTTTCTTACATTCTAGACCTTCTTAGTAATAAGGCTTTGTAGTAAGCTGTAGTTAAAGAAAGAATTCATAAAAGCTAGAGTGAAAAGAGTTGTGGGTAACCATTCCTATATATTGTTTACTCCATTTAGCACAATTGGGAAAACATTTTGGGAAATGAGCAAATATTTTAAACCTTTTCTATTGAAAATATTGAATTCTCAATTGTTTTTCTCTCCTTCAAGGCAATCATTTGAAGGAGAGGCTTTCAGTTGCTTTTCTCCCCTCTGAGACAATCATTTGAAGGAAAAGTTCTCAAGTCCTATCTCTGCATGAATAAGAGCCTGACAAATCATTTGAAAGTATAAGGAGTGTTTCCTACCATTATGAATCAAACAATGATACTTTCTAGCAAGTAAAAAGTCATATTTGCATTTTCCTGATTTTTATACCTCAGTAGTGGTACTTATTATATCATTAAGCAGTATCTTTGATTTTCTATTAGAACAAAGTAAGCTTTTTCTTAAAGTCATATTTTATTAATAGTCATTAAAAATAGATAAAAGACAGTGTATTGTACCAATAAATGTCTTGTATGGTCCTGGTATATATGTATACTTTGCTATGCATATGATTTTAATCAGGAAACCATTTCTATTACAATAAGGAATTACATCTCTATGTATAATTTGTATTCTAGTATTATTAAAATACCTCAGTGGCCTCAAGCTTATCATTAAACTTACATTCCTAAGTCTGAGGGACATTTCTTTTGTTGTTGTTGTTGTTGTTTTGGCTAGGCAATGGGGTTAAGTGACTTGCCCAAGATCACACAGCTAGTAAGTGTTATATGTCTGAAGTCTGATTTGAACTCAGGTCCTCCTGACTCCAAGGCTGGAGCTCTGTCCACTGTGCCACCTAGCTGCCCCAGGACATTTCTTATGGGCCATAAAAGTTATGAGCCTCTAAAGTGCTTTTGTGAAGAATCCTCCCAGACGTCTGATTCTGTGGGTAAATAAGAATATATCTTCACAGCCCTAAGTCCAAGGACTGTGAAAACAAGGAATTACACCCAACCCATAAGTTTTGCCTCTGATTCCTTGAATTCTATGTGGCATAGAACATGGAAGAAGGGAAAACAGAAAAAGAATGCAAGCCTCATTAAGGAAACACCCATGTCTAATTATGAGGAATAAGCTAAAAGTCTCAACCTTAGCCTATTGCTTTCTTTATGGACCAGAGCTTCAGCTGTTGGCACTTACACTAATGTAGTCAATTGTGGACCTGAAGCTAAATAGCACAGTCTTGGCAGAAAACGCCACAATTGGAAATATGTAGGAAACAAGTCATTAATTGTTTTCTTTTATCTTTTCATGGGATCAAAATTCAGAAAAACGGGCCCCCCAAATTCATCCCAATACATCTAGTTTCAGCTAAAGTTTTCTGCAGACATTTTTTTTCATTTTTTTTAATATAGCCAATATCCTACCACTTTTTGAGAACATTTGCTGGTAAGTGGGGTGGGGGGGTTAGCTCACTAACATTATAGAATCTGAGAAATGGATTTGGATTTCTGGAACACAGTTTAAAATATAGGAAAAAACTTCATCCTGGCCAAGACTGGCAGGAATATATTTACCTGATGTCTTGACAAGCTAAATGAAAGGACTTTAAGTTGAAGTTGTGGGAAAAGATAAAATGGTCTGTATATAACTAAAAGTCTAGATATCATTGAAAGTAGTTATTCTGCAGGCATAATAGCAATTGAGATATCAGAAGTTCACAGAAGAGAAAATTTTCAAAGTGGGGGAGGCAGTAGTAACACTTATGGTCTCAAATATTTACATACGAATTCACAATGTTTAGTCAATAAGCAAGATGAAATAGAGTTCCTAACACAGAGCCAAATTTGACGTCATTGGTATCACTGAGACATAGTAGCAGTAGACATATTAAAATATGACTCTGGATGGGTATACCTAATCTAATAAAAAAGATACAGGGTGGGTTAGTATTTCATATTAGGAAATAGTTGTGTGCATAGTCATATGTCTAGACATGTGCAGAAATCTAGGAGCCAGAGTGGGAAAGTATGGTAAAGAGCATTTGGGTGAAGACCAGGGAAGGGAGAAACAGAAAAGATTTTTGTCATCAGATTGTGGGACCATCTGAACAGAAGGCATAAGTAGATGAAGAGTTCAGGAATCATGAAATTCACAAACCTAGTATTAAGGCATGATATCAGAATTGTAACCAGAGTCTAACTAATGAGGTTTTTTTTTTTTCCTCCCCAAGGAATGGCTGAATTTAGGGGGCACCAAATTGGCTCCTGAATGGGAGAATGTCTGACTATAAATTCAGATTCAGAAAGGTTATAGGAGAAAGAAATGGCTGCCATCACTCAAGACTCTGACCCTCCACCAGAGTATAAAGTAGCTAGCTCTTCACTTACATATGTCAGCTCTAACTATGAGCATCTCCCACTCAAGCTGAGGACGCTGGACACAATCTGGGTACTTGTGAACAGAGAAGAGTGGAGAAAACTGCCGAAGCACAGAGTTGCTTGACCTCCAACTATCAATTTCCATCAGACTCTGTAGTTTCTGTAAATCTGTTCAACTGGTTCCTTCCTCCTTGTCCTTCATTCTCAAAGAGAACCATGGATAGAAAGTTGGATAGAAAACTCAGGACAAAAGACTTGTGTCCATTCCCTAGTGACTTGCTGGAGCAGAGCTAGAGGGTGGGAGGAAGCAGCCTTTCAGGTTGGGAATGCCACCACCATAATCTCATTCCACTTCTCACCTTAAAATTGTCTCCATTCTTTACTTCTGCATCTACCATGACCCATGATTACAAGGGAGAGAAGCATAGCCAGATCACCAATAGATACTGTGATTAGGAGTAGAGGGCCTTCAGGTGGTTTGAAAGGACACACTCTCTTCTGCCACCTCATATCCAGTGGAGACAAGAGTACTCAGGCACGCATCTACTCAGCTTGGGTCAGACTGGCATAAGCTCCCATTTCCACTGTATTCCTAACTCATTAGAGGGTGGCAGCTCTGCCTGGGACCAGTCTTTACCCACCATTATCATGAACTGGAAGACTGTATGTTCATTGTGTGCACAGTGTGGTGGACAACAAAAGGTCCCTGCTCAAGCACCACTTGATGGCTACTTTTTGGGCCCTCCTGGCTCAGAGTGAATGTAAACAGTAATTGTTTCTCTTTTGGCCAGCAACCCTGAGGGTCTTCCACTCCCAGCCTGATTTTTTTTTTTATTAAAGAGGCCATCCCTTGACTCATTTCTTAGAGGCCTATTCACTGAATGAGTGTTGCCTCACTCAGAGTGAGAACCTGAAAAGACCTTATCTTAAAAGGGCCAGGGTCTCCCATTGCATCCTGAGCTATCTCAGTCATGCTGATGAATGTCTGGTTATTGGACCCAAATGGCTCTGGAGGAGAAAGTGAGACTGATGACCTTGCACAGCTCTCACTCACTCAAAACAAAGTCAATTGCAAGTCATGTCATCATTTCTCTGATATCATGGTTCTCTTTGAGAATGAAGGACAAACACAAGTGTGGTGGTGGTAGATGGGAGAGACAAGTGTATGAAGATGTTTAACAGACCACTCCCCATGCCTACCATACTGGACCTGCCATGTATGACATAATTAGTAACAAGTTATACAAAATAATCCAAATAGGAATCTAACTTCCCTATGTTGCCTCCCTTTCATGGCCAGACTCTTAAACAAAGTGATCTATACTTCATGCCTCTACTAACCTTTCTTTCAGGTACTTCTCAACCCTTCTAATAATGTAGTTTAAGATCTCACACTCAAGTGAAACTCCTCTTTCCAAAGTAATTAAGGATTTCTTAATTGCTACATCTAATGGCTTTTTCTTGGGTCTTCATCCTTTTTGATTATCTGAGTCTTTTGATACAGAGGACCACCTCTTGAATCTGGACCACCTAATTGGATTCCTAGTTTCCAGCCTTGCCTCTCTCCAATCTATCCTCCTTAGAGCTATCAAAACAATCTTCCTGAAGTAAGTCTAACATTCACTCCTCTGCTCAAGACACTTCAGTGGCTCACTATTGCCAGCTCACAGTGTGTTGGAGGTGATAAGGAAAGTCAAGGACAACAACAACAACAACAGCATATTGTTGTTTAAAAGCTATATTGGGAGAAAGGAGGGGGGTGTTAAGAAGAGATAGGTCACCTGACCCAGGTGGATGGGATGAAGATAAGTGACAACCTAGAGTGAGTATTGTTGTCTAATCCTTATTTCTCTGACCATGAGTATGGCCTTTTGATTTGAAAGATGAAATAGAAATTAGGAGTTGATGATCAATGTAAGTAAAGTGATATAAAATATTACCCGACTGTCTATAATGAATTCAAGACACTTGGCCCAGAATAACTACTTCCCTAGAAACCGGGCAAAAAAACAAAATCAAAACAAACAAATAAACAAAAACTAGTGTATGTGATTGCTAAACCCCATCAGTGATATTGGAGAAGACAATGCAGTATTAGGAATCCCTGATCTTCATATCAGGGAAGAGAATTGAGTCTGAACTATAGGTAAGTGACCTACACTGGAATTCCTGGAAAAATACTAGAATGTATTATTGAAGGCATGGCTGGTGGATATCTGGAGAAAATTGGGTTGATGACAAAGAAATAGCATAATTATTTGACTTTATCAAGAACAGGTCACTCTAGATTAACTTCATTTCCCTTTTCTTGTCCAAGTTATTGAACTGGTTGTAACATGGGCTCAAGAAATCAGTTTCACAAGTGCAAGATGGGGGAGTCATAGTTAAACAGAAATTTATCTGAAAAAAAAATGAGGGTTTAAATGGACTGCAAACTTAATAGCATAATTCAATAGTGTGATACGGCATCTAAAACAATGCTGTCTTTATCAAAATTGAAATGAATAAACATTTTTTGAAAAGATGATAGTCCTGCTATACTCTGCCCTGGCCAGAGCTTTTCTGGAACATTATGTTTGGTTCTGAGCACTAGAATTTAATGAGGATATTGATAAGCAAGAGAATTTGCAGAGGAGGGTAGGCCCATGTCTTTACCATGTTAGAATTGGTTGAGGGTATTGGGAATGTTTAGCCTGGAAAATAAAAACACTCACATGTGATGTGATAGCTGTCTTGAAATATTGGAAGAGCTGTCATGTGAAGTCATTAGACTCATTCAGTGTGTTCCCAGAAGGCATAACTAAGAGCAATATGTACAAGGTATAGAGAGAGAAATTTAAGCTTGATGTAGAAGGAAATATGCCAACTATTAGAGCTACCTCATAGTGGAATTTGATGCTGTGTGAGGCAGTAACTTACCCATCACTAAATGTCCAGAAGAAAAATGAGGGGAGAGAACAATCATTCATTTAGCAACTACTATGTGCCAGGCACTGTGCTAACAGCTTTACAAATATTACTTTCAAAACTCTGGAAGATATGGATTACCCCCTTTAACAACTGAGAAAACTGAGGTAGACAGAAGTTAAGTGACTTTCACAGGGTCGTATAGCTATTAACTGTCTGAGGCTGGATTTGAACTCAGATCTTCCTGACTCCAGGCCCAGGATGCTATAGCTAACATACACATACATGTATACACATACACATACATGTATACACATATACATATATGTATATACATACACATATATGTATATACATACACGTATATGTATATACACACTCGTATATGTATATACACACATAACATTTATATGACATTTTGTGCCAGGTACCGTGTTAAGTGCTTTACAATTATTACCTCCATTGCACCATCTAGTTGCCTCTTTTGCATGAGGACTAATGGCCACTAAAACTATTTCAAATTTAAAATTCTGTGATACTTTGATAGCACACTTGGATTTTAGTGAGTCATTTAACAGATTTTCTCAAAAGATCATTGTGGTGTGCTATCTGGCTATGGACAAGAGGGGGAGATATAAAATATAAGATAGAACAGTTAATTAGATTCAGATATGATTGAATGAAGTGATTCAAAGAATAGTGATTAATTGATCAATTTCAACAAAAAAAAACACTTCCATAGTATTCTCTCATTAATCCTTCTAAAATGTTTTATCATATGATTGAGATAAAGACATAGATTTTATATTTATCAAGTTTTCAGAGAGATATAATATACTGCATAATATAATTGAAATGGAAAAGGCTTCAACAGTCTGGAAAAATAGGTCAAAATTAATAGGATTAAATTTCATATGGAAAAAGCTAAATCCTGCACTTCATATCAAAAATTCAAAAGCATAAGCATAATCAAAATGAGGGGAGTGGAAATAGCCAGTCAACAGCTAATATGAGAAAAGCTATAGGTTTTTGTTTGGTTGTTTTAATGAATCCTAAAATAATTCAATAGTGTGATACAAAAGCCATAAAGGTAATCTCAATCTTAGGTTCCCTCAAGAGAGGCATAATCTTCAGAGTAAGGTAAGTTATAATCCTGTGCTCTGCTGGGACCATCTGTGTTCAGTTCTAGGTACTGCATTTCATTAAGCACATTGAAACTGGAGTGCATCCAAAGGAGGGCAGGGTTATGAAGGGTCTCAAAACCATGTCATTTAAACTCTGAGTTATAGCTGTTTAGCTTGGAACACAAAAAAAAAGAAGAAAAAAGAAGAGCACGATATATTTGATGGGTTACCATATGAAAGATGAGTTAACTTGATTCTGCTTAGCCTTCATGGGTAGAACTAGGCTGAATGGTTAGGAGTTCTAAGAAAGAAGATTTCAGCTTGAAGTCCTGTTATGTGTAGTCCAGGCTAGTTATTCCTTAAAAGGAAATTTGTTGTTATTATATAAATCCTTCTCTTGGTTCTGCTCACTTTAATCTGAATTAATCCATAAAATTTTCCCAATTTCTCTGAAACCAGTCGTTTCATCATGTCTTATAGAACAATGGTATCCCATTACATTCATATACCATTATTTGTTCAATCAATCCTCAATTTATATGTACTCCTTTAGTTTCCAGTTCTTTCCCATCACAAAAAGAGCTACTCTGAATATTTTGTAAAAACATTTTCTTCTTTCTCTGATATCTTTGAGATTTAGTCCTAGTAGAGGTATCTCTAGGTACCACTAGGATTCAGGAAGACCTGAGTTCAAATCCAGTCTCAGACACTTCCAAGCTGTGTGACCCTGGGCAAGTCAATGAACCCTATTTGCCTCAGTTTCACCATCTCTAAAATGAATTGGAGAAGGAAATGGCAAACAATGCCAGTGTCATTGCCAAGAAAACCCAAATGGGGTCAACAAAGAGTTGGACATGACTGAAAAATGACTCAACAACAAGTGGTATCTCTGGTTCAAAGAGTAACAAATGAATATAGACAAGAAAAATGAATTCTCATGTTGGCTGTGTCCTAAAATGTGTGTTTCCTCCTGCATCTTGAGTCTCTTAGTGCTCTGAAGGTGAATAACATTTCATCACCCTCTGGAATCGTGGTTGATAAATGTTTTTAGTCTTTCAAAATTTTTTTTGAAATGTTGATTTATACTATAATTTTATTGCCTAACTTTAATCTTCATTAGTTCATATAAAACTTTACAGGTTTCTCTGCAATCATTCCTTTCTATATTTCTCACACTACAATGGTATTCCATTACACTCATATGCCATGATTTATTCAGCCATTCCTCAATTGATAGGCACCCTCTTAATTACTAGTACTTTCTATCACACACACATACACACACACACACACACACACAAGCTGCTATAAATGCATTAGTATATGTATGACCTTTTCCTCTTTCTTTAAGCTCTTTGGGTTATAGATCTTGTAGTGGTATCTCTAGGTCAATGCACTATTTAGTAACTTTTGGGGTAGTGTTCTAAATTGATTTATAGAATAATTTAATCTATTCCCAATAGTGCTAAAAGTTCATTAATGTGACTGTTTTCACACAATCCCTGCAATATTTGTCATTTTCCTTATTTTTTGTCAACTTTTCCAATCTGATGAGTATGAAGTAGAGCCTCAGAATTGCTTTAATTTGTGTTTCTCTAATTTTTGGTGATTTGGTTATAGATATAGGTTTGAATCCTTTCTTTAGAAAATGTGTGTTCACAACCTTGACCACTTATTAATTGGAAAATGATTCATTCTTATAAATTTGAACACTGTGAAAACAAACAATTTTGAAAGACTTAAATAAGACCTACTATGACTCCAGAATTCTAAGGATGAAGAACGCTATCCTCCTCCTGGCAGAGAGGTAATGGAGTAAATATACTGGATGAGATCTAAGTTTTTTGACTTGATCAGAATGGAACTTTGTTTTGCTTAACTATACAGATTTGCTATAAAGGATTGTTTTGTTTTGTTTTGTTTTTTTTCATTTGGGCTGGGGTTGATTGATGGAAGAAAATGGCTAGAGCCATTGACTTAGGGAGGTTTCTGTTCACCTGCATACAAAAACCTTCTGTGAGTTAGAGTTGAAGGATATATAAGTTAAATACACACTGGGATCTGGTATTCCACTTAGGCAGATTTGGAGGCAGGGAAGCTTTATCTAATTGTATTAATATTCTACCCTTGAATATTCTTTCTAGTCTTTCACTAAGTAAATATCCTTTTTTAAAATTCTGGATGGACTTTGATTATTTTATTGTATTCCCAATCTGAATCTGGACTACCAAAATGGTCTGATGTTCATGTGGTCCAATCCCAGCTGCTTCTATCCATGGCTTCCCCATTCTTGTCTTGTGCAGCTGATGTTTTAAGTCAAATGTAGGACTTCATACTATCAAGTTCCTAATTGAAAGATTCTATGACTTTATGAGATATAGAACACTTACTGTTAAATATTACCCCCTCAGTTTCCATCACAGAAATCATAACATTTTAAAGCCATAGTAATCACAGTAATTCAATTTTATATAAAACTTTAAGACTTACATAGGATTTTCCATATAGACCTCTTGATTCTCACAACAATTCTGTAAGTAGATGATATTATTATCCTCACTTTACAAGTAACCAAACTGAACCTCAGAGAGGCTGAATATGTGTGACCTGGGTTCACATAATAAGTATCTGAAAAGGAATGTGAATACGAGCTTTCTTGACTCCAAAACCAGGATAACATTCCCCTTGATGACACATTGATTTTGCTTTAATCTTTGCTAATTCTGCCATTTAGGTGAACAACCACAAATTGTAATGCTTTAGAATTGTATTTCATAATTTAAAAATGCACATACTTATAAATGTACCTGCCTGAACATAAGAAGCATGGCATTTACATGTTAATTGTGGTTTTTTAAGTGCATTGGGAAAGAGAAGCCCAAGGAACCATTAACAGAATGAGTATTTTTCTTAGAATGTTCTATTTTTTTAACTTATTCTTGCTTTGGTATTGTTTATTTCATTTTATACAACCTTAGGTATTCATTTTCAGCATTATCCTTTCTATTCATTTACTCTGAAAGCCCTGATACTTATCTTTTGGGTGTTATTTTTTTTCTTTGTAACATATTAATCTGGTAAACAGTTAATGGAAAGGGGATTTGCCTCTGACAGCTTTTAAAGGTTTACCATAGCAGACAGAAGATAGTTATTTATTTGACTGCAAAAACTACACCAAAACAAACTGATATTTGTGGAAGTTGTCTTCTTTTTCTGTGAAATTGTCTTTCATACTGACTGACCGAATAGGAACATGCTGCTTTTATGCAACTCTCTCTTGGACTTCAGCTCAGGAAGATGTGCTGAAAATTACATGAATGAGTAAAATTAAAATGTTCCATCACTTAAAAGGGCATTTAGTGGGCTAATGTCCTTAACCACCATCATCCCTCAAAAGGACAATGTCTTCACTCAATCCCCATTGAAAGGCATGTCTTTACGTACAATTTTGGCATGGCCAATGTAGGAATTTATTTTCTTTGCATTTACATATTTATTAAAAGAGTTTAGAATTTCTTTTTCATTCCAATTTGAGAAGAGTAGGAGGAAGAAAGGAGGTAAGAAGAAGATAACAAAAAAAGAATGTTAGTGAAGTATCTTTTTGAAATATACACAGGAGGGAATAGAAAGGTCAGGGAGAATCACAAACAAGCAGGACAGCTTTGAAAGTTACATGTTGAATTTATTGTGTACTTAAAAAAGAAAAACAAACTGTACATAATACAGATTTGTTTCACATACAATCTACTTTTTCTCTTTCACTTTTTATGTGGAAATGTCATTTTTTTGGTGCTTGTTAAGATACCAATACATTTTTTTAAATGAAAAGGAAAGGTGTCATCTGTTTTGATTTGTAAAACATCTTTATTTAGTTGTCCATGCCATGTAAAAAGTATATTTACAAAATACCTTTCTAGTTCAAAGCACTCTGCTGATGGAGCTTCCTCACCTTGAAGATGTACCTGATTGGGATAGACCTCAGATTTCCATTTCACATTCCCAGAAAGGATACAGAGAGTACAAGTGGCTCCTGTTCAGATATTCAGCAAGTCAGAGGGGTAGATGGTAAGTTATATTAATTCTGCTGATCTCCAATTTGAACAGAGTGGCAGCATAGTAAATGGTCCTTCTGCTATGTATTACGGGTATTTATGTATGTATATATGTTTGTATGTATGTTTATGTATGTATTTATGTGTGGTGGGGGATGGGAATTGGGGGAGGGACCTTCTTGTATAAATCTTCAGGTTTGTGTCAGTTCAAAGACACCCTACCACTTTCTCTGAGCTTGAAATCTGTAAATTTCTAATGAACTCTTAAGAATGAGAGGAGGGAGACCTCAGGGAATGGGAGGAGATGTTCCCTTGTTCTATTCTGTTACAAGTTAGGTAGATGATCTCATAGTAGCAAAAGCAATACAAACTCTAAATTACTGGATGGACTTTAAGACAACTGCTCTATGAAACAAAATAAACCCTAATGTAAATTGACTCAATTATGCTTAATTTTAATTGAAGGTAGAAAGATGTGTTTTAATTTTGTAGGTTAACAAAATCTGAGAAACAGACTACCAACCTGCATTCTCAACCAACCATTCAAATTACAAATAGACCTACAGTGACAATAAATTATATAAGTAAAACTATGCACAAAGGATCAGAGTCATTCTGAATCAGCATTTTCAGGATAAAAGATCATTTAGTCTACTCTTCTGTCTTTCTTCCCACCCCCTCCAGAAAAGCCCCCTTCTATGGGTGAAATTAAAAAGTGATTTGGGATCCACTCTCTTAGAATAATTATACAATAGAGAATAAGTCTCAGAATCCTCTTACATATCTTAGGGATTTAGCTAAATTTACTTTGAGCAATAAGCTATATGTAATAAGAAGATATCGCTAAGTACTATATGTAATGCAAAGAGAGCTGACCTCAGAACCAAAACTTGAGTTCAAGTCACAAAAACAAGTTGTAATCTGCATTGGTGAAGGATGTTCCCTTATTTAGGAGCTCCATAGATCAATGAAATCACATGTTCAGACAATTTAAAAAATAGTTACTTACCTGAGGGTTGCGAGGTAGTATATAAGGAGAATGAGGATCCTGGCATGGCATTTTTGTTTGGATCAGGTCATAGACAGTGACCCTTTCAGGGTCCAACAAAGAGGATGAAGATTCTTATTCCTTTTTCAGTCTTTTCAGCCCATGGTCAACTTTCTATTTCCTTTTTAAAAAATGCTATTCTGTGCTTTTTCTGGAACCTAACTGTCCAGAAGATCAAATAATAATCAGAGAATTGACTGACATTTAAAATTGAATGGAATAAGAATGACAGTGCTAAGTGATAGGAAGAAGAGTATCGTCAGCACAAAAGTTGTAATCATTGCCCCAAATGAGTCCTCTATCAAAATGTAGTGGGCTCATTTAAGCACATTGAGGCCCTTCTGCTCTGCCTTTAAGAGCTAAGATGACACATGATGTAGTGGCCTTTTATAAGTGATTAGGGCTGCTTTGGCTGGAGGAAACTTGAGACAAGATTAAAAAAAGATAAAAGATTAATGCTATTTTTTTTTAAAGAAACAGCCTCACAAATGTTGTTTCCTTCTTGTATGTGAATGTGTAACTGCCTTCAGAAATGATAGAAATTTCTGTGCAAGCCCATGGATAATTGCTCATATCAGTGAGTTTTTTTTATTCATCTGAATTCCCCCCTGGGTTTTATGGATAATAGAATGGGAATAAGGGCTTCATGCAAAGAGTACTTGTATGTTGATGATGATGGCTCTATTATTCTTTTATAAGAAACAGACAGCTACTTTAGAATTTCTCCAAAATTGGATTGAATGAATGTTACAGTGACTTGCCTTACAATAATCTCTGGTGCACCAATGGTAGAATTTGTTTGATTTGATTTCCTTTGATTAAAAAACAAATCCAATTATCAGACAAAATAAAAATAAGACACTTTACTTTATTCACTTATAAAATGCTGTAGTTCAGCTCTGAAAATTATTTTTGTGTATATTATAAAAGAACTGGTGTGAGACTGGGAAGTGTAATAGAGTTTGAGATCTAACAGATCTAAGATCAGGAGAACTAGGTCTATATATCAGTTTGTATCTCTTACTGTCTGATCCTGGGCAACTCATTTCAACTCTCATAAATTCAGATTTCTCAAAAGGGGTGTAGGTATTAATATTTACATTGCCCACCTCATGGAGTTGTTGTATAGAAAGTATGTTGCAATCCTTAAAGTTCTTTCTTAGTGTGAGATACTATTATTGCTTAACTTTCCTAAAATGGTTTTTGATTGGATGTGTCAGAAAAGGTGTTTCCGTGGATGTTTAAAGACAGTGAAGAGGATGATGTCATAGTATCTTACATTTGCATAGAGCTTTCTAAGTTTGAAGCACATTCATATTCATTATCTCATTTGATTGTCACAAAAACTCTTTGAGATGTTAAAGGGATTGTTCAAAGACAGGCATATTCAATGTATCTATGGCAGTGCTGTGAATTTGTACAACCATTCTCAAAAACAATTGAATTAGGTAAACAAATTGGCTAGGGACAGTTAGGTGGCACAGAGGATAGAGTGCCAGCTCTGGAGTCAGGAGGACCTGAGTTCAAATCAGCTTCAGGCACTTTTTAGCTGTGTGGCCCTGGACAAGTCAATGAACCCTGTTTGCCTCAGTTTCCTCATCTCTAAAATGAGTTGGAAAAGGAAATGGCAAAAACTCCAGTATCTTTGCCAAGAAAACCCCAAATGGGGTCACAAAGAGTCAGACATGACTAATCAACTAAACAACAACACATAAAGTGGTTAGAATGCTTGTACCCTTTGATCTAGAGAGCCTACTGCTGTTATATAATTTAAAGAAGTCATCAATGAAGAGAAAGGCTTCGTATACACCACTATATTTATGGCAATACTTTTTTGTGGTAACAGAACTAGAAATAAGGCAACTGCTCATTGAATAGGGAAAGACTGAACAATTTGTGGTCATAAAGTAAAGGAATATTATTATGCTGTAATAAACAATGGATGTGAAGAATGCAGAGAAACATGGAAAGGCTTACATTACTAATGGACGGTGAAGTAAACAGAGCCAAGAAAACAATATGCATACGGACTACAATAATGTAAATAAAAAGAACAACTGCAAAACAATTTTGAATGTATTTTTTTTAATTACAAAGAATAAGCTTGGATTCTAAGAAGAGATATGAGAACACAATTCTGCTCTCCCATCACACCTTCTTCCTTTGCAGATGTGTGGGTGGGTTACACAGGTGTGAAACATTACATGTAATGTCATTTTTGGTGCATTAATTTATTTTGCTGATTTTTTCTCTCTTTTTTCTCTTTTCTTTAAAAAAAATCTCCCTAATATGGTGTGGCTCTTTGAGAAAGGAGAGATAAAAGAGAGAACTCAAGAGACATAAAAGCAAAAAGATATTAAAAGAATCTACTTTTAAAAAACCCTGAAAGAAAGGTAGGGCAAGTATTATATTTTACAGATGTAAATATACAGATGTATATTTTCTAGATACAGATTTACCCAAATGGCACATGAAATCATTAAAGGATCTAGGAATTAAACATATTTTTTGGGATTCCTCATCCAAGTATTCTTCTCTTTACAATAGATAGTCACTATAACTATTTTAATAGGTTTATATTCTTGCTAACAATTTAAGCAAAACAACATTTTATTGAAATGGAATTTTTTTATTAAACAACTAGTCAATCTGTCAAGTATTTAAGTGCCTATTATGTATATGGTTCAAGAAAATTACAATGAATCCATTTCAGCTACAAAAAGACATATTTTAGGTTCTTAATAGATGCTTTGACACTTTATTCCTTACGGCAAACATTGCACTTTTGAATCAATTAATGTTGACCTCAACTAAAATTTGTATTGAATCATTACAAAATGATGTGTGAAATAAAAAATCCATACTGAGTTCTTACTTTTAAGGCCATTCTCAGAGGCAATAAATCCATTGAACATTTCTAAGCAAAGTTGATGCTTAGTATTTAACTTTCCTTATCACTAATGAAATCAAGAAGAATTTGTTGAAAGATATATCTGCCTCTCTAGTGGAGCAGGTGGGAATAGAAATAAAAAATATGGAACCAAGCACTATTGTAAAATATGCAGTTTTCAATGATAACAAATAAGGATTTAATCTTACCTACAACTATTCAATTTACTAGTCTGAAAACTCCATGAAAGATTGAATTAAACTGAAAGAATGTGAATTGGACATGATATAAAGCAAAGCCAAGGTACTATTAAAATGTAAAGGAGAGTAAAAAATCAAGCCTAGTAAATAAAGTTCTCAATTTAGATAGAAACATTTTGTTGATTCTTTAGATAATCTTTACCAATATTGTCAATAGAAAAAAATTTAATATATTCAATGATGAAATGAATGGCTGAAACTTTGTTTTTTTATGCTGATCTACATTTTAAAGTTGAATGATCTTTTACAATGGCATAGTGGTTTGCTGTAGTGGTTTATGGTCCAGAGAGATAATGAATCTACAAATGTTTGTTAAGCTGTTCTGGAAATACAAAGAATTGCAAAAACAGAAAAAAACCAATTGTCCTTCAGAATTTTAAACACAAATGGAAAAGGCAACATGTAAATAAATAGATATATGATAAATACAGAAGATAAGATCATTTTAGAGGAGAGACCTCAACTGGCTGATGAGACCAGGGAGATCTCCTATAAATGATGCTCATTTATTCTGTGCCTTAAGAGAAGTTAGAGTTGTCAAAAGACATGTTAGGAGGAGAGAAGTCCAGGCATGATGGATAACCACAGAGGTGGGAAATTGAGTATTGTATTCAAGAAACAGGAAGTAGATCAGTATAGCTTGATTGTGTGGAGGAGAATAAATTGTTGAGAAAACTGAAAAGATAGGTAGGGGACAGGTTGTGAAGACATGAAAATGCCAAATAGAGGAGTTTATATTTGAACCTAGTGGTTAATAGGGAGCCACTAGATTTTGCTGTGTAGGGGTTGACATACACTTCAGCAAAATCACTGAGGCAGTTGAATGGAGTTTGAATTAAAAAAGTAAAGAAATGAGTCAGGTAGCCATTAGAAGGTCATTGAGACAATCCAGGAGTGAGTTGATGAAGATTTCTACTAAGGTGGTAGCTTTCTTAATGGAAAGAAGATGATGTATATAGGAGATATTGTGAAGTTAAACATAGCAAGCTGTGGTAGTGGACTATATATTTGGTGAGTGAGGAATCAAGGATGACACTAATGTTGCAAAGCCTGGTTGACTAGGAGAAAAGTGGTGCCAGAGATTCAGAAGAGGAGAAGGTATTGGAAAAAAGATAATGGTTTCTATTTTAAGAATATTAAATTTGAAATAAATCAGGATATCCAGTTTAGATGATCTCTATAAATATTGTCAATAGAAAAATAAAAATAGAAATAAAATAAAAAAGAGAAAATGAATGAATGAAACCTTGTTTTCAGACTTTGATACACATTTTGAGATTGAATAATCTTTTACAAAGGCAGAGCAGCTTGAGTGTCCAGCAAGATGGTGAAGTAATCAGTCAGTTCATCAATCAATCTACAAGATGTCCAAAAGGCAGCTGCTGATATGAAGCACAGTAGAGAGATGGTGGCTTCATATATGGATCTTGGAGTAATATGGAGAGATGTTTGTGAACCATGGTATGTATTGCAATCACCACGTGAGATAGTACATACCAAAAGGGAAAGAGGGCACAGAACAGAGTCTCCAGTGAAGCTTATGATTAGTGGGCATTTCATAGATTAAGATCTAGCAAAGGAGAATCAGAAGAAGCATTTACATAGGTAAGAAGAGAAGTGCCATGAAAACCTATGGAGGAGAATTAGATCAACAATATCAAATGCATTATAGAGGTCAAGAAAGATGAGTAGTTGTGAGAAAGAAACTTTAGATTAGGCAAAGATTAGGTAACTTGGGCCAGAGCAGTTTCAATTGAGTGATGATAATGGAACCTATATTGCAGATGATACAGTGTGAAGAGATGTGGAGGCACCTAGCATAGAGTTTTCTCAAGGAATTTATCCAAGAATGAGAGGAGAGCTCTATGATAACAGATATTTGGAATAGTCAGAATAAGTAAATGGTTTTTTTGAGGATAGGGGAGGCAAAAAGTATGTTTGTAGGTAGTAAGGAAAGAGCCAATAAATAGAGATTGAAGATTAGATAGGGGAGATGATAGTGGGAGCAATCTACTATAAAAGTAAGGAGTGGATGGGATAGAGAGTATGTGTGGAAAAATTAGTCTTGGCAAGGAGTGTGGTAACCTCTTCATCTGAGATAGGAGTAACAGTGGACATAAGAGGAAAATGTAGAATTAAACACTCTCATCAAGGGTTTAAGTTGGGGAAGGGACAATGATGTAGCCAGTATAGGGGAGGTAGTCTAGGAAAGAAGTGAGTGAAGAGTGGAGGGAATGAAGTTCATGGTTGAGACAAAAAGCAGGGTTAGAGGACCTAAGTCATAGCAAAGGAGGCAATGATAAAAAAGTTATGATCACAGAAAGGAATTTTCGGGTTCATGGACAATAAAGTGGAATACTTATGGATAATGGTAAGATTAACAGTATCATTTCTCTGTGCAATGCTAAAGTAGAGTAGAAGAGATCAAGAGAATTAAGACTGAGAAATTGGGTATTTGAAGGATTTGAAAGCAGGAGTTAGAGTAGGAAGAAAGACTATGAGCCAGACTCTTAACAGACTCTTAAAAAATGTCATAGAGGGGAAGGTGTCAATAAATAGCTACTAGGATCTAGATAGTGATAAATTTAGATATCATGAGTCTCAAAGAAGGAGAGGTTGCCCAATGACAGTATATGGAAAGATGAGAAGTAGCAATAGGGAACAGGGAGTACTCCAATTCCACTACTGTAACCAGTGAGTTGAGGAATATGAGAGAAAGGGTAGACTACACTCTAAAGAGTGATGAGGGAAGCATGGTTATCAAGAGGAAGTAAAGTCTCAGTGAATTCCAAAAGATAGAAGGAGCAAGAAATGAAGAGGTTTAAGATGAAAAAAAGTTTGCTGATTATGGAGTAAACATTCCAAAGGTCATAACAGAAAGAGTAGCCAGATCTGGAGTGACATATTGGGGGTGAGAGGACAGTAGAGTTGAGGTAGTTGAAAGTAACTTAATGGATCATTGGGGATAGGGAACAGAGTTTGTACACGGGAAACAGAAAGTTCAGAATCACTTGAAGGGACAGTCAAGTCAAAGTATGTAAACCATTGAGCAATGAGTCCAGGCAAAATATTATTGGTAGAGAGAGGTCTCTTGATGGATTTTCCTGTTTTAGATTCTTAATCAAGACTCCTCCTCATAGCAAATGGTGTTATATATTTTAAGGCCTGAATATTGTGAGTTTAATCTCACAATATGCAAGAACAGGTACGGTTAAGGCCTAACATTAGAAAAGCCGTTTGGGGACAACAGAAGCTGAGGTGGGTGACACTGTCTTGTCTCAGAGTAAACCACCTGAGCTCAGGGCTAGAAGAGACCCTGGTGGTAGCAAAGGAAGACAAAAGTTGGACAATTGTAACAACAGACTGATGTTCAAGGAGGAAGACTCTAGAGGGGCCAATGGAAGCCAGGGAGTGGAAGGATAGTCCTTGGATTATGGAGTGGGCATTGTCATTTAAGCATTTGTGAAAAGACCACTGTGAAAAAAAATTGCAGTTTATGTATCTACATCTGTTTCAAAGCATAAAGAGGTGAAGAAATTCTATGAAAAACATTCAGAACATCCAAGTTAAATCAACATACACCTTGATACTTAGTGACTTCAATGCAAAGGTGGTAATAGATAAGCATAATGAGAAATGCATTAAAATGGGTCAAGAATAAGGAATAACACACCAATGACATAGGCTACATAGAAGTTTCATGATTACATCATAAATAGTTTCTTTGAGAAAAGAATCAGTATGATATAGACCTTGTAAATAACAGAGCAAAAAAAGGAGGGAGGAAGAAAAATTTTAAAAGAAGTTAATTATATTTTAACAGAGAAGCAATGACTTGTTGCTTGCATGAGAGTCATTCCTGTATCAGTTGATTTTTGATCTACATACATACCATCCAATTTGTTAGGACAAAAATCAAAATTAATACAAAGTTAGAAGAAAAAATAAAAGTAAGAAGAACATATGAAATATAACTCAAGCTAAGTGGCACAGTAGATAGAGCTTTGACCTTGGAATGAGGGGGACCTGAGTTCAAATCTGGCCTTAGACACTTGACACTTACTAGCTGTGTGACCCAGGGCAAGTCATTTAATCCAATTGCCTCACCAAAAATCAATGAAAAAAAAGTAACTCAATCACCATAAAAAGAAGATCAAAAGAGCATGAAACACCTTGGTTCGAAAACTCTTGATATACTTACCAAGCCAAGAGAGATGGGAGCCAAAAGCAATGAAAGTTTAGTATCTGAAATTGTTCATAAAATCCTCAGAGAAAAATGATGGAGAATAGTGGGCAGTGGAAGATAAATCCAATTTAAAGACAACTTGGCAAAAGAACAAGGTAAAACTAAGAGGATTTGAAGAAGAAATTGAAAAGAAGACAGAAAAAAATGGAAATGATATGCAAAGATTGTTATCTTTTTATTATCAAGAACAAAATAATCAGTAGACTTGGATGTCAATGTCACATTCATAGATGTGCTTTTAGAGGAGGTAGAGAGAGAATGAAGACAGGAAAAGCAGCCAGAGGATATATGTGTAGGAAGTGACATCATTGCAAAGGATTTGAGTTCACAAGGTGTCTGAAGGAGACTACCATGTACAAAAATCTCAGACCTTTTAATAAAGAAAAAATCTAACAGAGACCATCACCAATTACTTATAAACTTTTGTAAGAAACAGCTACATAAGTATTAAAGGTATCTTCAATAAGATAGTAGTGGGGAATTGACAGACCTTTTAAAAGTAATATTCTACCATAAACCACCACTTCTATTACAGAATTGACTGAAAAATGTAAAGAATGTATTGTTCTATTGCTTATTGTTTGCTATTATTTGCTATTAATTGATTTAATAAAACAAAATATTATCCTAAAGGCTCTTTTCCAACAAATATTTATCATCCATACATCAAAATCATTAAAGATGCCTTAAAAGATATAACACCAATGATATTTGTTACTAGAGGAAATCCAGTGCAAAGTTCAAGCAGAAGAGTAAATCCCTATCAATGATGAGGTCCTCTGCATGATTTTGGTTTTTGATAACTTCATGCTTGTAATAATTCCTGGAATACCACAGAACTCTCTGGAAGAGATCTGTAACCACTCAAAATAATTCAACATATTCACTGATACAGGAAAAGCTAAGTAGATGAAGAATATCTATTGCCCTGATGATGACAGGCAAATGGATCAACAAACTCTAGAGTTTGTCCATCTGTGTATTGTGTATATAAATCTTTATACTTGCAAAATTATATATTTATATATGTATGAATATGTATATATAAATATGTATATCTACATGTATCAATTAAATTTATTTTAAAGTTTATTTTCATTTGTTCTTAATCACATGTAAACATTTTTCTTTGATGAATGTTATTTTTCCCAATTACATAAAAAACAATTCTTAACATTCATTTTTTTAAAAATTTTGAGTTCCAAATTTTCTCCTTCCCTTCCTCCTTTTGTGCCTCTCTGAGACAGTAAGCAATTTGATACAAGTTATATATGTGCAATCATGAAAAACATATTTCCATAATAGTCATGTTGTGAAAGAAAACACAGACTAAAAGAAAAAAAAAGACACCAAAAAAAAAAAAAAGCAAAAAATGATATGCTTTGATCTACATTCAGACTCCATCAGTTCTTTCTCTGGAGGTGGGTAGCATTTTTCATCACAAATCCTTTGGAATTGTCTTAGATCATTGTATTGCTGAGAATAACTAAATCATTCACAGCTGATTATCATACAATACTGCTGTTACTGTGTACAATGTTCTCCCAGTTCTACTTCACTTTGCTTCAGTTTGTGTAAGTCTTTCCAGGCTTTTCTGAAAATATCCTGCCATCAATTCTTATAGCACAATAGTATTCCATGACAATCATATACTACAACTTATTCAGCCATTCCCCAATTGATGGGCATACCCTCAATTGTCACTTTTTTACTGCCACAAAAAAGATGCTGTAAATATTTTTGTACAAATGAGTCATTTTCCCTTTTTGAAAAATCTCTTTGGGTTGCAGACCTAGTAGTGGTATTGCTGGCTCAGAGAGCATGCACAGTTTTACAGCCCTTTGGGCATAGTTCTCAATTGCTCTCCAGAATGGTTGGATCACTTCACAACTCAACCAATAGTGTATTCATCTTCCAATTTTCCCACATTCTCTCCAACATTTGTTATTTTCCTTTTCTATCTTATTAGTCAATCTGATAGATGTGAGGTGCGACCTCAGAGTTGTTTTAATTTTCATTTCTCTAATTAATACTGATTTAGAGCATTTTATATGACTATAGATAGTTTTGAGTTTTTCTTCTGAAAACTGCTTGTTCAATTTAATTTCTATGTATGTGTAACTATGAGCATGTTCATTACCATTTATATCGTCTGTCCCATGGAATGGAAAGTAAAAATTGAAATCAAATTGAGCCCAGGATTAAATAAGAGGAGAAATGTTGCCTTCAGGATGTTTGTAAGGCTCTTTTTAACAGCAAGTCCCAAACTTCTCTCAGGAACAATGAAACATGTTTTAAATGCAAACATTCTACCAATGTTGTTATATGACTATAAGACATTGAACATAATAGTCTCCAAAAACTGAAAATGATTGTCTTATAGAGGGCAATGAAAAATTCTAAGAAGGTTGTGAGTAGGCTGCAACAAATAACAACTTCAAAGAAGAACAAACATAAAGGAAATCATTAAAAAAATCATAATCATTAAAAATTAGAAAGATAGATGGACTGTCCACGTGGCAAGGGGGAAGCAATAAAAAATAGACTACCCAAGTGATGTGCTAATCTTTTGCAATGTCATGAAAAAGCAAGGAAGGTCCCTAGTGCTTTTGGTAGACACTTAATACCAAACTCATGGAAGGACAGAGAAAAGAATTTTAAATAATAGGTAATTGTGGGTGGGTTGGGAATCTTCATTACTGGAATAACCCTCAAATCAAGATCACAGATCCATCTGAATATCTATTTTGTATTTATTTATATGTGTACATGTTGTTCCATGGGAATTTATATTCTCCTGGGCATCTGCTATACTGAAATGTAGCAGGTATAGACCATTCTAATGGCTCACATCACCAGGTTGAAGATTGTCATTTGTTTTTAACTCTAGAATTAAATGGATTGTTGTTTAGTCATTCAGTCATGTCTGACTCTTTGTGACCCCATGGACCATAGCATGTTAGGCCCTTCTATCCTCTACTATCTCCTGAAATCTGTCCAAGCACATGTTCATTGCTTCCATGACACTATCTCTTCATCTCCTCGTCTGCCATCCCCTTCTTTTGCCTTCAATCTTTCCCAATAGCAGAGTCATTTCCCATGAGATGTTTTTCTCATTACATTGCCAAAGTATTTAAGCTTCAGCTTTAGTATTTGACCTTTCAGTGAATAATCTAAATTAATTCCTTCAATTATTGCCAGATTTTATCATTTTTGCTCTCCAATGGACTCCTGAAAGTCTTCTCTAGCACCACAGTTTGAAAGTGTTGATTCTGCATCACTCAGCTTTCCTTGTAGTCCAACTCTCATAGTCATACTTTGCTACTAGAAAAATTATAATTTTGATTATATGGATTTTTGTTGGCAAGATGATGTCTCTGCTTTTTAGTATGCTGTTGAGATCTGCCAGAGCTTTCCTTCCAAGGAATAAGCATCTTTTAATTTCATGGCTGCAGTCACTGCCTGTAGTGATTTTTTAGCCCAAGAATATAAAAAACTGACACTGTATCCATTTCTTCTCCCTCCATGGGCCAGAAAGTAATGGAACCATTTACCAAAATCTTAGCTTTTTTATGCTAAGCTCAAACCAGATTTTACACTCTCCTCTTTCACTTTCATCAAGAGACTTCTTAACTCTTCTCTACTTCTGCCATCAGAGTGGTATCATCTGCATATCTGAGATTGTTAATATTTCTCCTAGCAAACTTAATTCCAGCTTTTCCTTCATCCAGGCCTAGCATTTTGCATGATGTCCTCTGCATATAAGTTAATAAATAAGGTGACAATATACAGCCTTGCAGTACTCCCTTCCCAATCTTAAACCAACCAGTTATTCCATCAGAGACAGTTGGTAGTTCTTGGTTCACATATTGCTGAACCTAGCTTGCAGAATCTCAAGTATAACCATGCTGGAATGAGAAATGACCCTAATTGTTCAGTAATTTGAACATTCCTTGACACTTCCCTTCTTTATGATTGGGATGTAAACTGGTCTTTTCCAATCCAGAAGCCACTGCTGAGTTTTCCAAGTTTGCTATCATAGAGAGTGCAGCATCTTTAACAGCATCATCTTTTAGGATTTTAAATAAATATCTCAACTGGAATTGCATCACCTTCACTGGCCTAATTGTTAGCAATACTTCCTAAGGCCCACTTGACTTCACTCTCTAGGATGTCTGGCTCTAGATCAGTAACCACAGCATTGTGGTTATAGGTCAGTGGTTCCCAAAGTTATTTGGCCTACTGCCCTCTTTTAAAAAAAATTACTCATGCCCCCTGGAAATCTACTTTCCTTAACCCTTTAATGGTTTTTTTTTTTGGAAATTTGTGTCATTTAAAAAATAAATATATATATATTTTTTAAAATGAGGTATCTTAAATTTAATAATTTATTTTAAATGTGTAGGTTTTTCCATATTGAAATTTTGAGGATGAATATTGCATCATGTAATCATATAACATAATATTGTAAAGAAGTCATTACATGAACATATTCTTGACAATGTATGCTCTCCTTCCTGACCATGTGTGACATGCTTACCTACCAACACTTGCTTGTTAAGACCTGTTGGTGGACTTGACCATTGATCTCTTATAACTTGTATTTTGTGTATTTATTTGGAAAATAATGTAATCACTATGACTTTAACTCTGTTACACAACAGATGAAACTTGTATGAATGTTTTTTCAAAATTCTTTTCTCTGCTCTCCTTATGCTTTATTCAGTGGCCCCACAATTGCACCCAAGGCTACTACTGCCTCCCTGGATCATTCCAGCACCCTACAAAGGGTGGTATCACCCATTTTGGGAACTATTTATATGTGATGTTAAGATCTTTTTATATGGTTCTTCTGTATATTCTTGCCACTTCTTAATCTCTTTTATTTCTGTTAAGTCCCTATGATTTTTGTCTTTTATCATCACCGTTTTTGCAGGAAATGTTCTGTTCCCTTCATATCTCTAATATTCTTGAAGAGATATTGTCTTTCTCGTTCTATTGTTTTCTTCTATTTCTTTGCATTGCTCATTTAAGAAAACTTTCTTTTCTCTCCTTGCTATTCTCTGAAATTCTGCATTCAGTTGAGTATATCTTTCCCTTTTTCCTTTACTTCCTTTAGCTTTCATTCTCTCCTCAGCTATTTGTAAAGCCTCATCAGATAGCCATTTTGCTTTCTTACTTTTCTGTTTCTCTGGAATTTTTTTTGTTGCTGCTTCCTGTAGAATATTGCAAATTTCTGTCCATAGTTCTTCAGGCATTCCATCTACCAGATCTAATCCCTTAAATCTATTCTTCACTTCCACATCATATTCATAAGTGATGTTATTTAGGTCATAACTATATGGTCTGATGGTCTTCCTTACTTCTATTTAGGTCTGAATTTTGCAATAAGAATCTCATTATCTGAGCCACAGTCAGCTCCAGATTGTCTTTTAACTGACTTTTGGCTGCAAAGTATATAATCAATCTGATGTCAATATTGACCATCTGGTGGTGTCCATGAATAGAGTCACCTTTTGGGTTGTTAAAAAAAGGTTTTTTGCTATGATCAATGAGTTATCTTTACAAATCTCTGTTAGCCTCTGCCCTGCTGCATTTTGTACTCCAAGGACAAACTTGCCTGTTATTCCAATTACCTCTTGATTTTCCAATCCCCTATGAAAAATGTGATGCCTTTTTTTTTGGTGTTATTTCTAGAAGATATTGTACATCTTCGTATAACTGATCAACTTTGTTTTTTTTGACATCAGCACTTGTAACATAGATTTGTATTATTTTGATGTTGAATGGTTTGCAGTGTAATCAAACATATTATTTCGTCATTTTTGAGATCATACCCCAATACTACTTTTTTCACCCTTTTATTGACTATGAGGATTACTACATTTCTTTTAGGGGTTCCTTCCTTACAGTAGTATATATAGTGATCACCTGAATTGAATTCACCTACTCCCATTCATTTAATTTCACTGACACCCAAGATGTATCATGTTTTTTTTTTATTATTTTAATACTGTTCATAGAATTTTCTTGGAAAGATACTGGGGTGGTTTCCAATTTCCTTCTCCAGTAGATCACCTTTTGTCAGCACATTCTACTATGACCTTTCCATCTTGGCTAGCCCTAAGTGGTACAAGCTTATTGAGTTACACAAGCCTTTCTGCCAGGGTGAGGCAGTGATCCAGGAGAGGAGAATAAATGAATGGCAGTCTCCAATCCCCTCCACTCTGGGCTATCCTGACCCCATCTCCATGACCCTGAAGCTAATCTTTCAGCAAAATAACAGGGCTGGATTCCATAAGTTCATACCTTAGAAGCCCTGTACAAGACACACAAGACCCGTAATTGTCACAGGTTGTAGTCAGGCAACCAAAAGCATCTCATACATGTTATGCACCACAATTACAAATACAATGGAGGGTGTAATGACATCTGGCTGTCCTCCAACAGCAACTTTGATTGGTCCTTGTTGACTACAGTAAGTACAGAACCAGGAGTGGGTGGGAGGCTATCAGGTCTAAGGTGGGAATGATGGCATACAGGGGGAAAGAGAAATACCTGCCTGGTAACAAATTGGCCTACTATGTAACCAAGAGAAATGTAAGAGCTAAATAGATAAATAAGAGTCAGGGATGTCAAAATTGTACATCACATTAGTCTTGCAAATTCACTGCTTGATTAGTAGAAAAAAAGAAAAATCACTCTGCCTTGTGGGGTTACTTCCAAGCTTAAAAAATTCCCACTAAAAGGGAAAGCATGAATTAAAAATGACAGCTGACAAAAACAACCCTTTCATCATCCTACTTCTTCAATGATCTCTTGAATGTATACTTTAAAGGAAATGATCAGATCTTACTTGAAAAGAAGAGAATTCAAAATATCCATATAGTTGACTTGGATTAATGATCACACATAAGAAGAAGCCGTTTGGTTCTTGGGCTGAAATCAAAGTAAAGAGCAATGTCTTAGGGTTAACAGGGGAAAAAAGGCTTTTTTCTCTCCACCTCAAATCTGTCATAGTCTCTCATGCATTTTAGTTACTAGGAAAGTAATAGAAATGTGAACATTTAAGCGTCAGTTCTGCAAAGAATTTCACCAATAAGTTCATATGGGCTACATACAATCAGGAAAACCTAGCCAGACTCTCATCAGCAGCCTACTTTCCTCAGGATTAACCTTGGTTCAAGGTCACTGCCAGCTCTGCATAATGCATACTAGCTAGGGAAAATTATTATTATTCCAACCTACACTTTCATTTTCCTTTTTGCTTTGGTGGAGGAGCAGAAAGAAGTAAATGCTAAATGAAATCAGTTACTTTCTCTAAGTTGGACCTTGTTCAGGGAGGCTCTGGGTTTCATGGTTAAAGTCTCTGTGATATTGACAGCTAAAAACCATTGTTCTAAATTAATAAAACAATTCCTGAATCAGGTTTTGTTGAAATTTTATTCCTGATTCAGGCTTTGTTGAATTTTTTTTTCCTAGCAATGTATCTGCCTATAAGTGAACTTAATCCTGATGAGTGAGCTATTTTGCCTCCTTTCTTCCTCTCAGAGTGAATATTTTCATTTCTGTGCAACTTAGTCTTTGTGCTAAAGAAAATGCAAATCAGTAGCTTAATCTTCCTATACTGATCTCCTTTGACACCATTGATTCCATTAGTCTAAAGAGAATTATTGTGCTGCCTTTGGTTTGTAACCTGGCACTTGGACCCTTATGCTAGAGGAAAAAATCACCAGTATTCTTTCTTGTCTTCATTAGCACACTTTCCTTATCAGTATAGTAAGGAGGAATTCAGATGACAAATATCTCACAGCAGTGAACAACACTGCAGTAGAAGATGAGGAAAAGGCTTAATTACAATGTGTTCCACTACTTCCATAGATGACACACTGCCCTATCAGGCATGCGCATCATGGCTCCCACATACAAGCTACCTGCTGCCTAATCCCCCCATAGTACCACTGCCAGAATCCACAGTTGCCCTCCTCCATCTTCTAATGCAAGCAAAGCACTGGAGAATCACTGCCTCTAAGAACCCTGGGGAATGCCAGCTTTCAGATATGTTAGTGCGAATGAAGAAAAGACTGCTTTCCTGGATGTGCCAAACCAGAACTTTGCCTATTGTCAGTCACTCTAGCCCAAATGGAGGTTTTTATTTTAAACCCTATGGAGAAGCCTGGATTAAACATTATGCTATACACAAATGCTCATAAAAAGGTTCAACTCAATTCAGCAAGATTGGTACATCTTAACCACCTAGAATAATGCCTGGCAATGTAGGAGACAAAAGAAATATAAAACATAGTTTCTTCTTTTGGAAGACTTTGGAGTCTTGTTGAGGAAGCAAGGTTTCTACAGAACTAGGAGTGAACATGTAATATATACATGTATCACCAAAAAATATAATTAAGTATTAAACTGAATTGAGTAAACCTTAATTACACATTACTTAATTCAATTTAATAAATTTGCATTAAGAACCTACCATTTTCTTCTAGAGGAGCAGCATGGCATAAAGAATAGAGATAGGGCCTTCGAATCAGGAAGACCTGGGTTCAAGTTCTGCTTGTGATACCTATTTACTATGTGACCCTGGACAAGTCACTTGACATCCTGGTGCCCTATTCTAGGACTATAGGTTATGGAACAGTTGCAGATATGCATTAGGAGAGGGCATTTCTTCACTACATGAATAAAGTCAAGGAGAAAAGAATCCAAAAGAAACCTCATTTTTTTTCTGAATATGAATTACATATTCATACATACATATATACATACATACATACATACATAGACATACATTGCAGACCCACAAAACAGTTTTTTTTTGATAGTGACAATTCAGGTTAGATTTTTTTTCTTAAACTCATTGCTTATTTTCCAGATATTAAAAATATACATGTTAAATTAAATTTTACCTTTTCATGATGACTAAGAATCATTTTAAAAACATTAGTCGCTGAAATTTGCTATCACAAGGGGATGCCTTACAGTCTAACAAGGAGTGTAGAGCTCTTTGACCCTATGCTAAGTGGCCCCAAATGTTTATCCTGAGTTCTTTTGTCTGCTTTTTGCTACGGGGTTGTCGGCAATCACTTTTCTCTGTGTATTTGTGTCAGTGTTATTTGTCTGCAGCAGACCCTCTCCTTTTAATTTAGTTACATTTACTGTGCTATGAATTTGAAAACCAAGGAACCAGGCTCTATAAGATGGTACACGAAAGAAGTATCTCTGCTTGAGAGAGAATCTGAGGGGTTTTCCTATAAATCAAATTCATGAGCATTTGTTCATGGATTTCCTAGCATCTCTTTTGGCTGCTAAACATAGTTGGTTTATATCCTTTTTATCATAAGCAATATCTTGAATAGATGAAGGGAGTAGATTTCTTACCTCTAGATAGCTCAGTTCATGGTTTATATTTAAGTTCAGACAGGAAATTGTGAGTGGTCAGGGAAGAATAAGAATGAATCTCAACTGGAAAGCTGCATGGAGGAGGGCAGGACCTAAGAACTGGGAGAGGCTTCAGAGGCTGAGTAGTCTAATCTCTGCCTGAACGTGTTTCTCTTCTATCATAGCCCCAAGAAACTGCTGTCCATCCTATGCTTAAAGTCTCCAGTCCTGAGGACCTCATTACTTACTGATACAGTCTATTCTTCTTTTGGACAGTTCTGGTTAGGAGGAAGTTGGGATTTGGAGTACTCTTTTAGGAATTAGTGGGATTTGGTTGACTACATGATAATTAAAAAGTTTTGTATAAATTAATGTAGCCAAAATTAAAAGGAAAACAGAAAACTGAGGAAAATTTTACAGTAAGTTTTTTCTGATAAAGGCATCATTTATCAAATATGTAAGGAACTGAGCCAAATTTATAAAAATATGAAATTGCCAAATTGATAAATGGTCAAAGGCAGTTTTCAGAAGAAGAAATAAAAGCTATCATCAGTCATATGAAAAAATACTCTAAATCACTATTGATTAGAGAAATGCAAATTAAAACAATTCTTATATACTACCTAACACCTATCAGACTGGCTAACATGACAGAAAAGGAAAATGACAAATACAAGGATGGAGGGAAATTGAGACACTGTTGGTGGAGTTGTTAACTAGTTCACCATTCTGGAGAAAAATTTGTAACCATGGCCAAATGACTAGAAAACTGTGCATACCCTTTGACCCAGCAATAACACTACTAGGTCTGTATCCTAAAGAGATCAAAGAAAATGGAAAAGGACCTATTTGTGCAAAAAAAATACAGCAACTCTTTTAGTTGTAGCAAAGAATTAGAATATTGTACAATGATCAACTGTGAATAACTTAGCTATTCTGATCAAGACAATAATCTAAGACAAGTCCAAAGTGCTATCTGCCTCTAGAGAGAGAATTGATGAACTCTGAGTGCAGATTGAATCATACTTTTTAAAGTGTGTGTGTGTGTTTTCTTTCGCAACATGGCTATTATTGAAATATGTTTTGCATGGCTTCACATGTATAATTGATATCATATTGCTTGCTTTCTCAAGAGGTTGGGGAGGAGCAGGAGGTAGGAAGAGAATTTGGAACTCAAAGATTTTTTAAAGTGTATGTTAAATATATTATACTATGTTGCTTAGCAAAAGGTTCAATAAGTTTAGAAAAATAAGGCTGAATAAGAAATTGGAACATGATTTTACAGAAGCTGTAATGCTACAAAAAGGGGTTAGAACTTGGTCTAATTAATGTTGGGGAGCCATTTCAGGTTATTGAACAGAACAGAAACAAACTGAAAGAGGTATGTGGATTGAGGAGGATGTTTTGTATGGAGTTCTATCCCAGTCTCTGTGTGGAGTGTGGCAAAGGGTAAAATCAGAGATATACAAAATGGTCTGCTGCACGTCAGTGAGGGCTACACTAGCCAGGCCTCAGACTCAATATCTGGAGTCAGAAACCCTGAGTAGTCAGTTAAATATCCAGTGTCACCCTAGATTCTATGGTCAAACACCATGCCTGGAGTTAGAAAGAGGTGAACCTCAAGCAAAGGCTTAGTAGTTTCTAGATTGAGGCTTCAGATATCATGATGAATAATAGGAGAGGACCTTGAAAACCAGGCCTGACATAGAGCCAAATGCGTGTTCCATACCTCCTGGCTCTGCATCATGACCTGCCATCTTGGCATGTAACTATTTAGATGGAGTTTAGTCCAATCCCTGGAGACACACACAATCCCTCTGAATCCCTATCTCCCCTTTCCACACACATACACAAACAAACTCACTATTCACTATCCACTACTCACTGCTGGGAGACCAAACACAATGTTAATGCCACCCTAAATCATCATTGGTACTAGAAGGTAGAGGTTCTAATCAAATGATATCTACAGCTGGCAAATTCTACTTCTTATTCTAATTGACTTGTCCAAGGGTAAAAGCTACCACTCAGCTCCATCTAGTTCAACCTTACTATTCCCTAGTCCCTTTCCTCCTTTGACATTCTTTTCCATTTGTGCCAGCTATCCTTGCTTACTTGTTATTAAGCTGTGCTTTATCCTTTATCTCTTCTTTTCAAACGCTGTTCATCTTCTCAAGCTCACAAAAACTTCAGCCTCCAGAAGACACTGTATCACTGGCCACTCCCTCTAGTGGTGGTTTCTCCTTTAAATTGCTAGATAACACTGGACCAGAAGTTGAAGTACCTTGACACTTCAAGACCCTCCTTCTACCATCATTATTTAACAACCGTTCTCCACTGCATACATCTATGTAATCTGACTGAGATCTTTGTTTCTATGTTCTATCAAACTCTAGTTCTCCTTCCTTTCTCAAAGAATTCTGAAACTTGCTCACAGATTTCCTCTCCTAAATAGCACTTGTTCTCATGTTTGGGGAATTCAACATATAAATTGATTTCCCCTCCAGCATCCTGTCCTGCCAGTTCATCAGAATCCTCCACACTGGTGACTTCACTCTTCTGCCATCTCCAAGCTATGGGTACATCAGGAAATTTTCCTCTAGAAGACACAATACCTAGAACTCTTGAAAGCAGGAGCTATTAGACTCAGAGGTACCCATAAGGTAACTGTCAAAGTGGGGTCTGCCTCAGGAATCCTTTTTCTTTTGTTAGAAAGATAGACACCGGGATCATTCCAACCAAGGAGTTCAGATTCCTGCCCTTTCTAAATAGAAGTTTGGGGTTCATGAAGACAAACCCTGAAATTTTCTCCTCATAACACAATAGTTTATGTGTCCAGTGTTGATCAATTATCTAGCTAGCATATTTTTTATAAATATATATCAATGCCTTTTGTTTGTACAGCCTTCAAATGATCTCCTCTATCCTACCTCAACCCATAAGAGAATCATCCCATATATAAAATAATTATTTTAAAGAAAAATAGCAAAACCAATCATTACTGAAAAAAAATTAATATTCTATTCAAAATTGCATACTAGGGGACCCCCAACCTCTACAAAGAGACAGAGAGAAGCATCTTCACCTATCAATTTTGGGGGACCATGCTTGTTCTTTCTAATTTTGAAGAATTCATTTTTCATTGTTTTGTGGTTATTGTTCATTTCATTTATTTATATCCTTATATTCATTGTATATATTGATTTCCTGTCTCTGCTTATTTCACTCTGTATCAAATCATGCAAGTTTATGCTTGCATGTATTCATTATATTGATCATTTCCTATTGTACAATAACATCATTATATGTGTGTACCAAAACTTCTTTAGCTTTTCTCAAATCAATATGCCTCTATTCTGCTTTAAATTTGTTGTTATCGCAAAAAAGTTCTGATATAAATATATTGGTATTTATGGAAACTTTTTTGCTTTGTTTTGTTTTTAATCAATGGCCTTACTTGGATATATGCTTTGTAGGAAATTTTTGCATCAAAGGCTATGGACATAATAAACATTTTATTTTCTTTGTTGCAAATTGCTTTATAAAATATTTGTACAAATTCATAGCTTGAATGCATTAGCATTAAACTATTTTCCCACAACACTTCTAACAAGGACTATTCCCATGTTTTCTCATCTTTGCCAATATTCTGGGCATAAAGTGAAATGAGCTCTCATTATTGTTGTTTGGGGACATTCATTCATGGGGTTGTTAATAGCTTGGAAATATTTCAAAAACTTTATTTCTTTTGACTACTTATCTTTGGGAGATGACTTTGAGTCTTACATAGTTGTTAGTTTTCAATATATCATGGATATTCAACCCATATCTGAGAAATTTGGTAGAAATATTTTTTCTCCCATTTGATCACATCCCTTCTTATGCTAGGTGCATTAATTTTGTTTGTGCAAAAGCCTTTCCATTTCATATAATTAAAATGAACTAGGGGCAGCTAGGTGGCACAGTGGATAGAGCACCAGCCGTGAAGTCAGGAGGACTTGAGTTCAAATCCGGTCTCAGACCAAACACTTGACACTTACTAGCTGTGTGACCCTGGGCAAGTCACTTAACCCCAATTGCCTAAAAAAAAAATAAATGAATAAAATGAACTGCTTTATCCTTTGTAATTCCTTCTATCCTTTGTTTGGTTAAGAATACATTTACTAGGGGCAACTAGGTGGTGCAGTGGATAGAGCACTGACCCTGTATTCAGGAGGACCTGAGTTCAAATCCGGCCTCAGGCACATCACATAACACTTACTAGCTGTGTGACCCTGGGCAAGTCACTTCACTCCATTGCCTAACCAAAAAAAAAAAAAAAAAAAGAATACATTTACTACACATAGCTATAAAGTATATGATCTGTTTTTCTTTTAATTTTCATGGTTTAGTTTTTATATTCAAGTACCATATCATTTTTTAAAATTTATTGTGAAATACAGAGGAAGGTATTGATTTAAGCCTAATTTTTCTTTCTAGTTTTCCCAAGAATTCTTATAGAGAGTTCTTTACTTCATTTTTATAGCTTTTCAAGTTTATCGAACACTAATTTATAGAGTTATAAAGTTTGTGATTTTCCAATTACCTAGTCTGTCCCATTCATCTACTTCTTCACTTTTTTTTTTAGCCATTACTAAATGGTTGTGATGAGTGACTCTTTATAATACAGTTTGAGGTCTATAAATATTATTTCTCCTTCATTTCTGCCTTTTGTCATTTTTTTACTTGATATTTTAGAACTTTTCTCCCTCCAGATAAATGCTTATAATTCTTAAATGACCATTTTCATAAGGTATCTCTGCAATAGTTTTATTGGTATAGCATAAGAGCTATAACTTTCATCAGTATTTTCATTTTTATTATGTTGTTATGGTCAAGTAGTGGGTCCTGAATGTTCTTCTAGTTATTCAAATTGTTTTTATTTATTTAAGAAGCACTTTGTTATTGAATCAATAAAAGTAATATGAATGTTTTGGTAAATGGAAGATTATTATACATTTTGTAATTACTATTTAGTGAAATTTCCCTTTTTATTATTATCTCCTAGATTTTGTCATTATTATATAAAAATGTTGTTGAATTTTTGGGATTTTTGAAACCTGAAATTTCCAACAAAATTTTACTAAGCATCTACTGTATTCTAGAGTCCAAACAACATGTTGGGGATAAAATAAAAGGAATGAGACAATCCTAATTCTCAAGATTTTCAATAAGTATACATTCTATCAGTTATGTCCTGCTTGAAGCCACAATTACTATTTTTCATGATGGAGGAAAAAATATCTTTCTACTCTACCATAACTTGATATTTTTTCACAGTTACTATTGCTAACTGTATTTCCCTCCATTCTATTCCCCATTTATTCTATTCTCTCTCTCCTTTCACCTTGTCCTTTCTCAAAAGTGTTTTGCTTCTAACTATCCCCTCCCCAGTCTGCCCTCTCTTTTATCACCCTGCCCCTTATACCCTTCCCTTTCTACTTTCCTGTAGGGTAAAATGTATTTCTATACTCAAATGAGTGTGTATGTTATTCTCTATTTGAGCCAATTCTAATGAGAGTAAGCTTCACTCATTCCTCCCATATCTCTCTCCTCTGTCTCCACTGTAAAAGCTTTTTCTTGCCTTTTATGTGAGATAATTTACCCCATTCTACGTCTCCCTTTCTCTTTCTCCCAGTACATTCCTCTCTCACATCCCTTAATTTTATTTTTTAGATATCATTTCTTCAAATTCAACTCACACCTGTGCCCTCTGTTTATACATACTCCTTCTAACTGCTCTAATAATGTGAAAGTTCTTATGGGTTACAAATATCCTCTTCCCATGTAGGAATGTAAACAGCTTAATCTTATTAAGTTCCTTATGATTTCCCTTTTCTGTTTACCTTTTTATGCTTCTCTTGAATCTTATATTTGAAAGTGAAATTTTCTGTTCATCTCTGGTCTTTTCATCAAGAATGCTTGAAAGTTCTCTATTTTATAGAATGTCCACTTTTTTTTCCTCTGAAGGATTATAGTCAGTTGGCTAGGTAAGTGATTCTTGGTTGCAACTCTAGCTCCTTTGTCCTTTGGAATATCATATTCCAAGACCTCCGATCCCTTAATGTAGAAGCTGCGAAATCTTTTGTTATCCTGATTGTGTTTCCGCAATACTTGAATTGTTTCTTTCTGGCTGCTTGCAATATTTTCTCCTTGACCTGGGAACTCGGAGAATTTGGCTATAATATTCCTGGAAGTTTGCATTTTGGTATCTCTTTCAGGTGATTGTTGGATTCTTTCCATTTCTATTTTACCCTCTGGTTCTAGAATATTAAGGCAGTTTTCCTTGATAAATTCTTGAAAGATGATGTCCAGGCTCACTTTGTGATCACGGCTTTCAAGTAGTCCGATAATTTTTAAATTACCTCTCCTGGATCTATTTTCCAGATCAGTTTTTTTTTTCAAAGAGATATTTCACATTGTCTTCTATTTTTTTTTCATTTTGGGGGGTTTTGTTTTATTGCTTCTTGATTTCTCCTAAAGTTATTATTTTCCATTTGCTCCATTCTAATTTTTAAAGAATTATTTTCCTCAGTTAGTTTTTGGACCTCCTTTTCCATTTGGCCAATTCTGCTTTTTAAGGCATTCTTCTCTTTGTTGGCTTTTTGGACCTCTTGTTACCATTTGGCCTACTCTGTTTTTTAATGCATTATTTTCTTCAGTATTTTTGTGGGTGGGGGGGTGTCACCTTTACCAAACTGTTTACTCATTTTTCATGTTTTTTTTTTGCAACACTCTCATTTCTCTTCCCAATTTTTCCTCTACCTGTCTTACTTAATTTTTTTTTTTTGCTTTTTGTGAGGCAATTGGGGTTAAGTGATTTGCCCAGGGTCACACAGCTAGTAAGTGTTAAGTATTTGAAGTCGTATTTAAACTCAGGTCCTCCTGACTCCAAGGCCAGAGCTCTATCTACTGCACCACTTAACTTCCCCATCTTACTTAATTTTCAAAATCCTTTTTGAGTTCCTTCATGGCCTGAGACTAATTCATATTTTTCTTGGAGGCTCTGGATGTAGGAGCTTTGACTTTGTTGTGTTCTTAGTGTGTGATTTGATCTTCCTTCTCACCATAGTAACTTTCTATAGTTAGAATCTTTTTCTATTGTTTCTTCATTTCCCCAGACTATTACTTGATATTTAAGTTTTTTAAAAAAAAGTAGGGCTCTCCTTCCATGGTGGAGGGTGCACCACTCCAAGATTCAGGGACTTTGTGCAGCTTTTTTCAGAGATACTTCTAGGGACCTGTAAGTTTTCAGTTCTTCTAAAGTAGTATGATCTAAGGACAGGTGTATTTACTACTTTCCTGTACTGTGCACTAGTCTTTGAGCAACCACAAGCACTCTTTTCTGCCTTGGAACTGTGAGGAGGGTCCGCCCTCCACTTTGGCTGCAAGCTCTGCTGTGCTGGTGCTCCTCTTTGCCACAGGACTTCCCCCCCCCCCCCACCCAGGACTGCAACTCGGATCCAAGTATGGGTAAAGAAACAGTGTTGCCTTAGTGTTAGCAAAAAGACCCTTGTAATCTCCTTCTGACCAGTTGTTTGACCCCCTTACCCTCTGTGGGCTGAGAGCTCCAGAAGCAGCCACTGCTACTGCCACTGCCAGTGATGATTCAGTCACTCCAACACCTGCTCCAGGTTTGATGGGGCAAGGGCTGTGCTGGCACAGCCTATGCTGGACTGTGCTCCACTCTCACCCTTGTACAACAAACCTTTTCTGCCAACTTTCCAAGCTGTCTTGGGCTGGAAATTTGTTTCACTCTTTTTGTTGGTTCTACTGCCCTAGAATTTGTTCAGAGTGATTTTTAAAGGTATTTGGAGAGGTTTGGGGGAGTGCTCAGGTGAGTCCCTGTCTTTACTCTGCCATCCTGGCTCCACCTCTCTGCGGTATTTTTTTAAAAAGAAAATCTCACTTTATTTCTGCATATTTTTATGTTTGTCTTCACTAAGATGTGTATACGACTTTGTAATTTAAATTACATATATTTAAAGTTTTGTCATCATTATAAATATGGTTTTCCCATTGAATGTGTCTTTGCAAAATTATTTTAAAATAATGCATAGATGCTAGATTTTATCAAAAGCATTTTATTTCTATTCACACGAATGAAAATTAATCAATGAGGAAAAAAACACTAAGCATTTACTATGTTCTAGGCACTGTGCTGTGTGCTAAAAAGAAAAAAAAAGACAATCCCTGTCATCAAGGAACTTATATTCAAATAGGGAAAGACATATAATAAAATATCAACAAGAGAGAAATATTTTGGGCTGGTAAGTCAATCGGGGGCAGGGGGAGCCGAGAATATTGATTGAAATCAAAGAACAATCGATTCACATATCCTTTCCAGGAATGGTAGTGTTGATCTTAACCCTAGTGCCAGAGCAAAAGTTGGAAAGTGCTGGAGGGTGGGGTGTCTAGCTTGGTGGCATAGTATGAAGATTTCCAAGGAGCAGATCAAATAATATTTTTGATTGATAGGTCTTCTGATACCAAAACAGTCATACATATGTGGTATAAATCTTGCTTGGTTTTGATGAATAATTTCCAATGTATTCAGGGCTGTCTTTTGGATATGTGGGGTCCTGAGAAAATATTTTTCATGAGATCTTTGTCTATATAAACAATTTGATTAAAAATGTATCATAAAATGCATGGGCCTATGTCAGATATAATGATTTACCAATGAAGATTTAGAAAAATTAGCTTATAACATTCACCTTTTCACAAGTATCTATTATGAAAATACACTGAATTGTACTGAACTGAAATGTCTGCCTAAATCTGATATACTATTGTAGTCCACAAAATCACTCATGTTACAATCCCATATCTCATCCAGGGCTCATCATTGCTTTCCACTATTACTGCAATAGCCTCCTAATTGGTCTCCCTGCACCTAGTTCTTCCCTTCTCCATTCTGTTCTCCATGCAGCTGCTAAATTGATATTCTAAAAACCATATCATCCCTTTTCTCAGGAAGCTTCTATGGCTCTCACTGCCATTTGGCTCTTCTCTTTGGTTCTTAAAGCCCTTTACAATTTGGTTTAAGTCTATCTTTCCAGACTGATTACACATTTTTTTCCTAAATGTGTACTGAATGTTCCAGCCACACTAGCAATTCCACGTACGTGGCCTCCCCTCTCCTCCCTCTGTGTCTTAGCACAGATTATCCTCTATACTTAGATTTCTCTCTCTCCAGACCTCTAGCTCTTGATCCTTGATACTGCTGGGGCCTCAGCTCTAGTGCTACCTCCTTCAAGAAGGCCTTTCCTGATTCCCCTAGTTGTCAGCCCCCTTCGAAATCACTGTGTATTTATTTCATATATAACGTATATTTTCTCATTTGTGAACACTGCCTCCTTCTACTAAAATGTATGCTTCTTAAAAACAGAGACTATTTTCATTTTGTATTATTATCTAGCACCTAACACAGAACCTGATGTATAGCAGGTTCTTAATACATACTTGTTGATTAAGCACTGAGACTCTCAAGAGAAGGTACAGTCCTTGCCCTCATGGAGCTTATAAATTATGACATGTACACAAATAAATATAACTTAAGGTAGGTTATGATGAATGCAAGGTAGAGATACAAAGGGCTCAAGAAAAACTGATATGGAAGAAAACTTACAATGAGGACAGTCAGGAAAGAGATAGTCCCTCTGAAGCTGAACCATGAGGAGAAATTAAGGTGTTTGACAGACTGGAGATGAGGAGGGAGGGCATTGCAGGCTCAGGGGATGGAGCATGAATACACAGAGGCAGGAAAGAGAGAGTATGGAGAATAGCTCCTACTTATGTCTGGATGGAATGTAATTGTATAAAAGTAGTTGTGCAAAAAAATGCAATAATAACAATACACAATTTTGAATAAAATATGGAATGAGATAACTCCACCAAAGAAATCATATAAAAAGTGGTACAAATTGTGAGAGGCAAGTGGTAGAGTAAGTAAATAGAGAGCTGGCCATGGAGCCAGAAGGACCTGGGCTTCATATCCTGCTTCTGACACACAAAGGCCAGGTGACCCTAGGCAAGCCCAAACCTCTCAGTTCTCAAGGTAACTAAGTCAGTATATTGCAGAGAAGATGCAGGCCTCCTCATCTTGGACACCCCCCCCCCATACTAATGAGCTCATAGAATCAATCTGCATCATAAAAGTTATTACTCTGATTAATATAAAAATTTTATTGATTTATGACCTACAATTGATTGTTGTCTTGTGTATCTTTCAATAAAGTAGCTAAAAAAGTTAATATGCTTGGCTAACTATGTAAGTTAGATTAAGCAAATAATTAGTTACTAAAACAATTTTAAAACTGCAATTTCTTCCAGAACATAGATAAGTATTTTTTTAATAATAAAGCACATTTAGTCACATTGTTTTCACTAGACAGTTAATATTTTAGCAAGATAAGAAAGGGGTTTTGTGCCCTTAATAAGACAAATATTTTTAAATCATTTATTTTACCTTTATATCCTCTTAATGTCTATTCTGTGAATATTTTAGTTTTTATTTTTAATTTATTTTTAGTTTTCAACATTCACAAGCTTTTGAGTTTTAAATTTTCTCCCCTTCCTTCCCCAAGTCCTTGCCCAAGATGGCACGCAATCTGATATAGGCTTTACAAAACATATTTTCACATTAGTCATGTTGTAAAGAAGAATTAGAACCAATAGGAGCAACTACAAGAAAGAAGAAACAAAACAAAACAGAAGGAAAAAAAAAGAGCAAATAGTATCCTCTGCACTCAGACTCCATAGTTCATTCTTTGGATAGCATTTTCCATCATGAGTCTTTTGGAGATGTCTTAGATCCTTGCATTGCTGAGAAGAGCTAAGTCAATTGAAGTTAGCCATCACACAATATGGCTGTTACTATGCACACTGTTCTCCTGGCTGCTCACTTCACTCAGCATCAGTCCATACAAGTCTTTTCAGGTTTTTCTAAAGTCTGCTTGCTCATCATTTCTTATAGCACAATAGTATTCCATTACATTCATATACCCAACTTGTTCAGCCATTTCCCAATTGATGGGCATCCCTCAATTTCCAATTCTTTGCCATCACAGAAAGAGCTCCTATAAATATTTTTGTACATGTGTGTCTTTTTCCCATTTCTATGATGTTTTTGGGGTACAGACCTAGAAGTGGTATTGCTGGGTCAAAGAGTATGCACATTTTATAGCCCTTTAGGCATAACTCCAAATTGCTCTCCAAAATGGGTGGATCAGTTCACAACTCCCCCAACAATGCATTAGTGTTCCAATTTTCTCATATCTTCTCCAACATTTATCATTTTCCTGGTTTTTTTTTGTGTCAGTCATACTGATAGGTGTAATGTGGTACCTCAGAGTTATTTTGATTTGTGTTTCTCTAATCAATAATGATTTAGAGGTATTTTTTTAATATGACTATAGATAGCTTTCATTTCTTCATCTGAAAACTGCCTGTTCATATCCTTTGACCATTTATCAATTGGGAAATGACTTGTATTCTTATAAATTTGACTTCGTTCTCTATATATTTTAGAAATGAGGCCTTTATCACAGACACTGGTTGTAGAAATTCTTTCCCAGTTTTCTGCTTCCCTCCTAATCTTAGTTGCACTGACTTTGTTTGTGCAAAACACTTTTCGATTTAATGTAACCAAAATTATCAATTTTGCATTTCACAATGTTCTCTATCTCTTGTTTGGTTATACATTCTTCCATTCTCGATAACTCTAACAGGTAAACTATTCCTTGCTCTCCCAATTGGCTTAAAGTATCAGCCTTTATATTTAAATAATGAACCCATTTTGACTTTATTTTAGTATATAGTGTGAGATTTTGATCAATGCCTAGTTTCTGCCATACTATTTTTCCAGTTGCCCCAGTAGTTTTTATCAAATAGTGAGTTCTTCTCCCCAAACCTGGGGTCTTTGGATTTACCAAACAATAGATTACTATAGTCATTGACTACTGTGTCTATTGCACTGATCCAAAACTCTGTTTCTTAGCCAGTATCAAGTACTTTTGATGATTGCTGCTTTATAATACAATTTAAGGTCTGGTATGGCTAGGCCATCTTCCCTAGCATTTGTTTTCATTTCTGTGAATATTTCTTAATGAAACAAAATAGTACAATAGCAAATATGTAAATAATTTGTAAATAAGCAAATCATTTTATTCCTGGGAGAGGATTGTCAAAAAGCTCTGAGAACACTGGTCTCAGGCACTGAAAGTTTCAATGACTTACTCATGGTCACACAGCTAACTTCTATCAGGGGCCCACCTGTTTCTCAACTGCTACTTACAATAAGCTGAAATCTGCCTTCTCACAGATTATGACGTCTATTTTTAGTCCCCTTTTTCAAAGCAATAGAGAAAAGAAAGCATATTTACAAATCCAAATTTACTATTTCCCAGGTTTTAAAAATAGTGGTTGAAATGTCTAGTCTAGGTGAGGCAGTGGAGAGAACAGTGGATTTGGAATCAGGAAGACCTAAGTTTGAATTTTGCCATAGACACTAGGACCATGGTATGTGATCTGGCCAAGTCACGTCACCTTTCATATCCTCAGTTTTCTTACTTGTAAAAGGGGATAGTAATACCATCTACTTCTTAAGGTTGCTGTGAGGATTGAATGAGAACATATGCAAAGCATTTTGCAAACCTTAAAGTCCCACGTGAATAGATGTTGTTATTGTTGTTTTGGTTTCTGTATATTTAGTGCCATCCCATGGCATTTGAGAGCGGAAGGAAAGAGGCAGTAAGTAAGAGTATGGCATTTATGAGCCACTCTTATGCTTAACCACTTCATCCTACTGTTATATAGAAGAGCCTAGAAGCTTGTGACTCTAGGTTTTTCTTTATTATATGAGGGATTTTGAAATCCCATGGAAAACCACTGCTGTAGAAATTGGGGAAAGCAGCTGACTCTACATGCCATGGCAGCCCCATGACAACAAGAAATGTTCTAGGGATAGCAAGAAAAATCATGCCAAGACACTGGCCCAAAACTCAGTCTCCAGAGCATGGTTTCACAAAGGGAACATTTGCAGTTACCTAAGTCTGGTCCAATCCATCATAAGGATTTGAGGACTTTAAGAAGGTTTCCTTTTTCTACATCCTATCCCCAACTTTGGGTTCTAATAGAGACTGCAGAGTGGAGCAAATTCAACTCGCCCCAACAAGTCCCAACTTCTCATTCTGAGGAAGATTCATCTACAATTTTGGTTTTTTAGTGTTATTTTTAACATGTTTAAAAATTGTTGCCATATTTGTTTCACAAGAAAGTCTAAGTAGGATCCCAAACTATTCCATATTTCTGAAAAATGTAAGTAATAATGGGATTGTTTGCTTTTTGGAGATTTGATAAATTCATCATTTAAACCATCTGAGCCAGGTAATTCTCTAAGGCGCAATGCACTGGTGTTTTGTTTTATTCCCTCCCCTGAGGTTGTCCTATTTACATTATCTATTTTCTGTTAAGACAATTTTATTACTTTTTATTGTCAATCTAAATATTTGTCAATCTAATTTAATCATAGCTATAATGGTTATTTACATTTAACTGGTCTGGTTTCTTAGCACATAGCTGTGCATATGTTTGACAAAGGTGGTTGCCAGTCTCATAGAGGATGTCCAGTACAATGTCTAAGTCAAAGAGATACTCCCTATAAGAGCCTTCTTTGCCTATAACATTGCGCTGTTTCCTTCAAGTCCTTGAACACTACAGAGCCTCCTAAATGAAATCCATAAATGCTCAAAGGAATACAGTCTAACCACCCGCATAAGAAAAGCCAAGTGTATGAAGAATACCATTTTCCAGAGTGAAATTTGCAGTTAGAAATTTGCATACAGCCCAAGGAGCTGATATATTGGATAAACATTGCAAATTGATAGGGAACTGGGTCCAGAATTGATTAGGAGGAAAAGAGAAAGCTATATTGACTTGAGAGAATTATTTGGTGCTTTTAGTGAAACAACACCCCTTCCACCTACCCTCCAAGCTTCTCTCTGAAACAAAGATCATCATTTTAACACTGATATTCTTCAGATGATACTGTATGGCTACAAAACATGAAATCCTACTATACAAAAGGATTCAGAATTGCAGGTTCTCCAAAGAGCAACGGGCAAATGTCCTAGGAAAAAGCAATATAAAAGATATCACCAAAGACAAATATAACTAGAAATGAGGTAAGTTGGCCACATAGATAGAACAAAGGATAAGAGATGGACAGCCTGTGTGCTACATTTGTAATATATTTGTTGTTGTTCAATCACATCCAACTCTTCATGACCCATGTGGGTTTTTCTTAGCAAAGATACTGGAGTGATTTGTCATTCTCTTCTCCAGATTATTTTACAGATGAGGAAACTGACATAAATAGTCCAGGGTCACACAGCTAGTAAGTGTCTGAGGCCAGATTTGAGCTTACAAAGAAGAGTTTTCCTAACTACAGGCCTGGCACTCTATCCACTGCATATTATGTATTGAATTTAGGAGAATGTTGACTATTCACCTCATAGAAAATTTATAACAGTGCATTACTAAGAGTTATACTAGATGAGAAGATGTGGCTAACTTGAATCTGAGCCATTGTAAGGAATATCTACATAGCTCCAATGAAATGTTGACACATTCCCTGGTGAGACTTCTGTATAAACTTCTTTTCCATTTCTATTGATCACTCATTTGAAAATTCTGATATTGATGATCTCTGTTCTTTCTCACCTTTTCCTTTGGATTATTGGCTAAAGATTAATTTATATTACAGATCATTTGTTTTAAAATTTTAGTTTTTTCAAGGCGGGGGTGGAGCCAAGATGGTGAAGTAAAAGCAGTGACTTACTTGATCTCTCCCCCAAGCCCCTCCAAATACCTGTAAAAATGACCCTAAACAAATTCTAGAGCAGCAGAACCCACAAAAAGACGGAGAGAAATGAATTTCCAGTCCAAGACAACTTGAATGGTTTAGGGGAAAGGTCTGTTGCTCTGGTCTAGGAGAGGAGCACAGCTCAGCATGGATGTGCAGGCAAAGACAGGCCCCAGGGAATCTGGAGCAGGCCTCAGGTGACTGAATTGCTGGCAGCTGTGGTGGTTTCCAGTCTTCTCAACCCACAAACACCAAAGACAATTTAGAAAGTCTGTAGGAAAAGTCTGTCAGACACCAATGCCCAGCCCTGGGGCCAGCTGCAGTAGCTGCATCCTGGAGCTCTAGGAACACAGACAGTGGGGTGGGGGGGGGGGAATCTAGCAGCTGATCAGTGGGGGATTACAGGGATCACTTTGCTGGCACTGACACAGGATTTTCTTGCTTTGCCCATGCTTGAAGCTGGGTCACAGTCCTGGGTGATGGTCCTAGGGCCAGGAGAAGTGCTGGCATGATGGAGCTTGTGGTGGCAGTGGAGAGGGAACCCTCCTCACAGTTCCAAGGCAGAAAAGAGTGCTTGTGGTCACTCATGGACCAGACCACAGTCCAGGAAAGGAGTAAATACCTCTCCTTTGATCATACCATCTTGGAAGAACTGAAAATTTACAGGTCCCTAGGAATATCTCTGAACTGTGAGACAATATGCCCTCCACAATGGAAGCAGAGCCCTACCTTAATTAGGAGATTAAAAAGTCAAGTAATTGGTTGGGAAAATGAGCAATGGAAAAAAAAAACTTGGACTATACAATCTTACTTTGATGACAAAGAAGATCAAAACATACTACCAGAAGAAGACAACAAAGTCAAAACTCCTACACCCAAAACCTCCAAGAAAAATATGAATTGATCTCAGGCCATGGAAGAGCTCAAAAAGAATTTTGAAAAGCAATTAAGAGAAGTAGAGGAAAAACTGGGAAGAGAAATGAGAGGAATGCAAGAAAATCATGAAAAACAGTCAACAGCTTGGTAAAGGAGACCCAAAAAATACTGAAGAATATAACACCTTAAAAAATAGACTAACCCAAATAGCCAAGGAGGTCCAAAAAGCCAATGAGGAGAAGAGTGCCTTAAAAAGCATAATTGGCCAAATGGAAAAGGAAGTCCAAAAGCTCACTGAAGAAAATACTTCCATAGAGAAATGAAAGCTAATGACTCTATGAGAAATCAAGAAATTATAAAACAAAATGGAAAGAATGAAAGAAAATAGAAGTCAATGTGAAAAATCTCATTTGGAATAACAAGTGACCTGGAAAATAGATCCAGGAGAGGTAATGTAAAAATTATTGGACTACCTGAAAGTCATGGTCAAAAAGAGAGCCTAGGCATCATCTTTCAAGAATTTATCAAGGGGTGCAGCTAGGTGGCACAGTGGATAGAGCACCAGCCCTGAAGTCAAGAAGACCTGAATTCAAATCCGGCCTCAGACTAAACACTTGACACTTACTAGCTGTGTGACCCTGGGCAAGTCACTTAACCCCAATTGCCTTAAAAAAAAGAATTTATCAAGGAAAACTGCCTTGATATTCTAGAATTAGAGGGTAAAATAGAAATGGAAAGAATCTACTGATCACCTCCTGAAATAGATCCCAAAATGCAAACTGCCAGGTATATTATAGTCAAATTCCAGTTCCCAGGTCAAGGAGAAAATATTGCAAGCAGCCAGAAAGAAACAATTCAAGTATTGCGGAAACACAATCAGGATAACACAAGATTTAGCAGCTTCTACATTAAGGAATCAGAGGGATTAGAATATGATATTCTAAAAGTCAAAGGAACTAAGATTACAAGCAAGAATCACTTACCTAGCAAATTGAGTATAATCTTTCAGGGGGAAAATGGATATTCAGTGAAAAAGAGGACTATGGAGCATTCTTGATGAAAAGACCATTGCTGAATAGAAAATTTGACTTTCAAATACAAGACTCAAGAGAAGCATGAAAAGGTAAATAGTAAAGAGGAATCATAAGGGACTTATTAAAGTTGAAATGTTTACATTTCTACATGGAAAGATGATATTTGTAACTCATGAGACTTTTCTCAGTATTAGGGTAGTTGGAGAGAATATATCTACAGAAAGAGGGCACAGGGTGAGTTGAATATGAAGGGATGATATTTTAAAAATAAAATTAAAGAGTGAGAGAGGATTATATTTGGAAAAGGAGAAAGGGAGAGATAGAATGTGGTAAATTATCTCACATAAAAAGGCAAGAAAAAGCTTTGGGAATGAGTGAATCTTACTCTCATCAGATTTGGTTTAAGGAGGAAATAACCTACACACTCAATTGGATATGGAAATCTATCTTACAGGAACATAGAGAGGAAGAGGGTAAGAAAGGGGGGATAATAAAAGGGAGAGTAGATGGGGGTGGGGGTAATCAGAAGCAAACACTTTTGAGGAGGGACAAGATCAAAGGAGAGAATGGAATAAATGGGAGGGTGGGATAGGATGGAGGGAAATATAGTTAGTCTTTCACAACATGACTATTATGGAAGTGTTTTGCATGACTACACATGTATAATCTATATCAAATTGCTTGCCTTCTCAATGAGAGTAGGTGGGGAGGGAGGAGAGGAGAGAATTTGGAATTCAAAGTTTTAAAAATGAATGTTTAAAAATTGTCTTCACATGTAACTGGGAAATAAGATATATAGAATCTACCCTTCCCTGTAGGAAAATAGAAGGGGAAGGGGATAAGAAGAGAAGGAGTGATAAAAGGGAGGGTAGATTGGGGGAAGGGGTATTCACAATGCACTCTGTCTTGGGGTGGGGGGAAGGGAGAGATGGGAAGAAAAATTGAAACTCAAAATCTTGTGGAAGTGAATGTTGAAAACTAAAAATAAATTAATTAATTGTTTAAAAATCTAGTTTTTGAAATTATTTATGACTTTTTTCTTACACTTCTTATTGTGTATATATGTATAGGTGTGTGTTTATACACACACACACACACATACACACACACACACACACAGACACCCCTAACAGTGATTCCTAAAGTAGTGAACTAGCCAGCCACTCCCTTTATCTGCACCCTCCCTACTCTTTACCTCTCATATAAACAAGGTCATTCTTTCCTAATTCCTCCCTTCAGACTTGACTCTTACTTGTTGCAGTCTCCACCCCAGCCAGATCAGAGACATTTCCTGGAACCTTTTGGAAATGGGAAAAATAGAAAGGAAATTTGCACTAGGCCAATGCTTCTGAGGAGCTTTGAGAGACAACTTCTTATCCAACTTGCTTACCCTTAAAATTCTATTGAGTTACTTTCCTTTGCTCAGAGGAGTCTAGGGCAGGTCATATTCATCTAATCTGTTTCTTGCTATGTGGGAGTTATAATAATATTGGTCAATAAAGTGTTTTTGGTTCATCTCAAGCCCCCAGCTGGTGATTCTAGAAAATTAAAAAACAATTTTATTCCATTTCTCTGTTTCCTTGAGTGACCATGGACCCCTTTAGCTGCTTTTACTTTTTCCCAAGGATACACTATCAAAGCTATTTTAGAGAAACCAGTTTCTTTTTTGAGAAACACATCACAATAAAAAAAAAATACAGAAAGTGAAGAGATATTAGGCACTATAAATACTGGTTATCCCCATTTTACAAGCAAAGGAAAGAAGGCAAAGTGATTCACAAGAAAGAAGGAATCAGTAAAAGGAACTGATGCCCGAGGAACTAAACTAAGAGATAAAGACACTAACGGGAGAAAAGCTAGAAAGGAAGTAACCTCTTTGATCCTCAGTTCCTACATGTGTTAAAAGTAGAAGACTGAACTAGATGATCTCTAAATCTAGATTATTATATTGAAATAATATCAACGTGAATATACTAACCTATTTGAGAAAGTCTTATTACTGATACCAAAACAAAGCTAACAAAGACACAAACCCATAAGTAGCCATTTTGGCACTGTGAAAGGAAATACACTCTTCCATACATGCTCAAATAAACTTTTTTCATTCCCGATGTAAAAATAACTCAAAATTAATACAATTCAATTGATCTGGAGAAGTAATAAGTTATTATTGTGATCCATAGATTTGTGTAATTATCAGTGGCTAACTGGGTGCTAAGTTCAGTTGCTGCTACACTGATAAAGGAGTAAATGTACTAAATATTTATACCGTCTAAAATTTAGTTACTTGGACGAAACTTAGGTCTCTTCACTGTTTCTTTAAAAAACAAACAAACAAACAAAAAACAGAGAAAGGAATCCAATTATAACAATCTTAGAAACTTAGCACTAACTTCATCATGGCACAAGCACTAAAATTTCACAGATGCTCCTGGGAAATGAGATGCTATTTAGAAATTAAATTATTTTGTTCCTGTCAGCAGATTTTTCAGGTAAGTAAACAGAGACCTCCCAATGTTGTTGCTAATAATACATGCTATTTTTTTCAGCACGTAGTATATATTGTGCCACAGTACAAAACAGACTCATCTCAGCACAAAATAAGATGATCTTAACCCTTCTAAGGTGACTTGATATCCTGTTGATATTATAGATATTTTGGAATCATTGCACAGTACAGAGATGTTCCACCAAAGAGTAGGACTTGTCATCTACAACAATGTCTTCCCAGTTTAAATTCATTGCTTCAAATACTTTATATTTAAAGCAGTTTTTAGTTGGGGAGGAATGCAAAAGTTATTTGAAAATAGTATTTTACAAAAATTCCCATATTCTCCTGAGAGAAAAACACAAGAAATAATGTCAGACTCAATGAAAAAAGAGAGGAGAGAGGTAGGAAAAGTTTGAGAGCTTAAAATATTTGGAAGTATGAAGGAAGAAAAACCTCATAGATAGTTGCTACTTGCCTTAACATAAGGCTGGTAATTGCCAACTACTTCTATGTAAGGAAGGTACATGTGGTAATTAAAAAGCAATCTACAAGAGTGCCTATGCAGAAACCCTGTAGTACAACTTATAGGAAGTCCGCCTTTCCTCATAGCCTCTCAAAACACATCTCATTGGCAGCTACCTTTTTATCTATATGTTTGACAATATTGTCTCATACAAAAAATAGATGTTATTTTGCTGCAGAACAAGTTTTATGACATCTCTACAATGGGATGTCTAGATCCTGGTTGAGGGGAACTGGGATTGGTCTATGGAAATTCCAGACTAGGTCCAGAATAATATTTCTTCTCAACATAAATAAAAATTTACTAAAATTAGAGTTGTTCAAGAGTAGAAATAAATGAATCTGTGTGTATATATGTATATGATACATGTACACATATATGTACAAATATAGAGATATGATTTGTGTGACATCTTATATCCCACCATTTTGATAAAGTTGTTTCAATTATTTTTGTTGATTCCAGTGGTCTTTATATAGGCCATCATACCATCTGTAAAAAGTATTGATTTCTTCTTTGCTCATAGACATTCCTTTGATTTATTTTTCTTGCCTTTTTATTATAGCCTGTATTTTAGCATTATCTTAAATAATAATGCTGAAAATGGACATCATTTCTATCCTTGATCCTCTTAGAAAGGCTTCCAGTTTATCTCCATTACAAATAATGCTGGTTCTTGGTTTTAGATAGATACATGCCATTTATCATATTAAGGAAAATTCCATTTATTGCTATGTATAAATGTGGGGTGATCAACTCACACAACCTGGCCTCACTTAAAGTGAAAAGATGTCCAATCAATCAATTCAGTCACACATCTTAGAGTAAGTGTTAAGAATGCTTTGAACTGAAATGATGTTGAACAAATCCTGTTCAGATAGGCCAACAAAACTTGACTGCGTCTCTGGGGCATCTACAAGTTATTAAGTGAATCAAGAAGGGGTTGAATCCCAGAAATTGGAGCAAGTGTGGCTTTCTATCACAACCCTGAACTAGAACCCCTGGAATGGTAGGAAATGCTTCTGCTTGGGCCTTGGCCAGGTCTCCTTCCACTTTCCTGTTTCTGCCAGGAGAGGACCTTGTGAGTTTGAATGGTTCAAAGGATATTGGATTTCCAATCCTTCCATCAGTATCCTACTGGTATACCTAGGTTAGCTGATTATAGTGTCTGCATAGGAAACCAAGGACAGAATGAACACAGATTCGCCATGCTTCATGGAGACTTCTTGTTCACCTCACAAATGGGAGGAAAAGACTTCCATCAACCTTGTATAGTTTGTTTGTTTGTTTGTTTTAAACCAGTTGTTCTTACTATAACAACTTAACAAAAACTCCTCTTTAGGGGCAGTTAGGTGGCACAGTGGATAGAGCTCTGGCCTTGGAGTCAGGAGGACCTGAGTTCAAATCTGACCTCAGACACATGACACTTACTAGCTGTGTGACCCTGAGCAAGTCACTTAACTCCAATTGCCTCACCAAAAAAAAAAAAAAGGCAAAAAAACCCTCCTCTTTAAAAGCTACTTAAGGCTAACTGTCTAAAGTAATTTTCAACTGATAATTTTTGGGAGAAGTACACCAGGAGGGACTTGAGCTGTTGGGATTAGAGAAGATAATTCCAGACTAGTCAGAAATAGTCTTGGAACCCTGAGGAAGAGATGCAGCCAAGATCTATGGACCTAACTCTTCAGTGTGAGTAGGGGTAGAGATTAGATTCCTCAGGGCTTACATGGGTGACATAGTCATTCTTATGTTTTCAACTGAGATGGGAATTTTATTTTTAAATCATTTTCTTTACCTATTAATGTCATCTTTTGACTTTTATTCTGTTTTATTATTAATGATATAGTGTGCTTATAGTTTTTCTAACGTTGAACCAAACCTGAATTCCTATAAATCCTACATAGTCATAACGCAATATCTTTTTAATGTGTTGCTGGAGTCTCTTAACATTTTATTTATATTTTTTGCTCTGATATAGGTTAAGGATATTGGTCTATTGTTTTTTTTCTCTACCTTGTCTCTTCCTATTTTAAACATCAAGAGTTTGGATGGGTCCTTTCATTTACTATTTTAAACAATTTATGTTATTTTGGAATTTATTATTCTTTAACTATTTTGACTGGTGAAACAAATATATGCTCAAGACCCTAATGTCATCAAGGATCAAAGAGGGAATTAAAAGACTAGTGCCTAGAATTTGCTGTGTTTTGCTGATGCTAAAATAAGAAGGAAAAGGAAGGGCAAAATGGTATCCTGAAGAGGAAAGAAAACTTAAGATATCACATAATAGGAGTGTGCAACAAGGCCATACAGACAAGAAGAAAGCAGTGGTGTTGTAGAGTCGTCATTATCTCACTCAGCAGTATCTGAATCTCACTTTCATCTGAACTTGTCACAGAAGGAAATCACAAACATGCACATACAACCTTCCAGAGCGAATCATGAAAGAAGCTTTAAAAGTAAAGAACAAAAGAATAAGAACTGGTGATCAAAGGAAAAGAAGGAAGAGAGAGGGAGAGGGGAAGAGAAAAGAGAAAAGGGAAGCACATTACATCATTTATAGAACACTTATGCAAAGCATGCTTCTCTCTTACCACCCTCTTCTTTGTAAAGAGAAAGACATGAGGCAAAGAAAGAAAAAGCATAAGAGGACAGCATGGAGGGAAATATATAATTGACAATTATGGAATGAACTAGCTCACAAAATTGAAGTTGATAACAGAATGGATTAGAAAGCAGAATCCGGTGCTGTATTCTTAAAAAACAAAACATACAAACATAAAGGCTCAACTAAACTTAAAATAAAGGACTAGAACAGTTATAGCTGACATTGAAACACAGGAGTAGTAAAAACAAAGTGACAGAAAAGATAAGCTTGATTAAAAGAGAAACATAAAAATTGCACTATACTTACAGGATGATGAATCAATATAAATATTTAAATTGTGTGATGGTTGGCATTACATTTAAAAATTTAAAGAAAAAGTTAAACAAATTTCAGGGAGACCTCAATTTACCCCTGTTCAGACCTAGACAAATCTAATAAAAATTTAAAAAGCTAAGGAAATAAATCTAATCATGAAAGAGTTAAAAATTATTTTTCTCTGGTGATTATTGAATTGGAGGAGAGTACTTAGAGCTAGTGTTCTATATTTAGTATGGTCATGTGACAAGATCAGGGAATATCTGATAGACAGCCTCCTGGTATCTTTAGAATGTTAAAAGAAAGCAAAGAAGGCCCCCCAATTAACTGAACTTTTTTTTTGGAAACTTATGGGAAGAATGGAAACATTCACAGACAGTTATGGATGGGCTGCAGTATACTTGACTGGAGGGGTTCAAATCAATAAGATCATAAATCAATATGAATATTATTAGTCAGAGATATACTGATGGACACCAGTACTGTGGCAGATGAAAGATAAAATGACTGAGGAAACAAAGGTTCAAGATTCTGAGCATATTAATTTGTTAAGCAATGCATGCTAATTACATGACAAATCAGTTCCAAGCCTTCCTCAGCTTTGGCACTGGATCCCAAATACAGGGGAGACATTATACATTAAAAACAATTAATCATATAAGACAAATCAATTAATTAAAAGAAAACAGTTAACCAGAATACAAAATTAGGTAATCTGATTTCTAATTGAAGGAAAGATTAAGAACTTTCCAAACTTAGTAGGGGAGAGCAAACAGATGCAATTATCTGAAATCAGAAACAGAGATATACCACCCCCTCTCCCCAAGTGTCTGTATTCAATCAAAGGAATGTGGAAACAACAACTCATTGACCAATTTTCACACAAGATATATGGGTTGCTAGAGATGCATAATTGTGAAAAATAATTCCTCACATCAATCTTCAGATCTGACTGGTTTCTGGCCAACATAACCTAGTCCTTAGTTAAAGGTCTCCAAACAGCAGGTAGAGGTCATCCAGCTTCCCAGTCATACAGGACTAGGTTCAAACAATGCAATAAAAATCCTCTCACAATTTCCACAATTGAATAAAGTTCACTCACAAGACAGACACTGGTTTAGAACCACAATTGAATAGAAAAGGAATTGAGCTAGCTCCAGAATTGAGTCACAAGATGGAGTCAATATGGCTCAATTCAATTCCTACAACCATTTGCTGTTCTAATTCCCTTAGTAATTGTGCTTCTTGAGGTTCCATAGATACATGGACTAATGGAAAGGATCAAGGCCTTGGAAACATGATCTATGTTCTAGAACCAAGTTAGTCAATTATGAGTTCAATAATATTGGACATATCTGAACCCTATAAGTCTTGATTTCCTAACTGCAAAATGGCATTAATAATAACTATTAAATCCTAAATCATAGGAATGGCATGAGACTTAAAATGAGAAATTAAATATAAAAACAACATGTGAAATTTCAAAGAGGGCCACAGACCAGGCTCTCTGGGGTGTATCTTACCTCCCACTTACCTCCCACTCACCTCTTGCCCTGACTTCAACACCTTTAACTAAATTTGCCCCCAAGGACCAGAATTCCTAGTTGTGGTACTGCAGAAAGTTCTCTCTCTTCATTAGGTTAATAATAATTATTTGTATCTGGATAGATATGAGATTGTGCAAATCATCTTCACGTGTTCTCCCCTTACCATAACCTGGGCTCACTCTTCCCCCACCAACTCTCACCGGAGAGAAACACCATCTCCCACCTTCAAGTTTCCATAAACTGCTGGCCACCTTTGACCTCATTTCTACTTTGACTCTGAATGCCTCTCACCCTACTCTTTTGCCACACACATTTAACAATTACTTATGGCTTCAAAAGAAGATAAAAACTAAAAGAGGCAAAGTAGTAATCACTTTCATTCAATACTTCAGGGACTGTTGCAGAAACTAGCACTATCAACAACATAACTGCTCTACAACTTAATAGAGTATCTTTGATATTTTCTGCAAACAAAAAATTCATCATCCTGTATCTCAGATGGTGATGGACTCCTCCTTATTTGGTTAGACTGCTTACTGAATCACAGAAATATGATTGGTCCTTGGCTCCACATGTGTCATCTTTCCAGTATAGCATGATGCTTTACCAGAACTTGAACTGCTCTGGCATAGATTTCAAGAGTCCAGGGTCAACTCCATGCTTTGAAAAAGAATCAGAATATTCAGTGAAAGTGGCAATACTACAGCTCTTTAAAAGCAATAGCATCTAGGAAATTTGTGTAATAGCTAATATGAGTGTTTTAATTTGGGCATAAGATAAGATGTTGTCTATCTCACTTATTTTCAGAAGAGTTTGAAACAATCCCACTGTTGTTTATTGACCTGGCACAGACTGTGGGTGAATTCTTCCATGATCTATGTTATGCACTTGAAAATATACACAAACCATCCCACTGCCATTTTCCCCTCATTTCTTGCTTCTTGTCTTGAGATTCAAGATGGAGTACCAGATCAAAGGCTTAATTCATTATGTGATGGTGAGCAAATCACTTAAGATCTCAGTCTCCTTTTCCTTCTAAACAATAAAAACAGCTCTTAGCTTAAATATGTTGTGAAGATCAAGCAAACTATAAAGAACTTCGCAAATACTAATGTAAAAAAATAAGATATTATTATCATCATTATAGTTAATTATCTCACTCTTTATGTCTACAAGAGAGTCAGAAGGTGGTTCCATAGGGTCTCCTATAGGGTAAAATTCATTGGTCTGATTGTCTCCATTTTACTCCCTACTAAGGTGTCTTTTCCATCTACTTTTGATTTCATGGCTAGGGTGCAGATGCAAGAGTATCACTACAAAAAAAAGCGGTATGTCTGCCTCAGTTTTCTGAATTTGTGTTTCTCCTACATCATTTTTTCTCTCCTAGGGAGGTAAGAATTAGAGTCATTAGAGCTTTTCTTTTTCCCAAGTGGAAAGGAATAACAGAATATTTTATGGTCACTGATTCAAATGCAATTTAAATCCTTTCTCAGCATTTGAAACCTCCTCAGCAGTTACTCACGCAGAATGCTGTATGAGCACATAGTCAGCACAATACAAGTTTTTCTCTCTTCCCATTGGTACTTTGAGACAGTAGAGATTACTTTCATTCTAGAAAGTATCTATTGCCTAGAAATTAAAATGAGTGGACCCAGTGAAGCATGATTTGAGAAGAAAATACTGATGGGCCACCAGGAGTAAGAGTACAAAGCTCAATATAGCATTTTCCAAATTACCAGGACTAAATTGTTGTTCTTTGGCTTAATTATACCTGCTTTGTCCCAAGAACCTTTGGAGAGAGTTATAGCGATCTAGCACTAACTTTTCACCATGTGATTTCCTTTCAATAAAAAACCTTTTCTCTTCAACCAAAACCATTTCACTTTTTACATGATTTTCTTTTTTTCTTTTTCTTTTTTTATTAATTTATTTTGATTTATCAATAATCACTTCCATATACTTTTGAGTTTAAAATTTTTCTCCCCCTTCCTCCCCACCACCCTACCCAAGATGGCACACAATCTGATATAGGCTGTACATTTACATTCATATTAAGCATATTTTCACATTAGTGATGTTGTAAGTAAAAATTAAAATGAATAGGAGGAACCATCAGGAAGAGGAAACAAAACTCAGCAGAAGAGAAAAAAATATAGCAATTCAACTTTCATAGTTCTTTCTTTGGATGTGGATAGCATTTTCCATCACAAGGCCTCTAGAGATGTCTTAGATCCTTGTATTGCCAGGAAGGGTTAAGTTTATCAATATTAGTCATCACACAACTTGGCTGTTATTGTGTACAATGTTCTCTTGGTTCTGCTCACTTCACTCAACATCAGCCCATACAAGTCTTTCCAGGTTTTTTTGAAGTCAGCCTATTCATCATTTCTTATACTGCAATAGTATTTCATCACATTCATATACCACAACTTGCTCAGTCATTCCCCAATTGATAGGCATCCTCTCAATTTCCAATTCTTTGCCACCACAAAAAGAGCTGCTATGAATATTTTTGTACATGAAGGTCCTTTTCCCATTTGTGTGATCTCTTTGGGATATAGCCCTAGAAATGTTATTGCTGGGTCAAAGGGCATGCACATTTTTATAGTCCTTTGGGCATAGTTCCAAATTACTCTCCAAAATGGTTGAATCATTTCATAACTCCACCAACAATGCATTAGTGTTCCAATTTTACCACATCTTCTCCAACATTTATCATTTTCCTGTTTTGTCATGTTGGCCATTCTGATAGGTGTGATGTGGTACCTCAGAGTTGTTTTGATTTGCATTTCTCTAATCAATAGTGATTTAGAGAATTTTTTCATATGACTATAGATGGCTTTAATTTCTTCATCTTAGAACTGTCTGTTCATAACCTTTGACCATTTATCAGTCAGGGAATGGCTTGTATTCTGATAAATTTGACCTAATTCTCTAAATATTTTAGAAATGAGGCCCTTATCAGAGAGACTGGTGGAAAAATTCTTTCCCAATTTTCTACCTTCCTTCTAATCTTAGTAGCATTGGCTTTGTTTGTACAAAAACTTTTCAATTTAATGTAATCAAAATTATCTATTTTCCTTTTCATAATGTTCTCTATCTCATGTTTGGTCATGAATTCTCTTGTTCTCCATAGATCTGACAGGTAAACTATTCCTTGCTCTCCCAGTTTGCTTATAGTATCAGCCTTTATATCTAAATCATGTACCCATTTTGACTTTATTTTGGTATATGGTATGAGATTTTGGTCTATGCCTAGTTTCTGCCATACATTTTTCCAATTTTCCCAGCAGTTTTTTTCAAAGAGTGGGTTCTTATCCCAGAAGTTAGGGTCTTTGGGTTTATCAAATAATAGATTACTATAGTCATTGACTACTGTGTCTTGCATATTTAACCTATTCCACTGATCCACCACTCTATTTCTTAGACAGTACCAAGCAGTTTTGATGATTGTTGCTTTACAATACAATTTAAGATTTGGAATGGCTAGGCCACCTTCCCCTGCATTTCTTTTTATTAGTTCTCTTGATATTCTGGACCTTTTGTTCTTCCAAATGAATCTTCTTATTATTTTTTCTAACTCTATAAAATAATTTTTTGGTAGTTTGATTGGTATGGCACTGAATAAGTAAATTAGCTTAGGTAGAATTGTCATTTTTATTATACTAGCTCAGCCTACCCGTGAGTAACTGATGTTTTTCCAATAATTTAGATCTGACTTTATTTGTGTGAAAAGTGTTTTGCAATTGTGTTCATAGAGTTCCTGGGCTTGTTTTGGAAGGTAGACTTCTAAATATTTTACAATGTCTGCAGTAAGTTTAAATGGAATTTCTCTTTCTATCTCTTGCTGTTGGGCTTTGTTGGCAATATATAGAAATGTCAATGATTCATGTGAGTTTATTTTATAGCCTGCAACTTGCTAAAGCTGTTTATTATTTCAAGTAGCTTTTTACTTGATTTTCTGGGATTTTCTAAGTATAACATCATATCATCTGCAAAGAGTGAGAGCTTTGTTTCTTCTTTGCCTATTCTAATACCTTCAATGTCTTTTTTTTTCTCTTATTGCTAAAGCTAACATTTCCATTACGATGTTGAATAACAGTGGTGATAATGGACATCCTTGTTTCACCCCTGATCTTATTGGAAATGCTTCTAGCTTGTTCCCATTACATATTATGCTTGCTGAAGGTTTTATATAGATGCTATTTATTATTTTAAGGAAGATTTCATTTATACCTATGCTCTCCAGTGTTTTTTAACAGGAATGGGTGTTGTATTTTGTCAAAACCTTTTTCTGCATCTATTGAGATGATCATGTGGTTTCTATTAGTTTTGGGGTTGATATGATGAATTATGCTGATAGTTTTCCTAATATTGAACCAGCCCTGTATTCCTGGTATAAATCCTACCTGGTCATAGTGTATTATTCTTGTGATAAGTTGCTGTAATCTATTTGCTAATATTTTGTTTAAAATCTTTGCATCTACATTCATTAGAGAAATTGGTCTATAATTTTCTTTCTCTGTCTTGACTCTTCCTGGTTTAGGTATCAGCACCATATTTGCATCTTAAAAAGAATTTGGTAAGATTCCTTCTTCACCTATTTTACCAAATAGTCTATATAGTATTGGAATTAATTGTTTTTTAAATGTTTGATAGAATTCACATGTAAATCCATCTGTCCCTGGAGATTTTTTCCTAGGTAGTTCATCAATGGTTTGTTCAATTTCTTTTTCTGAGATGGGGTTATTTAAGTATTTTATTTCCTCTTCTGTTAATCTGGGCAATTTATATTTTTGTAAATATGTATCCATTTTGCTATGATTGTCAAATTTGTTGGCATATAGAAATAATTCCTATTTGTTTTAATTTCCTGTTCCCTGGTGGCAGCTAGTAATTTGGTTTTCTTCTTTCTTTTTTTAATTAGATTAACCAAAGGTTTATCTATTTTATTGGTTTTTTCATAAAGCCAGCTCTTAGTTTTATTTATTAGTTCAATAGTTTCCTTAATTTCAATTTTATTAATTTTTCCTTTGGTTTTCAATATTTCTAATTTGGTGTTTAATTGAGGGTTTTTTATTTGTTCTTTTTCTAGTTTTTTTAGTTTTATGCTCAATTCATTGATCTTTTCTTTTTCTATTTTATTTATGTAAGCATTTAGAGATACATAACTTCCCCTAAGAACTGCTTTTGCTGCATCCCATAAGTTTTGGTATGATGTCTCATTATTGTCATTCCCTTGAATGAAATTATTGATTGTTTCTATGATTTGTTGTTTCACCCAATCATTTTTTTAGGATTAGATTGTTTAGTTTCCAATTATTTTTTAGTCTATCTTTCCATGGCCCTTTATCACATACAATTTTTATTGCATCATGATCTGAAGGATGCATTTAATATTTCTGCCTTTCTGCATTGGATTGTGAGGTTTTTATGCCCTAGTACATGGTCAATTTTTGTGTATGTGCCATGTACCACCAAGAAAAAAGTATATTCCTTTCTATCCCCATTCAGTTTTCTCCAGAGGTCAATCATACCTAACTTTTCTAATGTTCTATTCACCTCCTTAACTTCTTTCTTGTTTATTTTGTGGTTAGATTCACCTAGTTCAGAGAGGGGGAGGTTGAGGTCCCCCACTAGTATAGTTTTGCTGTCTATTTCTTCCTGTAACTCCCTGAACTTCTCCTCTAAGAATTTGGATGCTGTACCATTTGGTGCATATATGTTTAGTAATGATATTACTTCATTGTCTATGGTGCCTTTTAGCAGGATGTAGTTTCCTTCCTTATATCTTTTGATAAGATTTATTTTTGCTTTTGCTTTGTCTGAGATCAGGATTGCTACCCCCTGCTTTTTTTTCCTTCAGCTGAAGCATAATATATTTTGCTCCAGCCTTTTACCTTTACGCTGTATGTGTCACTCTTTTTCAAATGTGTTTCCTGTAAACAACATATTGTAGGATTATGGTTTTTAATCCACTCTGCTATATGCTTCCGTTTTACAGGAGAGTTCATCCCATTCACATTCACAGTTATGATTACTATTTGTGTCTTTTTCTCCCTCCTTCCCCCCTCTTTATGCTTTTCTTTCTCCTTTCTCCTTTCCCCCCTCACTAGTGTTTTGCTTTTGACCACTGCCTCCTTCAGTCCCACCTCCCTTCTATTATCCTTTTCCGTTTTCTTCCCCTTTACCCTTACTGCTTCTTCCCTCCCTTTTATCCCCCCTCCCTTTTCTTTCCCCTTTTCCCTCCTACTGCATATAGTGCAAGTTATATTTCTATACCTAACTGAATATGTTATTCCCTTCTTGAGCCAAATCTGATAAGAGTAAGGTTCAAACAATGATTATCCCCCCTCCCTTCTTTACCTCTGCTCTAATAGGTTTTTGTATCTTTTCCTGTAATGTAATTTACCCTTGTCTGCCTCCTCCTTTCTTAGTACATTTTCTTAGCTCAGACTAATCCACTTACTTGGATCCATTTAACCCACTTGATTAAAATTTTTTTTATCATTACATCAAAGTCAACTTATATCCACACCCTTTATGTATACTCCTTTAACATGGTATAATAACAGTACAGTTCTCAAGAGTTGCAAGTGTCATCTTCCCTTGTAGGGATATAAACATTTTGTCCTTATTAACAACATATTGTATCTTTCTGTCCCATTTACCTTTTTATGTCTCTCTTGAATCTTGTACTTGAAGATCAAATTTTTTGTTAAGCTCTGGTCTTTTTATCAGGAAGGTTTGGAAGTACCCTATTTCATTGAATTATCCATCTCCTTTCCTGAAAAATCACGCTCATTTTCACTGGGTAGTTAATCCTTGGCTGCATTCCAAACTCATTTGTCTTGGGGAATATCATGTTCCACGCCCTACGATCTTTTAATGTAGAGGCTGCAAGGTCCTGTGTAATCCTGACTGTGGTTCCATGATATTTAAATTGTTTCTTTCTGGCTGCTTGCACTAGTTTCTCTTTAATCTAGTAATTTTGGAATTTAGCTATTGTATTCTTTGGCGTTTTCAATTTGGGATCTCTTTTAGGTGGGGAGCTGCAGATTCTTTCTATAGTTATTTTGCCTTCTGGTTCCAGGACTTAAGGGCAGTTTTCCTTTATGATTTCTTGAAGGATATTGTCCAAGCTCTTTTTTTCATCATGATTTTCAGGTAGGCCTATAATTTTTAAATTGTTTCTCCTGGATTGATTTTCCAGGTCAGTTGTTTTACCGATGACGTATTTTATGTTTTCATCTATTTTTTCATCTTTTTTTGTTTCTGTTTGACTGATTCTTGCTCTCTCATAGTCATTAGTTTCCATTTGTTCAATTCAAATTTTTAACATATTGTTTTCTTCTGTTAGATATTGTACTTTCTTCTCCAGTTTGTCAATTTTATTTTTAAGGGATTTGTTTTCTTCAGTGTACTTTTTTTTCCAGTTGGCCAATTGTGTTTTTTACGGACTTGTTTTCTTCAGTGTACTTTTTTTCCAATTGGCCCAATTGTACTTTTTAAGCACTCCCCTACCTCTCTCATTTGACTTTTAAAATCCTTCTTGAGTTCTTCTAAGAAGGCTTTTTGGGTTTCAGACCAGTTGATATCCCCTTTTGATGTTGCAGATGTGGGTTTGATGACAATGTTGTCCTCTTTAGAATTTCTGTCTTGATCTTCACTCTTCTCATAATATGAATGTATCGTATGTTTCTTTCTGCTCATGGTGTTTCTTTATTCCCTGGCCTTTAAAGAGATTAAGCTCTCCTGCTGGGGAGCAGAGGGTACTGACCCAAGCTTCTTGTGTTGGGAGTCTAGATCTTGGTCACTGGCTTTGTGTGCTGGGGCCTCTTTATGTTGGCAATTGGAGGCTGGAGGGTTCTGGCAGCTTACCTAGTGTTGGGCTGGAATCAGCACGGCTGGGACTTTCAGGAAAATCTAGGTTGCCTGCTCTTCCTTTCCTTTAGTTTTCTTTAGCTCCTTTTAGATGAGTGCTGCCAGGTGTTTATCTGCCTGGGGCCCCTTGCAGTGCTGCCTCCCTTAGTTCTGTTAAGGCACTGGGAGACTCCTTTGCTGTAGAATGCCAAGGCACCTGGTGGTTTTCTGAGCTGGTTTCTACCAGATCCCCCACCCTTACTGAGGCACTCAGAGGTCCAGCTATCGGTGTTTGCCTGCTTGACCACCTGGGCTTCAGGATCTCCTCCTGGTTGGCAGTTGGAGGCCATAGGGTTCTGACAGCTTACCTGGTGTTGGGCTGGAATCAACAAGGGTGGAACTTTTGGGCAACTCTGGGTTGCTTTCTTCACCTCCTTTCAGAGGAATGCTGCAGGGTGCTTATCTGCCTGGGACCCTTTGTCGTGCTGCTTCCCTTATTTTTGCTGAGGCACTGGGATACCCGTTTGCTGTAGAATGCTGAGGCACTAGAATCTCCTCCTGGTGTGCTAAAGTGGGTCTTTCCACTAGCTGGCTGGGCGACTCCCAGTTCTGTACTGCTCCCCTTCCCCCAGGGTAAGAGGGGTCTTTCCTGTTAATCCCTCTAGCTACCTGGGCTACTGCACCCCATCTTTCTTCTGGTTCAGCTGTTTCAGAGTTTTCTCTGGGGTGATATTTTCTGGGTTTTCAGAGATTGATAGGGGAGGGTGAGAGTGACTACCTTTTTACTCCACCATCTTGGCTCCCAGAAGCAGAAGTCTTTACATGATTTTCTACATCACCATAAAGCAACAAATTCTTGACTACTTTTGGCCATAGGTGATTAATAAAATCCAAGGTTTGGTTTAAAAAAAGTTGAAATAGCAAATATAACTGTAAACTGCAGATGTAACTTAAGCTCTAACAACAACCTTTTAATCAATGAGCCAGAACATTTACCAATAAATTCTGATTTGAGTTTCACCTCCTTTCCTTAGCCCTGATTATCATCTGATGAAGGAACTAATAACCTATGAAATGGCACTATGATAGAGATCAAAAAAGTAAGAACAGGACAAACAAGATCTACATGCCCAGGCCCTGAATAAACAAAGAGAAGTGAATCACTAAGGATATTCTTTGACTCTATATTTTTCTTTAGTATTCAAAGATTATCTTCAAATGATGATTAACTTATCAGAGTGAAAGCAGAATGGAACTGATTCTCCTTGGAGTAAGGATTGTATCTTTTACTTCTTGTGTTCCTTCTAGTGTTAATTATGTAGTAGGCACTCAGAAAATTTTTAAATGAATGAATCAGTATGTTAGAACCCAGAAGTAGCCCATCAGGATTAATTTTTATGTTATTCCATTCCGAAAAGTGCTTCATGGCTAGAAGAAACCAAAAGCAGATAACATTTGTATGTGTGTGTGTGTGTGTGTGTGTGTGTTTAACACTTCATGGTAACTTCACTGAAAACAGTAAACTTTTAAAGTAGTAGATCACAATCCACTTATAGGTTGAAAAGCAGAATGGGAATTATATTGTGTGTGAAGAAGGGAATGGTTACCAGAGTGCATGGCATATAGTAAGCACTTAAAAATGCCTGTTACACAATTGACTGAATTATCAAAGAGACAACATAAATGATGAATCCATTTTTTCACCACATCATGGGCTTGGAATTATTTCCTAAGAACAGCTCAAAAGAGCCCTTCAAACAGTGGGATGAGGGAGAAAAGGAGAACTGAAAATAGACTCATCTGGCTCTCAAACCATAGACCATAGAGAGTGGTTTTACTAAAGGGGTAATCACATAGTGAAAAGTTAATTAGCTGGGGCATGCGGGGTGGGGGTAGGGTGGGGGGGTGTTATATATCTTTCCAGAGATTCCTAGAGCAACATCAAGCATATGTAATAGACAAACAAAAACTTACATCTAGTCATTTGAATCCCTTGACTCATTTCTTAAACAAGCCTAATCACTGAATGGGCATTTCCTCACTCAAAGTGAAAACTCAAAAAACCTTAGTTTAAAAAGGCCAAGGTGTCCCACTATATCCTGGACCATCTTCAGTCATTTTGATCTGTATCTGGCCACTGGACCCAGAGGGTTCCAGAGGAGAAAGTGAGGCTAGTGACTTTGTATAGCCCTTCCTCACTTAAATCCAATTCACTTGTAAGTCATGGCATCACCTTCCTGATGTCACGGTTTTCTTTGAGAATGAAAAACAAACCACAATGTTGAACTTTGTACTGCTATTCCTATACATCCATCAGCACCTTGCTTCTCAAACTGGGCTGTGGCCCCTCAGTCCTTCAATGGGTTCATTCATTTCTTTATCTAGGAAGTGCCCCTTCCTAGAAAAAGAATAGTCTCTGCTGCCTGATATTGATAGAATGAGGAGGGAAAAATAAAACATCAATGATTCATTCACTACACTGGAAGTGAACTCATTTTGGGTTCTGAATGAGAATACGCTGAAGAGATATATTAGATAACTGAAGGAGTACTTGAATTACAAGTGACTCAATGATCATTAAGTGCAGTTTGTTTTCTTCCCTTGGAGAAACTCTTTCCTCTAATGGTTCTAATGCTGACCTCCCTAAGAGAGAGAGTAGCATGTGGGAAACATAAATTCAGAAAACAGAAGCACTTCTACAGCTTCTACAGTGTTCATAGTCTGGAGATTGACATCAAAGAATTCAGTGCATAAAATGAAAATGTTGCAGCACTGGGAAGATGGTTTTAGTCCCAAAGCTTCCTGAGATATTATCTATAGCCCTGACCCATTTAATACCGCAGGGCACATGTTTGACTCACATAAAAATGTGCTGATGCAGCAATGTGGAGTTCTGGCTCAAAGCACTAAGAGGAAAGAGAAAATAGTGGGATTATATGTCTGTTTTTAGCTTCACTACATTTCTTTTTTTTATTTTTGTTGATGTAATACTCATCCCGGAGAACACTGAGAATGCCTAAGATCTGGAAGCTAGACAAAGAAATTATTTAATCCAGACTAGTTTTTAGTTTGGACTGGGAAAGAGAGAGAGAGAGAGAGAGAGAGAGAGAGAGAGAGAGAGAGAGAGAGGGAGGGAGGGAGAAAGAAAGAGACAGAGAGAGGAAGAGACAGAGACAGAGAGAGACAGGGACAGAGAGAGACAGAGACAGAGAGATTTGACCTGAAAGACAGGGGAGAATGATGTGGCAGGACACAAAATAGTGTCCAGCAAAGATGCTTATGCTGAACTTTTCTAGAGAAGGATAAAGCCCATACTCCCCTTAATCTCAGTGAAGAAAGAGCCCAGAATGTGAACAAGAGACAATTCTGATATTGCTAGAGTCAGTCTGGGGAGCCACTCAAATTTGTTGATTAGACAACATTGGAAATTCCCTGTGCTCTTCTGGGAACAGACACTCACTACTTACCTGGTTTCTACTACTCTCTGGCTGCACTGCTGTGCCACCTGCTCCCAATGAGAAGTGGGAGGAAACAGTAGCAAGTTCTACTTTTTTCTTCCACGACAGGAGTAGTTGAACCCTTGAGATCTCATCTTTAGGCACTCAGTTTGGAGGCTACCAATTTTTGTCATTCAGTCATTTCAGCCATGTCTGACTCATCATGACTCCAATTGGAGTTTTCTTGGCAAAGACACTGGATTAGTTTGCCACTTTCTTCTCCAGCTCATTTTACAGATTAGTAAACTGAGAAAAGAGGGTTAAGTGACTTGCCTAGGGTCACACAGCTAATAAGTGTCTGAGGCCAGATTTGAACTCAGGAAGATAAGTCTTCCTGACTCCACACCCAGAGCTATATCTACTGTCTCATCTAGCTGCCCCAAAGCTATGACGGAAACTTGTAAGACCAGAATTCAAATAATAATATCTAATAATTAGACAAAAGAGATGAACAAGGAGCTTTAAAAGGAATTCCAAACTGTTAATAACCATTAATGAAAGAATGTTCCAAATAATTAATAATAAGAGGAAGAAAAAAAATCTCTGAGGCTTCATACCACACCCAACAAATGGGAAAAGACAACAATGGATGGGAACAATTGATGTTGTAATGGTTGTAGAAAGATAGGCACCGTGGGTGAAGTGATCAATTGGAAAAACATTCTGGAAAACAATTTGACATTATGTGAAGAAAATAGCTAAAATGCCCATGATTTTTGATCCACAAATTCCACTGCTCAGCATATATATTCAAGAAGATAAATTTTAAAAAGTTTTATATATACCAAAATATGTATAGCAGCACTTTTAAAGTAGCATAAAGATGGAAACAACACAGGTATCTATTGTTTAGGAAGTGATAAAACTAATTATAGGATATGAATGAAATTAAATATTACTATGATATGAGAGATGATAAATATGGTGAACACAGAAGCATGGAAAGGCTTATATGAGTAGATGGAAGGTGAAGTAAACAAAGCCAAGAAAACAATATACGTGATAACTACAGATGGAAAGAACAATGGAAACAGCAAAACAATGGGAACTGGATGCCATGAAGTTATAGTGAACAAGCCTGGTCCAAAAGAAGACATTTGAGAATGCCCCTCTCAGGCTTCTTTGTAGAATTGAGGGAATGTGGGGGTAGAATTTTGCATATATAAGACTATTTTGGCATTTTGGTTAGTTTTATTAAGCTGTTTAATTCTTTTTTTAATTCATCCTTTTAAGGAATGTGTCTTTGAGAAGGGTAAGAAGGAGGGATACATTGGTAAATATCTGTGATGTCAAAACAAAAGATGTTAATAATTTTTAAATTAAAAAAATAAATTTGATATTATAACAAACTACAAAACTGGATAGCTATCAGGTTTGTGCCATGTGTATTTTTTTAATGCACTGGAGAGGTGAAAGGAAACTCAATGAAGGAGGAGGACTAAATTATTAAGGTTTCTATTAACTCAGGAGTAGGAATGAAGGAAGAAGAATTGAGCCAGTGCAACTGGTTAGGAATTTGAGAGTTACATGTTTAATAGAGAAGTGAGTATATTAATTTTTCTTGGAAAATGTCCCGAGTACAAATTGATCAGGTGTATAAGCCCCTGAGGCAAGTATGCGCTACAGGGACAGCCATTTGACTATCTTAGCTTTGGAAAGAAAGCCATGCCCTGAAGGGGGTGAGGTGTTAGAGAAGCTCCATCATGAAAAGGAAGGAGGATTGATTTTTGAGGAAATAAAACCACGCCTCTGGACACAAAAACAAAAGATTGAAAAAGAGAAGAAAATGTTAGGTATCTTCTATCTTCTATCCAATACAACTGACCTGGAAAGCAGATCAAGGAGAGATAAGTTAAGAATGACAGAGAGAGAGGGAGAGAGAGAGAGAGAGAGAGAGAGAGAGAGAGAGAGAGAGAGAGAG
>NW_020954550.1:12602062-12623862 GCF_900497805.2 Vombatus ursinus
GAGAGAGAGAGAGAGAGAGAGAGAGAGAGAGAGAGAGAGAGAGAGAGCCTACACACTGTATTTAAAGAATGGAATTCAATATTCAAGAGGGAAAGGATATGGGTTTACAAACAAGAGTAACTTACTCAGCTAACTTAGTATGACCATTCAGGAGAAGATGGCTTTTTAATGAGATAGAGAACTTAAAAACGTTTCTGATGTGAAGACCAGAGTCATAAAAACTTTGAAGTTCCAACATAGGAATCAAGAGAAACATTTAAAAATTAAATGTGACTGAATAATCATGTGGTAGTAAAGAAGCATGTTTACCTTAAAATATGGAAATAGGATGCATCTGTCCCTTCTGAACTTTATCATCATTGAGAGTCATAGAGGAAGTCTAATTACACAGAGGTACTTGGTGGTGGTCTATTATATTTTGAGGATGCTAAAAGAAAAGTGAGAAGGACTTGGGAGGGGGAAGAGAAGGAAGGGGAAAATAACATCCCATAACCCTGGTGTGCAAGTTTAAACCTATACAAACAAGGAGCAAATGGTAAGGGGAATGCATGACACTTGAACCTCACTCTGATCTGAAACAGTCAAAGGAAGGAAGAGTGCACACACACGCGTGCCCACGTGCACACACACACACACACAGAGGAGCAGAAATACATCTGACTTAGGAAAAAATGTGGGATGGAAAGGAGAGAAGGGAGAGAGGAAATAAGAAAGAGGGAAGATTAAAAGTGAGAGCAGCCAAAATCAAAATGAAATCTAATTAAGGAGGTACAAAAATATTTATATCAGATCTTTTTGCAGTAGCAAAGAACTGAAAACTAAGAGTATACGTCAGGGAATCGCTGAACAAAATTTTGGCAGAAGGGAGTAATGAAGGAAGGATACTCAACACAAGCTACCTACTTCACTGTAGAAGCAAGGCTGAGTGCTGGACTTTCATAGATCCCCAATGCATGAGGTACTAGGGATGTAAGGAATCTTGGACATGATGTCATCCAACCTCTATTACTCTATAGGTTTCTGGCCTCACAATAACTATTTTAAAACTTCATTAACTATCAAATAGCATTTTGTTCTTAGAGTTACTATAGGAAGTATACTTCACAGAAAAAAAATTAGGAAAAAAAGTGACATCACAAAGGATTTTCACTTAATATCATAGATTCACAGTTGTAAGGAGCTTTAGAGGTCATCTAGTCTAAACATTTCATTTCAAAGTTAAGAAAACTGAGACCCAGAGAAGTTAAGTAAATTGTCAAAGGTCACATAGGTAGTAAGTGACAGAGCCAGGATTTAAAAACAGGTCCTCTGGTGTATTTATTTATGGTCGGAATACCATACCATGTTTTTTTGCATTAAATCAATGGTTAAGTTTTGTGTGTGCACAATGTTTAGTGGTTTTTACCCATAAGATTCTTGTTACAAAATAGTTTCTGCTCCTTTGTAATTTTAACATTCCCAGATGTATGATTTTTATTAACTTTGCCACTGAGTTTTGCCCAAAGACTTGCACAGAATGGCAGATGTCATTCAAACTCCTCACAGATCTCAATGCACAACATGTATTTTCCTTGATTTTTTTCTATTCTGCTCCTCGATTCATCTAAATCAATGTTGTTTTAAAATTATTCAGTAGCAGTTCCCAAATGTAGCTAGCAAAATGTGTTAACCAGTGGAAATTAGCATACTCCAACAGGCTGAGTTTCATAGAAGAAAGTTATTGCTCCTTATCTGCAACTTGGTATGCATTTCCAGTATTCCATTCTAAATCACTGCAATGTAATTAATATAAGTGAAATGAAAGATTTAAAAGATTCTAATTGCTATGAAGACTTGGTGTATTTGCCTTGTTTTCCTGTTTCAGCTGAGTTTATAAATATAGGGAGTGAATGCCTCCTGATGCAATAGGGAACAGATATGCTGTCAAATATTAAGGACCATGGACTCATTGTATAGATCACACCAACTGGTACAAAAGAAACTCGGTAGTGAGAAGTTTGGGAGGAGCAGTTGGTTGGAAAACTCATTTTTGAGCAATGGATATAAGTTCCATTTGTTTTTCTTTCTTTTCTTTCCTCTTCTGTTCTCTTTTCTTCTCAATTGCTACCAATTGATTTACCTTTTTAATGATGCAACATAGAAGAGATGATGAAAAGATGCATTCATTGCACCCAGAAAGCCCTTTAATCACTTTATACACAAATTTCTCCATTCCTTCCCTCCTCCCCTTAATCCCCAAACACCTTGGACATCCATGGAGGGCTCAGCACTCTGTATAATTCAGCTTTTTTGATATCTCACCTGAGTTTTAATACTGAAGCTATGCAAGTTTAGCTGGACTAAATGGTCTGTTACCTAAGGCATCCCCACATTCTTGGTACTAATTGTACTATGGTTTAGGATTCTTTGGTTACATTCATCAAACTATAACAAAACCAATCCCAGAACATATGTATGTTTAATTTCCTGCATAAACCTAAATATCATTAAGATTTTGAATGATCTTTGGTTTCCCCCCCATTAGCATTTTTAATAAAAATTATCATCGTATAGTTCAGTCCAGTCTTTGAAATGCATTTAACTTTCTACATTGCTCTTCAATTGTCTATTTGTATTTCAAAATGTCCATTGGACTTGGCTCTTTTCATCAGAGATGTTTGAAAATAATCTATTTCATTAAAGACTTTTTTTTGCCCTATAGAATTATATTGAGTTTTACTAGCTAGGTCATTATATATTTTAAATATTTATCTGTTACCTTTTGGAATACTGAATTCTAAGCCCTCCTCTCCCTTGTAATGGTACTTGTCACACATCATGTAATCCATACTATGGATCCTGATTATTTAAACTGTAATTTGTTTGCTTTTTTTTTCCAGATGCTTACAATTTTTTTCTTCTTTGATCTGGAATCTCTGGATTTTGTGGATGATGTTCATGAGAGTTTTTTTTTTCTTTTTTCTTTCTTTTTTTTTAAAAGGAACTAACCAGTATATTATTTTTTCACTCTGCCCTCAGGCAATTTTATTTCTGATTATATATGGTATCCAAGTTGTTGTTTTTTGGTTTTTTTTTAAATTGAAGTGTGGGTCCCAGGTAGTCCAATGATGCTTAGATTTTTCTCTTATTTATTTTCCTGGTTCTTTATTTTAAATAGAAAATAACATTCATTTTCTTTTGGGTTCTTTTTAGGCTTTTGCTTTTGTTCTATTATTTAGGGTTGTCATATGAAATAATTGATTTTTATTTGGTCTGTTTCCTGTGGTCAGTCACCTGGGCAAGATGTTATACCTCCTATACCTTATACTACTTTCTTCTAGGACTCTTAGTTTATTTATAACATCATTTTGTTTTTTTAAAACTCTTACTTATTTTATTTCTTCCAGTAACTTTAGTAGATCTTTTGACCAAGCTGTTTTTGTTTGAGGATTTGCTTTCATATGTCAAGGCATTATTCTCTTCTTCTGAATTTGAGTCTTGGGTAACTCTGGATCCAAAATATTTCTTTATCTTTGGTTTCTTCTTCTATTTACTCACATTTCCAGTATTGCTTCCTGAATGGAAACTTTGCATCAGGTCCAAGCACTGTGCACTCACAGAATGACAAGAAGTCCTTCTTGGGCCATGTTTTTTCCTCTTGTGCATTTTCTGGGATTTTCCCCCTACTTCCTCCCAGTAATGAGCTCTGTGTTCCTTAAGCATCTTAGGCCAGAGAGCTGATGGTTTTCAGACCCTTGGACACAGATCTTGGGCTTGGTCTAATCACTGAAAAAACCTGATCATTGCCTTCTTGGTCTGAGTTTTGCAGATTCTTTACCCTGGCTTAGAGTTAGTTACACAAATGTAGACTCTAAATATCTCTGGTTCATCGTTGTCCATCCTCTGATTCAAGTAATATATCTGGCAACGTTGATAGTTCTCTGGTTTACTCTTAGTCCACAAGGTGAGAGGCTTCCATAGAATGAACTTCTAGACTGGGCTTTTCTGAATAGAACATTTCCTTAGTCCCTGAGGGTACATACACCTATATAGTCTCTAGGTTTCCCTGGATCTCCCCCTGATCTGTAAGGCCAGAATTTTCTAGATATTATCTTTGCCCAATGCCTACATGCTTCTGGCTATCTCTGTACTATGTAGTTATTGTATTTTCTTCTTAGATATTTTAAATAATTAGTTTGGTGCAACTTTCCCACACATACACACACACACACACACCTTTTTTTATACTTGCTGGACTAATGAGAACTTGGATTTTCTGCTGCAATGCACAATCATCTTGAGTGTTTCCCAAATATTTCATCTTAAAGATTTTTTAAGATGTAGAATCTTATAAGGCTTTAAAGTCAATAAACAATTATTTTACTTTGTTCCAGTAATTTGTATAAATATAGAAGGTATATTTTCTTTGGAAATGACAGTTTTACAGTGTTTTATGCTCCTATAGTAAAATTACTTTCGTGCAGTATCTCAATCAGAAATTTCTAAATGTTGGCACATATGTATTTTACTGTATAAAGGCAATTCATGTTTATAATGATGATTCTGAGACACTATAAAATACTAAAGTATTTTCTTTATCTTCAGTGTAAGATTATTAGGGGGGCAGCTACTGGGTGCAGTGGATAGAGTGCTGAACCTGGAGTTAGGAAGACTTGAGTTCAAATCCAGTCTCAGATACTTACTAGCTTTGTGAGCCTGGGCAAGTAACTTAACCCTGTTTACCTCAGTGTCTTTATCTAAAAAATAAGCTGGAGAAGAAAATGGCAAACCACTGCAGTATGTCTGCCAAGAAAATTCCAAATGGAGTCATGAAAAATCAGACACAGCTGAAACAACTGAACAACAATAAAGATTAAATTGCATTCAACATTTTTATTGGATTCTAAATCTTTGAATGTTAGTAATCCACTGCATGGTTTGCATGCAGTGTGGTGTCTGTATGTGGTAATGCAGCTAATTTTGATATTTTATTTGTGAGAACACATTATATCATTTTTCTCCCTCCTTTCCTCACCATTCCCTTTACATAGCCCTGTTAGCAGAAAAACAAAAGTCAATCAAGAGGATGATGTTTCCTTTCCTTAAACAAGAGTCCTAATTTTTAACCTCTGCATGTTTTTAGGGCCTCAAATGTATCCCTCCTTGTTTTTCAGTTAGGTTGTACAGTAGTCAGGAAGTCAGGAAGACCCAGATTCAAATGCAGCCTCAGACACTTACTGTGTGACCATGGGCAAGTTTCTTAATCTCGGCTTCAGTTTCCTCATCTATAAAATGGGGGTAATAATATCACCTACCTCCTAGGGTTGTTTTGAGGCTCAAACAAAATTGCATATGTAAAGCTTTCTGAACTTTAAAATATAAATGTTTACTATTATTATTACTATGATTTTATGCTATACATCCACCCCATCATTGTGTAGATTTGTTATTCATTTAAAGAGTAGTACATGTGGTTCTTCCTATTGGTTCTAATTCTTCTTTATGGCATGACTAATGTGAAAATATGTTTAATAGGAATGTATATGTTGAGCCTATATCAGATTGCACACCATCTTGAGGAGGGGAAGGGGAAAGAGGGGGAGAAAATGAAAAACTCAAAAGCTTATGGAGGTGAATGTTGAAAACTAAAAATAAATAAATCAATTAAAATTTTAAAAAAAAAGAGTAGCACAGCATGTGAAGAGGACAAGCTCCACTCATGGATGAATGAATCAGTAAAGTTGACTTCAGATAAATAATTCATGAGCTCCTTTTGGTTTGGTTTTGTTCCTATTGTTTGTTTGTTTTGTTTTGTGAGTTGCTTTTTTGTTTGTTTGTTTTGTTTTGCTTTGTTTTTTAAGTAGTTTAGGCTGAACCACAATATGTGTTTGTCTCTCATCACTGACTTGTGCATACAATTAGCATATTAGGGCTAACCAATTGCCTTACCTTACTGATTCATACATATGCCATCTGGATTCTATGCTATATTTTTGTAACATCCTATAATGGATTGTTTGTTTGGTCCAGAAGTGATTTTATTGATGTAAGGTTATCTTTCTGTGAGAAAACTCCCTTGACCACTGCAGATCAGCAACAGATTTCAACTGGTAAGCCTGAAAAGTTGCCTAAGGAAACTAAAAGGATATGACTTGGTCAGGTTCACATCCATAGCCTGCATCAGAGACAGGAGCTGAACTTAGGTCTTTGTGAGCTCTGTATTCAGCTAAAGGCACTACAACCACTGTACCATGGTACAACTCATAAAAAAAATAGCAGGCAAGTGGAAAAATTAAGATTTATGTTATAGTCCCTTTTATCCCCTTTCTGTCCTTCCTCTGGAAAAAAAGGAGATGATTATAGTGGAGGGTTTGTGCAATACCAAAAGCTTCCTGATGGGTTTAGAGTGAGTTTTGGATTGCAAACAAATCCAAAGACTCAGAATGATTTTAGGACAGTAAATTCATGTGGGCATAAGTGGAGTCAGAAGGATGATGTAATAAAATATGCAACATCTAGACCGCTACTTGCTTCAGCACAGCCCCATGGAAACAGGCATTCTACAATGGCCAGACCTCCAAGTGCTTCAGTGTAGCCCTGTGGAAACACCCTACTAGGCCTCAGTACATGCCAGACACTACTGCTAGGACCCCAGCTCAGTACCAGGTAAGCTGCCGGACCCCTATGGCCTCTAGTAGTGTCTGACACCCTTTAATTCACCCCTTCAGCATCACACCAGACATGAAGGTCCCCCGGGGGCCTCAGGGCAACACCAAGTAAAGAGCCAGGGCCTGCAGCCACTGGCACAAGAAGCCTGAGACAGTACTCCTTTCACTCCAGGTACAGAGCTCAAATTTAGAAGAACAGAAAATGCCCTCCCCCCCCAAAAAAGATGAGTGAAAAGCAACAACAACAACAAAAAGAATCTGGCCATAGAAAGTTATTATGGTGACAGGAAAGACCAAGACACAAACTCAGAAGATGACAACAATAGCAAAACACCTTCCCATTCCCAAATATGGGAAGTCATCTCAAGCCCAGAAAAAACTCATGGAACAGCTCAAAAAGGAGCTTTAAAATCATATGAGAGATAAAAAAATGAGAAATGAAATGAGAGTGATGCAAGAGAATCATGAAAAAAGAGTCAACTGCTTGGAAAAAAATGTTTAAAAAGTAGAATTGGCTAAATGGAAAAGGGAGATACAAAAATCCAGTGAAAAAAAACAATTCCTTAAAGAGTACAATTAGCCAAATGGAAAAGAAAGTACAAAAACTAATTGAGAATAACAGCAACATAAAAGTTAGAATTGGGTAAGTGGAAGCTAAATAACTCTATAAGACATCAAGAATCATTCAAACAAATTCAAAAGAATGAAAAAATGGAAGAAAATGTAAAATACCTCATGGAAAAAAAAACTGACCTGGAAAATAGATCCAGGAGATACAATATCAGAATCATAGGACTAACTGAAAGACATAGTCAATAGGAGGACCTGGACAGCATCTTTCATGATGTCCCGTAACCAGAGGGCAAAACAAGACATTGAAAGAATCCACCGATCACCTCAGGAAAGAGATCCCAAAATAAAAATTACAAGGAACATTATAGCCAAATTTCAGAACTATCAGGACAAGGAAAAAATACCGTAAGTGGCCAGAAAGAAATTGAGTAGTCGCAATCAGGATTACACAGGACTTAGTAGCTGCAACGTTAAAGGATCAGGGGTCATGGAACATGATATTCTGGAAGGCAAAGGAGCTAGGACTACAACCAATAGTTACTTATCTGGCAAAATTAAGCATAATATATCAAGGGGGGGAAATGGTCATTCAATGAAATAGAAGGCGTTCAAGCTTTCATAAGGAGAAGACCAGAACCAAACCAAAAATTTGACCACCAATATCAAGACCCAAGAGAAGCAGAATCAGGTAAAAGATGGAAAAGAAAACATAAGGGATTCAATAGAGCTAAACTATTTACATCCCTATATGGGAAAATTATATTTGTAATTCTTAAAAATTTTATCACTAATAGTACAGCTAAAAGGAATATACAAAAAGAGGGTACAGGTATAAGATGAATTTAAGGGAAAGACAAAAAAAATAAGAGATGAGAAAAGTGCAGAAGGAAGGGAGAGGTAGAATGGGGTAAATTATTTCATATGAAGAGGCATGAAAGACCTACTACAGTAGAGGAGAAGATGGGAGGGCAGGAGACAAGCATTGCTTGAACCTTACTCTGGAATGATACACAAAATCATTTGAATATAGAAATCTATCTTCCCTATCTGATAGGGAAGTAGGAGGGGAGGAACTCAAGTAAAAGGAGGGATGGGGAGGAGAGGTAGTGGATAGAAGCAAAACACTGGTGATGGGGGAAAGGGTGAAAGGAGAGAGAAGGCAGACAGAAGGAAGATAGGATAGAGGAAATACACAGGTAGTAATCATAATTATGAATGTGAATGGGATGAACTCTCTCAAAAAAGAGAAGTGGATAGTAGAGTGGATCAGATGCCAGAATCCTAAAATATGTTGTTTACAAGAAACACGCTTGAAGCAGAGAGACACACATAGAGTAAAGATAAGGGGCTGGAGCAGAATCTATTATGCTTCAGCTGAGGTAAAAAAAAAAAGTAAAAACAGACCTAATTAAAAGAGATAAGAATGGAAACTACAACTTGCTAAAAAGTACCATAGTCAATGAAGAAGTGTCAATACTAAACATACATGCACCAAGTGGTATAGTATCCAAATTCTTAAAGAATAAGTTAAGTGAGTTACAAGAACAAATAGACAACAAAACTGTATTAGTGGGGAAACTCAACCATACCCTCTCAGAACTCAACAAATCCAACTAAAAAATAAACAAGAAAGAATTAGGAAGTAAATAGAATATTAGAAAAGTTAGATATGACAGATTTTTGGCATGATTTAGACATAAAGGGTGACAATGTAACTGAATTAGAAGAGCAAGGAATAGTCTACCTTTCAGGTCTATGGGGACAGGAAGAATTCATTACCAAACAAGCAATGAAGGGTATTGCAAAATATAAAATTGATAATTTTGAATACATTAAATTAAAAAGATTTTGAACAAACAAAACCAATGAAGCCAAAATTAGAAGGAAAGCAGAAAGAAGGGAAACAATCTTTACAGCAAGTGTCTCTGATACAGGCCTCATTTCTCAAATATATAGAGATCCGAGTCAAATTTATAAGAATACAGGCCATTCCCCAATTGATAAATGATCAAAGGATATGAACAGGCAGTTTTCAGATGAAGAAATGAAAGCTATCTATCTATAGGCATATGAAGAAGTTCTCTAAATCAATTTTGATTGGAGAAATGCAAATGAAAACAACTCTGAGGTACCACTGCATACCTATCTTATTGTCTAATATGACAGAAAAGGAAAATGATAAATGTTGGTGAGGCTGTGGGAAAATTGAGACACTAATGCACTGTTGGCAGAACTATGAACTGATCCAACCATTCTGGAGAGCAATTTGGAACTATGTCCAAAGGACAACCAAACTATTCATACCCTTTGATCCAGCAATACCACTATTAGGTCTGTATCCAAAAGAGATTATAAAAAAGGGAAATGACCTACATGTGCAAAAATATTTATAGCAGCACTTTTTTGTGGTGGCAAAATATTGAAAATTGATATGATGTCCATCAATTGGGGAATGACTGAACAAGTTCTGCTATATAAATGTAATGGAAAACTATTGTGCAATGAGAAATGATGAACAGCCAGATTTCAGAAAAACTTTGAATGACCTGTTTGACCTGATGCAAAGTGAAGTAAGCAGAACCAGCAAAACATGGTACACATTATCAGCAACATTGTGTGATGACTAACTATGAATCACTCAGCTCTTCTCAGCATCACAATGAGCCAAGACAAGTACAAAGGACTCAAGAAGGAAAATGCTATCTATATCCAGATAAAGAGCTGATGGTCTCTGAATGTAGATCTAAGGATATTTTTTTTTCACTTACTTTATTTTTTCTCCTGGTTTTTCTTCCTTTTGATCTGTTTCTTCTTTCACAACTGTGACTAATATGGAAATATTTTTACAGGATAGCACATGTATAAACTATATCAAAATGCCTACCATTTTCAGAAGAGGGGAGGGGAGGGAAGGGGGGAGAAAAATCTGGAACTCAAAATCTTGTGAAAATTAATGCTAAAAATGTTCTTGACATGTAACTGGGGAAAAATTAAATACTATTTTTTTAAAAAGAGAAAAAATATGCAACATCTTTTTTTTTTTTCATTTGGAACCAAATAGGAGTCACATGTTATAGATAGAGTACAACACATTGGGAGAATAATGAATCAAATACTCACTGTAACTTTTGTTAAGGACTAGGGTAGCAAGTGTAAATATCACTCAGTTTAGATTATATCCTTCAATATTTAGATGGATCTGTAATCTCATTAATGAAGGCATTCTTTCCAAAGGAAGGAACAAAACAATAACAATAATAATCATAATCATAATCATAATAAAATCTAAATGGCATGTTGGATAGAGTGCTGGGCCTGTAGTCAGGAAGACCTGAGTTCAAATCCAGCCTCAAACACTTATTAGCTGTGTGACCCTGAGCAAGTCACTTAAGCTCTGTTTGTCTTAATTTCATCAACTGCAAAATTGGGGTTATAACAGCATCTTCCCCACAGGATTGTTGTGAGGATCAAAAGACATCATATTTGTAAATCACATAGCAGAGTGCCTGGCATATGTAGGTGTTACCTAAATGTTAGTTATAATTATTAATACCAATAGATCATGGGGAGTATACACCTGTTCTCCTACCCTTTCACTATATGACTGACTAAACTCTTTTTCTGATCTCTTAGCTCCTTTATGTTATTTTTAATGTTCCTTCTGATGCAGAGTTATTTACTGGTAATAGAGCACAAGTCTATTCAGATGCTACCACCCATCATACTAATGACTTTTCTCATTACAACTTTAATTCTTCAGTAATTGTGCTCTTATTTGAACTTCCAAATATCTATAGCCTTATTAATTATATTTCTGTAGAATATTCTCTTATGAATGTAAACACTGTAAAATTCAGTTTTGTGGGTCCATAGCATGTGACAGTAGGGAAAAGAAGAAATAGAGGAGGTAGGTGCTATAATTAGATGTGAAGAACACCTGAGCAACAAGAAAGAAAGGGGGAAGGGCAATCTGGGAGAGAAAATGATAACTCTCTAACCTAGCAAGCCAAGCAGGCTTTGAGACCAAGAAGGTCTAGGTTGTCAATATGTTAAGCCATTAGCCAAATATAAGTAAAAAATAGGATATATAATAAAGAAAACTCTTGAGGCCCTTATCAATTAAGTTAGGAGTTTCCAAACTTTTTCTTTCTGTACCCCTTTATTTTCAGTAAATGTTCCAATATTCATTATTAATAAGAAAGGAAATAAATTTGAAAATTTATCATCCATATGTACATAATAAAGTGAAATAGATCATTTTTCATAAAGTAATATTTTTTGATATGAAATGTCATTTTTTCATCAACACTTCTACCTTGGGAATATTCCAATAGAATTTAGAGTTATTTATTAAATATTCCCAGTACCCAACTGACAAGTTTCTCATCCACCAATGGCATATGCATACATGTCCCAGATTAGGGGCCCCTGAGTTCAAAGGATTCAGTGCCCCAGGAAAAAGTGGTTAGGTGGGAATCTTTAAAACATCCTCACCTTCCTTCTTTCAGATCTAGCTTTGGTACCTAGAATACAGCTGTGTAAAAATTATGTGGAAGGTGATGAGATGAAGAAAGCTACTTGAAAGGACCCTTAAATATGCCTGTTAAATCACAGGTACCTGTAAACTCTAAAGGCTTAGGAGCTTAATTGTTCTTCTCTCTTTTCCCATTCAGGCTTATAAAATCCAAAGTCTGACACAGGGCACAGAACAATCGGACTATCATTTCAGTCATGCTAGGTGATGTTGATTAAAAAGAAATGAAGGGTGAATTTTGTTTGTTTGTTTTGTTTGTTTGTTTGTTTGTTTTTGCTGCCACATTGCATTGTTGGCAAATACTGAGTTTGTAGTCTTTCTAAACTTCAGATCTTTTTACAAAACAAGCCCTTATTTTGGACCTATTAATTTTATTTTTCAAACCATGTATAAAGCTATATATTTATTTCTAGTTTTCATATTACAGTTAACCCTTCCACATCACAACTTTCTCCATTGCAGTTTTGATATATCGTGGGTCAGCATAAGAAATTAAATGGGAATTTTGGAGGACTTTTGCAGAAGCCTCTGACAGTGTGCAAAGGTCAACAGATAACACAGAAGTTTGGAAACTAGGAAATGCATAAAATACATGTATAGCACCATATAATATCAACATATTTTACTTTTTAATACTGTAAAGACCCCATAAAAGAAAAAGAAAAAAATCAGACTTCTCTGTATGAAGGGAGGGCCAAAAGAAATTTAAATGTATTTTCCAGAGCAGAGGGTGCTGTGCCACTGACCCCTGTGATGTGGAAGGAGTAATTGTATTAGATTAAATTACCATTTAAATCCATTCAAATCCTTTTGGATTTTAACTCATTTTGGATCTTAGATGCAACATGTCATTTATTTCTCCCGGTTTTGTGTAATCTGCAACTGGGGTACCATTCTGCAAGCCACTGACAAAAATGTTAAACAAGAAAAGCACACTCCTGTGGGTCACTACTAAGGATAACCCTCTAAGCTGATACTGAGACATTAATGACTAATATTTGGGTCCAGTCAGTCATCCAAATGGTCTGAATCCACCTAATTTTTTATACCCTAACCCACTTCATTCCATTTTATCCACAATAAAGACCAATAGATTTTGTCAAATGCCTTCCTAAAATTCACAAAGCAATGACTAACATTTTGCTGTTAGTTAATAACCAATAAACAATTATTAAGCACCTGCTCTGTACAAGGCACTGTGCTAAGCACCAGGGATACAAATAAGAAAAAGAAAAAGAGTCTCTACCTTCAAGGAACAAATAATATAATAAGGAAAACAGTACACTAAGGAAGCTAAAAGGGGGGAGTGTTACCAGAGGATAACAAGTGTGGGGACATGATATTCTTTTAAATATTTTTTTAAATGTTAAACTTAAATATAAAATAAGAAAAGGAAAAAATAACATTGTTATGTATTCAGCAGACCTTAAGAGAGATTCAATATAAAATAACACATTTCCCTATTTAATAAATCCTACATACTGTCTTCAAAGCTGCCCAGCTTTTCATTGCTTCCTTGTTGGTTTTCTTTCATTCTCTGCTGTGTACTTTTTACTTTAATTTTTTTTTTCCTATACTCCTCTCCTCCATCCTAAAGAAGGCTACACTTAAGCATGGAGATTAGCTAGCTAGCTAGCTAACTAGCTAGCTAGATACACATAGATATCTATAAAATACACATATACGTAAGACCAAATTATGCTTATTTCCACCTGTCATTGGTTTCTTTGAAGGTGGATAGTCTTTCCATATTTTTTCTAAATCAACCAGTTCATCTTTTCCTACACCACATCAGTATTCCTACCCAGTCACATCCTATCTGAGAGTTTGTCTATGAAAGTTTTTTTCCCAATTTTTTGTATTCTTTCTATTCTTGGCTACATAGGTTTTATTTATACAAGAAGATTTTAATTTAAAATAATCAAAATTATCTTTTTTATACTTCAGCAATGCTCTCCCTTATAATATAGTTTAAGGTTGGATACTGCTAAATCTATTTCCTTTACTTCTTTATTCCTGGTTTCTTTGAAGTTTCTGACCTTTGGCTCTTCCAAATGAACTTTGTTATTATTTTTTCTAACTCAGTCAAATAATTAATGTTAATGATTTAATTGGGATAACATTGAATAAATTGATTAGTTAGATGAAATTGTCATTTTTAAAAATTGTATTGGCTTTATTCAGTTACTTAGATCTGAGTTTATTTGTATAAAATTATTTTATGTTTATGTTCCTATAGTTCCTATATCTGTTTTGCCAGGTATATGCTCAAGTATTTTATACTGTCTAAGTATTTCAAATGGTCTAAAACAATACTGAATAATATTGCTGACACACACTGTAGTTTCTCTATTTTTCATTTTTGATTAAATCTATTTTAACTTAACTTTGTCTGAGATCATAATTACTATCCCTGCTTTTTTGCATAACAAATTCTACTGCTGCCCTTTATTTTACCTTTGTGTGTATCTCTCAGTTTTATATTTCCTGAAAGCAACAGAGTTGAATTCAAATTTTTAATCTACTATCTATTTCTGTTTTAAGGGTAAATTCATCCTATTCACATTCTAAGCTAAAATTACTTGTTGCGTATTTTACTCCTTCCTATTTTTCCTCACTATCCTTCTCACACTATTTATCCTATCTCTCTTCACTCCTCTGCTTTACTTCTACCCATGACCACTTGCCCTCTTATTCCTTAACCTACCCCACCCCTCTAAAAGTCCCTCCCTTATCCCCCTACCCTATCCCTTTGCCCTCTTATTTCTTTCTGAATTTAGAAGACTTTTATACACACATATACATAGATATATATATATAGAGAGAGAGAGAGAGATATTTCCCTCTTTAACCTGTTCCAAATGAGAGTAAGGTTTCAGCACTGCCTACCCTCCCCCTTACTAGCCTCTTCTGTATCAGTTCTTCCTTTTATGCCTGATTTGTATGAGATAATTTCTCCTTTTTATCTCTCCTTACACAGTTTTATTCTTTTAGAATCACCCCATAATACTCAGCTCAGCCCAAGCCTTTCTTTCAAACTACCCAAATAATGATAATCTTAAGAATACTGTTATGTTTTTAAAAATATGAAGTAAACTATTTGATCTTATTGAGTTCCTTATAAGTGGTCTTCAATGTTTACCTTATATTTCTCCTGGATGTCATATGTCAAATTTTCCCTTAAGTTCTGGGGGTTTTGTCATAAAGACCTGAAAGTCTTTTAGTTCGTTAAGTATCCTTTTTTTTAACCATTCAGGATTATGCTTTGCTAGGTAAATTACCCTTGGTTGTAACCCCAGTTCTTTTTCAGAAGTTTCTTGATTTTCTTGGATTGCTTTTTTTCTCCTAATTTTTCCCCTCAATCTCTCATATTTGATTTTTAAAGTGCTTTTTAATTTCTTCCAAAAAAGTCTTTTTGTGCTGGGGACCATCTGACATTTTTCATTAAAAAAGGTGTGGCTTTTTTTTAGCTCTATTATCTTCCTCTGAATATGAAGCTGAATCTTCTATATCTCCATAATAACTATCTATGGTTGGGTTCTTTCTCCTTTGCTTAGTCATTTTTTGTTGTTTTATTTTGTTTTTAGCAGCTAGTAGTATAAGCAAGTATTAGTTCTGAGGTATGGGGAATGATGCCTCAAACCTCAGGTCCTTCTTACTGTTATTTTCTGAAATCTGTATCTGGACATAACCTTTGTCTCACCTCTTCACTCCTAAGCCATGGGCTAAGACCCCCAGCCACACTGTCCCACAAATTATCTTGCTCCCTGTGGTCCCTCTGGTGACTGTAAACTACAGCTGTCCTCTGTCCTGGAAATGAAACCAAAGATTCTGCTCTCCTGCAAGTGCCTAGAGTCAACAAGGTCCCCACCTCTCACTACTGCACTCACCAAGTGTGTGCTAGCTCCTTCTCCCAGTAACCATAGGCCGGGACTGGTGTGCTTGACCTTCCTTGACAGTGGAAGGTACTTCAATCTTCTCCTACTCAGCCATCAGACCCCACCACACTGTCTGCAAAATGAAAGTTTTCAAAGCTGAGGCTGCCTTTCAATCCAACTGCCCCCAGGACTTGTTGTTTGTTGTTTCTTCAGAGTAGACCTGGAGGCATTCGCATTTCACTCAGGCTGAACCTCTACCCCTGGAGGTCCAGTCTTTCCTGGGGTCTTCTCAAATTGTCTTAGGAGGACAACTGCTGTACGCTGTGTTTGTTTCTGCTGCTCTGAGGTGATGTTTCTCCTTTTTTGGAGGAATTTGGAGAGTCAAAGTTCTCTGACCTACTCTTCCATCTTTCCAGAATCCTCTCTCTTAACCCAGGAAGTCTTGAACTCATGAGGTATCACCAAAGGCTAGAAACATTTATTCCTTCAGATCATCCTTGAGTTACCTAACCTTACTGAAAGAAACACAAAGCAGAAGAGGAAGCTGAGGACTTGAAATCCAGTTTCAGGCTTGACTAATTAAGCACGTGTTCCTACTCCCAGATGCTTGTAATTGCCATTGCCACTGCGGCTGGGGACGGAGAGAAATTCCCTCTTGATGGAAGCTTCACAGGACATGATATTCTTAAAATCAAAATCAAGCAACTATAGGGAAATTGGTTTTTTTTTGTTTGTTTTGTTTTGTTTTGTTTTTGTTATTTTTTTTTTTAGTTTTTCAGTTGTGCCCTCCTCTTTGTGACCTCATTTGGAGTTTTCTTGGCAAATATACTGGAGTGATTTGCAATTTCCTTCTCTAGCCCATTTTTTACAGGTGAGGAAACTGAGGTAAACAGACTTAAGTAACTTGCCCAGGATCATAAATCTAGGGAGTGCCTAAGTCCAGATTTGAATTCAGGAAGATGAGTCTTCCTGGTGTAGGAAATGAAGAGATGGTTGGAAATTCCAAATTCTCTATAAGGGAAGACTACAGGAAGAATTTTTTGCTCTGCCACTTGGCCCCCCAGTCAGAGGGGAGAAGCAACTGAAGGTCTTGAGGAATGTTAAATACCAAAACTTATGTAATCTCCATGGAGATGAAACTTCTGGCGATGAACTTCTCCTGGAGGAAGCTTGATATTCTTAGAGTCTAATCTAAACCAAGCAGAACAGTTAATAGGAAATGAAGAGGTAGGAATTCTTATCTGCTGGCCAACCTATGGTCTAGTAAACCTATGAATGAAGTAAATGAGGGTAGCCTGGCATGATCTGTTTTTTAATGGATAGGCTCCCTGTGGTGATAATAGCCTTTTCTGAATCCATTTAATAATAATACATTCTAAGAATTTGTCAGGAGTTAGAATCAAACTGACTGACATAGTTCAAAGATTTGCTCTTACCTTTCTTGAATATTGGGATATTCCCTCTTATGCAGTCCTGTGGCATTGTGTTCATTCTACAAAATCTTTCAAGAATCACCAGAAATAATTCAACAATCAAATCTGCTGACTCTTTTAGTACTCCTCAAACACAACACTCTATCTCCCTTCAATGTGACTTTGTACTGACTTCCCCTACGTCTGGAATGCTCTATTTGTCTCACTTTACCTCTAAGTGTCCCTGGCTACCTTCAACATTCAATTCATATCCCATATTCTACAAGACATCTTTCTTGGTCTTCCCAATCCTAAAATATTCCCCTTTCCTATTACTTTCATCTATTATGTATACATATTATATGTACCTAGCTATCTACATATTTTCTACCTGAGTAGAATAAATGGCCCTTGAGGACATGAGCTTTTTGGGGGGTGTTGTTTGTGTTGCATTTTTTTTTGGTATCCCCAAACTTTGTCTCAGTGCCTGGCACAGTTAGCACTTAATTATGCTTGTTAACTGAGTAATCATTGCTACAATTTATTCAAGCTTTATAATGTAAATTCACTCAGGGCAGGTAGGTTATCCCTCACTACTCACTTTTCCTTGTTGTCAATACTTTATTAGCCATTTTTTAATTTCTTTCATATGTAGTCCCAAAACTGCTATGCTTAGCATAGCACAGTGAAGTTGGGCATTGGATAATTCTTTCTTCTCTCCATAATCATGGTGTCATTTGCACTGAAGATCTGTCCTAGCACTAAGCTGATCCTTAAAATAGTTTTTAAAAGTCACTTTTCTTGTTCTTAACAATTTTCCAAACTAAAATATTTCTGAACTTTAATGATCTTTACTGTTCTTGTACAGCAATGACATGTTTGTATTCCTCCTTCATTATTTGTTCTTGACTTTTGAAAGATACAAATCTTTGAAAAATCTAAGTTCTTACAAAATGGATTATTTTCAATTTATAAAATTAAAAAAGTTATTGCACAAATAAAAATAATACATCCAAGATGAGAAGAAAAAGTTAACTATGAAAAATATTTTAAAATTTATCTGATCAGGGTTCCATTTCCAAGAAATATAAAGAACTGATTTAAATTTATAAGAATAAGAGCTAATTCCCAAATTGATCAAAGCATATAAACAAAGAGTTTTCAAAGAAAGAAATCCTAGTTATCTGTAGCCATGTGAAAAAAATGCTCCAAATCAGTAAAAATTAGAAAAATACAAATTAAAGCAGATCTGAGATTTCACCATTCTATTGGCAAAGATGACCAAAAAAATGAAAATTATCCATTCTGGCAGAGAGGGGAAAGGGGACATAAGAAAACAATCACATTAATGCACTTTTGATAGATCTCTGAAATTATCCAATTTTATGGAAAATAATTTCAAACTTTGCCCTAAAATTTGTTAAACCATGTATATCCCTTGACCCACTAGTAGGCCTGTATCACAAAGACATCCAAAAAATATGAAAAGCACACATATATACCAAAATATTTATGACAGTACTTTTGGAGTGGCAAAGGATTGGAAATTAAGAGGGTGTCCATCAATTGTGGTATATAGCTATATTATTGTATATAAGTGAAATGGATTTTACCATTAAAAATAATGAAAAGAAAGTTTCAGAGAAAACTGGGAAGACTTTTTTGAACTGTTACAGAACAAAGTAAGCAAAACCAGGTGAACATTTTATATAATAACAACACTGTAAAGACAAATAACAATGAAAAAACTCTATTAGGTCAACAACCAGCCCTGATTCTCAAGGCCCAATTATGAAGTGCACTACCCACAGTCCTGACTAAGATGATGGACTCAAAATATAAAATAAAACATACAGTTTTGGACAAGGGTTGTATTTGTTTGTTTTTCCAATAGTGAGCATGAGGTGGGCAGGAGAAAATATGAATGCCTATAAAATAAAAATTTAATTGAAATTTGAAAACTTAAGTTTAATATGAGTTCTTTGCCCCTCAACAGTGATGTCTTTAAACAATTCCTTCTTTCTTACTCATTGTAATTATTTCTTTTTTTATTCTCAGAATTTCATTTTGAGCTCCCTTGGATAGGATGCCCTAGAGAATGCCAAAAATCCCCTAGAGAAATCTCTAAACCCTTTGAATTCCATATTCCCCAAATTTAGACTATCTGTCACACTATGACCCACATTATTTTCCTCCATCTTGAATTTTTACATGAAATCATGATTTACCCCAAAGTTCCCATAATTTCTCCTTCAGTTAGTATTTCCTCCCTGTTGTTTAGAATCAGGTCAAGAATACATAAGATCCAGAATATTAAGATAAGTCAAGAATGTATTAGGTGCTATAATTTTGGCAAAGGGGTAGAAACAGATGCATGAAAAATTGAATTGCACCATCACAAATAAACCATGCTTTTTAGACAAGTTAGGAATTATTTTCCTAAATTCTTTATCAACTCTTTTTTTTTGGTAAGGCAATTGGGGTTAAGTGACTTGCCCAAGGTCACACAGCTAGTACATGTCAACTGTTTGGTCTGAGGCCGGATTTGAACTCAGGTCCTTCTGACTTCAGGGCTGGTGCTCTATCCACTGCACCACCCAGCTGCCCCTCAACTTCTTTTTCTATCTAGGTGATCTGTAGTATACTCTTATTCCATTGGTTCAAATGTTCTCTATCATAGTTGTCTATTCTATATTCTTGATTCCCTCCAATGAGTACTTAGTTTTAAACATTTAATAATGTTGTTTTGCCTCTCCCCCCAGCTTTTTTAGTCCATTCTTTGTGAATCTCATTTACCCTTTCACTGATGGATCCTATCACAAAAATTCTCAGTGACACTTATGTGGTCAAAATTGCCTTTGGACATTAGGATCTGTAATTCATCCTATTTATTACTCATGCTTTGTGTACTTATGCATAGACATCTGAAGCCATGAGGTTTATTTTAATATCTTCCTTGGGAATTTTTTTTTCTCCTGGAAATCCCAGGAATCCTTCTTTCAGAGATCAGGGACACTGTTTCAAGAATCATTGACAATGACTCAACAACCACATCTGCCAAATATTCCAGTAATTGCAATTCCCTAAATTAAATCTCCATTTCCCATCCCCATTCCTTCACATTGGGTCTCTTCCATGACTGAATTCTCTGCTCTTTCACCAGTGACTCTTATATTCCCTAACTTCCTTCAAAGATCTGCTCAAATATTGCCTTCAGAAGGAGGTCTTTCCTGGTCTTCCTTAGCTGCTAGTGCCCACCCCCCTCCTTCAGATTACCTTCTATCTATTCTTCTATCTACCAAGTTGTTTTTTCCTGTAGTTTCCACCATTAAACTATATGATCCTTAAGGGCAAGAAGTGCTTTCTGAATGAATACATACTGGGAATCTCCCCTGCTTTTACCCTTCCTATGATGTAGCTGCTTGCCCCTATGGTATGATGCATGGTAGGTTCAAATAGTCATTTGCCTCTCAGTTCTCTTGTAGATAGCAAATACTTCCAGTAAGTCTATCAGCTTCTCTAAGTTTAGAACTTCTGGTACTTGTAGGCTATGTATAATAACTTGTTGATTGTATTAATGAACCTTATCAATTAATGTAAGTAAATAATTTATTCTGTGATAAGTCAATGGAGCCAATCAGTTAAACTGGCTTGCAGATGCAGGCGTAGAACTGAGAAAGATACTGGGAAAATGTGAAACATTTCATTGTAATCTCTCAATTGAGGGGGTTAGTTGATACTTTCATCATCCAGTTTCTATGAAGGGCCAGATTTTTTTTTTTGTTGTTATGTCATTCAACCCAATTTAAAGGCCATTTTCTCCCTGCTGTGAATAAAGCAGCACTTTTAAAACTGTAATTCCAGCTTTCTGGGTTATTTCACAATAGGTTTTTAGCTTTTAGCTAATTAAAGCTTCAAACATCTCCTTGAGATCAAGTGGTTCCCATGCAATGCCAACATTGAAGGTAAACTATCACCCCCATCTTTTGCTCCAACTTTCAATGAAGACATTTCATTTAATAGTGAGCTAGCTAAATCAGTTACAAAAAAAAAATAATCAAATCACTCGATCCACCGATTTAGTGAATTATTCCTTCTTAGAAGCATCCTAGAACATTTTTGCCCTGTTCAACTATCAATTAGCTTTGGGTCTCAGGTTAGCTTTGCATCTCAGGATTAGATGAAATTCACTTGGAAATTCCCCTAAACATTGTTTTTCTCAGAGCTGCAAGCTTATTGTCTCAAAAAAATGGGTAAAAAATTTTTACCAAATAGCCAAAAATTATTTGAGTATTCTTTCCTTTTCTTTAAATTTACTCACTTTTGGCCAACTGGTTTAAGGAGAACATGTCAAATGGCAATAAATTTAGAAATCAAATAATTGTGATTTAAGGTTTTGATATAAAATCATTTCCCTTGCAAATTCAATTCACCATTCATTTACTAAGCACCTATTTAGGAACTGAAGAAATAAGATCAAAAATAAAATAATTCCTGTCCTTACACTCTACTTCAATTAACAAGATTTTTTAAGTCTACAATCAATAGGGACAAATATACACATTTAAGTATACATATATAAGTATGTTGGTGCACTTTTCATGCAGCTAAAAGGTCCATAAAACTAGTTTTTCACCAGCTTCCCCTAATCTATATGTACTCTGTCCCTTTTCAAGATAGGTAGATAGATAGATAGATGATAGATAGATAGATAGATAGATAGATAGATAGATAGATAGATAGATAGATAGATAGA
>NW_020954550.1:12623872-12633734 GCF_900497805.2 Vombatus ursinus
AGATAGATAGATAGATAGATAGATAGATAGATAGATAGATAGATAGACACAAAGAAAGCTTGCTAAAGGAGACCCAAAAAATACTGAAGAAAATAACACCTCAAAAAATACCCTAACCCAAATGGCAAAACAGGTCCAAAAAGCCAATGAGAAGAATGCCTTAAAGAGCAGAATTGGCCAAATGGTAAAGGAAGTCCAAAAGCTCACTGAAGAAAATACTTTCTTAAAAATTAGAATGGAGGGGTCTTCAAAAGTTGATTGAGGGGTGGAGCCAAGATGGCAGAGTGAAAGGAGTGACTTGCTTGAGCTCTCCCCCAAACCCACCCAAATACCTATAAAAAATGGCTCTAAACAAATTCTAAAGCAGCAGAACCCACAAAAAGACAGAGTGAAACAAATTTCCAGCCCAGGACAACATAAATGGTTGATCAGAAAGGTATATCGCACCGGGTGGGGAGAGGAGTGCAGTTCAGCATGGGCACACAGGCTGCAGCGACCCTGGAACAGGCCTCAGAGGACTGAATCACAGGTATCTGTGGCGATTTCCAAACTTCTCAACCCATGAAAACCAAAGACAACGTAGAAGGTCAGTGGGAAAAGTCTGTGACTGCAGTGAGAGAGGAGCTAGGTCTCAGCCGCAAGTCCCAAGCAAGCATGGCCTCTGGGACAGCTACTACCTCCTGAGCTCCTGGCCCACAGATGGAGGGGGAATTGAGTGGCTGATCAGAGCAGGATTGCAGGGATATCTCTGCCAGTGTTGAGGCAGGAATCTTTTGCTTTGCCAGTGCTTGGATCTGGGTCACAGTTCTGAGGGGTGGTGCTGGGGCAAGGAGGAGCTCTGGCTTGGTGGAGCTTGTTGTGGCTGTGGAGAGGAAACACCCTGCCCCTTATCATACCACCTTGGAAGAACTGAAAAGTACCTCTGAAAACAGCCATACAAACCCCTGAAGCTTGGGCTGGTACATTCTCCACATTGGAAGCAGACTTTTACCTTAACAAAAAGTTTAAAACTCAAGTAATTGGCCAGGATCATGAGTAAGCAGCACAAAAAGAGTCCAACTATATTATCTTACTTTGGTGACAAAGAAGATCAAAACATACAACTAGAAGAAGACAACAAAGTCAACGCTCCTATATCCAAAGCCTCCAAGAAAAATATGAATCAGTCCCAGGCCTTGGAAGAGCTCAAAAGGGATTTTGAGAAATAAGTAAGAGAAGTAGAGGAAAAACTGGGAAGAGAAATAAGAGTGATGCAAGAAAATCATGAAAAACAAACCAATAGCTTGCTAAAGGAGACCCAAAAAAATACTGAAGAAAATAACACCTAAAAAAATAGCCTAACTCAAATGGCAAAAGAGGTCCAAAAAGCCAATGAGGAGAAGAATGCCCTAAAAAGCAAAATTGGACAAATGGAAAAGGAAGTCCAAAAGATTACTGAAGAAAATACTTCCTTAAAAATCAGAATAGAGCAATTGGAAGCTAGTAACTTTATGAGAAATCAAGATACTGTAAAACAAATCCAAAAGAATGAAAAATTAGGGGAAAAAAATGTGAAATATCTCATTGGAAAAACAATTGACCTGGAAAATAGATCCAGGAGAGAGAATTTAAAAATTATTGGACTATCTGAAAGCCATGATTAAAAAAAGAGCCTAGGCATCATCTTTCAAGAAATTATCAAGGGAAACTGCCCTGATATTTTAGAACCAGAGGACAAAATGGAAATTGAAAGAATCCACCCCTCTCCTCCTGAAAGAGATCCCCAAAGGAAAACTCCTAGGAATATGGTAGCCAAATTCCAGAGTTCCCAGGTCAAGGAGAAAATATTACAAGCAGCCGGAAAGAAACAATTCAAGTATTGTGGAAACACAATCAGGATAACACAAGATTTAGCATCTTCTACATTAAGTGACCACAGGGCAAGGAATATAATATTCCAGAGGGCAAAGGAAATAGGATTACATCCACCAATCACCTACCCAGCAAAACTGAGTACAATCCTGCATGGGAAAAAATAGTCATTCAGTGAAATAGAGGGCTTTCAAGCATTCTTGATGAAAAGACCAGAGCTGAATAGAAAATTTGACTTCCAAATACAAGACTCAAGTGGAACATGAAGAGGTAAACAGGAAAGAAAAATCCTAAGAGACTTATTAAGGTTGAATTGTTTAGATTCCTGCATGGAAAGATGATATTTGTAACTCATGAGACCTTTGTCAGTATTAGGGTACTTGAAGAGAAAAAAATTATATATATATTTATGTAGATATAGATATAGATAGATAGAGGGCACAGGGTGAGTTGAAGATGAAGGGGTCATATCTGGAAAATAAAATTTAGGGGTGAGAGAGGATTATACTAGGAGAAGGAGAAAGGGAGAGGTAGAATGGGGTAAATTATCTCACCAAAAAAAAGACTCTTACTGTGGAGGGGAAATGGAAGAAGGTGAGTGGGAATGAGTGAATCTTATTCTCATAGAATTTGACTTAAGGAGGGAATAACATACCCACTCAATTGGAAGTCTGTCTTACCCTACAGGAAAATAGGGGAGGAAGGGGACAAAAGAGTAGGGGGATGATAGAGAGGAGGGCAGATTGGGAAAGGGGGTAATTAGAAGCAAATACTTCTGAGGAGGGACAGAGTCAAAAGAAAGAATAGAATAAATGGGTGGACAGGATAGGATTAGGGGAAATAGAGTTAGTTTTTCACAGCATGTCTACTATGGAAGTGTTTTGCATAACTGCACATGTATAACCTATATTGAGTTGCTTGCCTTTTCAATGAGGGTGGGTGGGAAAGAGGAAGGGAGAAAATTTGGAACCCAAAGTTTTAAAAACGTGTTTAAAAAAATGGTTTCACATGCAACTGGGAAATAAGAAATACAGGAAATGGGGTACAGAAATCTATCCTGCCCTACAGGAAAATAGAAGGGGAAGGTGATAAGGGAAGGGGAGAGAGATAGCAGGGAAAGCAGACTAGGGGAAGGGGTATTCAGAATGCATGCCATCTTGGGGTGGGGGGAGGGGTGAGATGGGGTGAAAATTTGGTACTCAAAATCTTGTGGAAGTAAATGTCGAAAACCAAAAATAAATAAATTTATCAATAAAAAAATTTAAAGTAAAAAAAAGTTGATTGAAAAAAATTAGAATGGAGGAATTGGAAGTTAGTGACTTTATGAGAAATCAAGACATTGTAAAACAAAACCAAAAGAATAAAAAAAAAAAGAAGACAATGTGAAATATTTCATTGGAAAAACAACTGACCTGGAAAATAGATCCAGGAGAGACAATTTAAAAATTATTGGCTTACCTAAAAATCACAATGAAAAAAATAGCCTGGACAGCATCTTTCAGGAAATCATCAAGGAAAACTGCCCTGAGGTCCTAGAACCAGAGGGTAAAATAGTCATAGAAAGAATCCACCACTCACCTTCTGAAAGAGATCTCAAATTGAAAATGCCAAGGGATATAGTAGCCAAATTCCAAAATTACCATATCAAAGAGAAAATACTGAAAGCAGCCAGAAAGGAACAATTTAAAGATCATGGAACCATAGTCAGGATTACACAGGACTTTGCAGCTTCTACATTAAAAGACTGTAGGGTGTGGAATACCATATTCCATAAGGCAAAGAGCTTGGATTACAACTGAGGATCAACTACCCAGCAAAAATGAGCATAATCTTTCAGGGGAGGAGATGGACATTCAAAGAAATAGGGGACTTCCAAACCTTCCTGATAAAAAGACCAGAGCTCAACAGAAAATTTGATCTTCAAATACAAGACTCAAGAGAGACATAAAAAGGTAAATGGGGCAGGAAAAAAGAAAAACAATGTGTTATTAATAAGGGCAAACTGTTTACATCCCTACAAGGGAAGATGACACTTATAACTCTTGAGAACTGTATTATTATTACACCATTCTAAAGGGGTATGCATAGAGCGGGTGAGTATAAATTGACTTTGATGTAATGATAAAAAAATCTAATTAAGTGGTTTAAATGGATCTAAATAAGTGGATTAATTTGATCTAACTAAAGGATTCTACTGGGAGAAAAGGAAAGCAAGAGGCAGACAAGGGTAGATTATGTTACAGGAAAAGGCACAAAAACCTATTACAGTAAAAGAAGGGAGGGAGATGAGCATTGTTTGAACCTTATTCTCATCTGATTTGGCTCAAGGAGGGAATAACATAATCAATTAGGTATAGAAATCTAACTTGCCATATAGGCAGTAGGAGGGAAAAGGGGAAAGAAAAGGGACAGGAGATAAGAAGAGAGGAAAGAAGTAGTAAGGGTAAAGGAGAAGAAAAGGGAGGGGGCTCATTCAAGGGAGGTGGGACTGAGGGAGGCTGTGATCAAAAGCAAACACTAGTAAGGAGGGAAAAGGAGAAAGAGAAAGAAAGCATAAACAGGGGGAAAATAGGATGGAGAGAAAGACACAGAGAGTAATCATAACTGTGAATGTGAATGAGATGAACTCTTCCATAAAATTGAAGCAGATAGCAGAATGGACTAAAAACCATAATCCTATAATATGTTGTTTACAGGAAACACATTTGAAAAAGAGTGACACACACAGGGTACAGGTTAAAAGGCTGGAGTAGGATATACTATGCTTCAGCTAAACTAAAAAAAAAAAAGCAGAGGTAGCAATCCTTATCTCAGACAAAGCAAAAGCAAAAATAGATCTTATCAAAAGAATAAGGAAGGAAACTACATCCTGCTAAAAGGCACCATAGACAATGAAGTAATATCATTACTAAACATATATGCACCAAGTAGTATAGCATCCAGATTCTTAGAGGAGAAGTTCAGGCAGTTAACGAAAGAAATAACAAAATTATACCAGTGGGGGACCTCAACCTCCCCTTCTCTGAAGTAGATAAATCTAACCACAAAATAAACAAGAAAGAAGTTAAGGAGGTGAATAGCATTTTAGAAAAGTTAGATATGTTAGAATTCTGGAGAAAATTGAATGGGGAGAGAAAGGAATATACTTTTTCTCACTAGTACATGGCATACACATAAAAATTGATCGTGTACTAGGGCATAAAAACCTCACAATCCGATGCAGAAAGGCAGAAATATTAAATACATCTTTTCAGATCACGGTGCAATAAAAATTATATGTAATGAAGGGTCATGGAAAGATAGACTAAAAAATAATTGGAAACTAAATAAATTAATCCTAAAAAATGAATGGGGAGGGCAGCTAGGTGGCACAGTGGAGAGAGTGCCAGCCCTGAAGTCAGGAGGACCTGAGTTCATATCCGGGCCTCAGACCAAACACTTGACACTTACTAGCTGTGTGACCCTAGGCAAGTCACTTAACCATAATTGCCTAAAAAATAAAAAAATAAAAATAAAAATACAAAAAGAAGAATGAATAGGTAAAAAAAAAAAACAAATTGTAGAAACAATCAATAACTTCATTCAAGAGAATGACAATAATGACACAATATACCAAAACTTATGGGATGCAGTGAAAGCAATTCTTAGGGGAAGTTTTATATCTCTAAATGCTTACATCAATAAAATAGAGAAAGAAGAGATCAATGAATTGGGCATACAACTAAAAAAACTAGAAAAAAGATCAAATTAAAAATCCTTAGTTAAATAGCAAATTAGAAATGCTGAAAACCAAAGGAGAGAATAATAAAATTGAAATTAAGAAAACTATTGAACTAATAGATAAAATTAAGAGCTGGTTTTATGAAAAAAAACAATAAAATAGATAAACCTTTGTTAATTTAATTTAAAAAAAAAGAAGAAAACCAAATTACCAGTATCAAAAATGAAAAGGGCAAATCCACCACCAAGGAAGAGGAAATTAAAACAATAATTAGGAACTATTTTGCCCAACTGTATGCCAATAAATTTGACAATCTTAGTGAAATGGATGAATATTTACAAAAATATAAATTGCCCAGATCAACAGAAGAGGAAGTAAAATACTTAAATAACCCCATCTCAGAAAAATGTAACAAGCCATTGATGAACTCCCTAGGAAAAAATCTCCAGGGCCAGATGGATTTACAAGTGAATTCTATCAAACATTTAAACAATTAATTCCAATACTATATAGACTATTTGGGAAAATAGGCAAAGAAGAGTCTTACCAAATTATTTTTTATGATACAAATATGGTGCTGATACCTAAATCAGGAAAAGTCAAAACAGAGAAAGAAAATTATAGACCAATTTCCCTAATGAACATAGATGCAAATTTTTAAAAATAAAATGTTAGCAAATAGATTATAGCAACTTATCACAAGAATAATACACTATGACCAGGTAGGATTTATACCAGGAATGCCAGGCTGGTTCAATATTAGGAAAACTATCAATATAATTGATCAAATCAACAACAAAACTAACAGAAACCACATTATCATCTCAATAGATGCAGAAAAAGCTTTTTTGACAAAATACAACACCATTCCTATTAAAAAACACTAGAGAGCATAAGAATAAATGGAGTCTTCCTTAAAATAATAAGTAGCATATGTCTAAAACCTTCAGCAAGCATAATATGTAATGGGGACAAGCTAGAAGCATTTTCAATAAGATCCGGGGTGAAACAAGTATGTCCCTTATTACCACTATTGTTCAATATCATACTGGAAACGTTAGCTTTAGCAATAAGAGAAAAAAAAAAGACATTGAAGGTATTAGAATAGGCAAAGAAGAAACAAAGCTATCACTCTTTGCAGATGATATGATGATATACTTAGAAAATCCTAGAGAATCAATTAAAAATACTTGAAATAATAAACAACTTTAGCAAAGTTGCAGGCTATAAAATAAACCCACATAAATCATTGGCAGAATATTACCAACAAAGACCACCAGCAAGAGATAGAAAGAGAAATTACATTTAAAGTTACTGTAGACATTGTAAAACATTTAGGAGTCTACCTTCTAAAACAAGTCCAGGAACTATATGAACACAATCACAAAACACTTTTCACACAAATAAAGTCAGATCTAAATAAGTGTAAAAACATCAGCTGCTCATGGATAGACCAACCTAATATAATAAAAATAACAATTCTACCCAAGCTAACTTACTTATTCAGTACCATACCAATCAAAGTACCAAAAATTATTTTATAGACATAGAAAAAATAATAACAAGATTCATTTGGAATAACAAAAGGTCCAGAATATCAAATGAACTAATGAAAAGAAATGCAGGGCAAGGTGGCCTAGCTGTTCCAGATCTTAAGTTGTATTATAAAGCAGCAATCATCAAAACTACTTGGCACTGACTAAGAAATAGAGTGGTGGATGAATAGAATAGGTTAAGTATTCAATACACAGTAGTCAATGACTATAGTAATCTACTATTTGATAAACCCAAAGACCTCAGCTTTTAGGATAAGAACTCACTATTTGACAAAAACTGCGGGTAAAACTGGGAAATACTATGGCAGAAACTAGGCATGGACCAAAATCTCACACCATATACCAAAATAAAGTCAAAATGGGTTCATGATTTAGACATAAAGGCTGATACTATAAGCAAACTGGGAGAGGAAGCAATAGTTCCTGCAAGATTTATGGAAAACAGAAGAATTCATGACCAGACAGGAGATAGAGAACATTATGAAATGCAAAATGGATAATTTTGGTTATATTAAATTGAAAAGTTTTTGCACAAACAAAGCCAATCCAACCAAGATTAAGAGGGAAGCAGAAAACTGGGAAAGAATTTTTACAATCAGTCTCTCTGATAAGGGCCTCATTTCTAAAATATATAGAGAATTAAGTCAAATTTATAAAAATAGAAGCCATTCCCCAATTGATAAATGGTCAAAGGATATGAACAGACAGTTCTCAGATGAAGAAATTAAAGCCATCTACAGTCATATGGAAAAATGCTCTAAATCACTATTGATTAGAGAAATGCAAATCAAAACAACTCTGAGCTACCACATCACACCTATCAGATTGGCCAACATGAAAAAAATGATAAATGTTGGAGAAGATGTGAGAAAATTGGAACACTAATGCATTATTGGTGGAGTTGTGAAATGATCTACCCATTTCGGAGAGCAATTTGGAATTATGCCCAAAGGGCTATAAAAATGAGCATACCCTTTGACCCAGCAATACCACTTCTAGGGCTGTATCCCAAAGAGATCATACAAATGGGAAAAAGGACCCACATTTATTTATATTTATAGCAGTTATTTTTTGTGGTGGCAAAGAATGGGAAATTGATGGGATGCCCATCAATTGGGGAATGGCTGAACAAGTTGTGGTATATGAATGTAATGGAATACTGTTGTACTATAAGAAGTGATGAGCAGGTGAACTTCAGAAAAACTTGGAAAGACTTGTATGGACTGATGCCGAGAGAAGTGAGCAGAACCAGGAGAGCATTATACACAGTAACAGCCACATTGTGTGATGACTAACATTGATAGACTTAACCCTTCTTAGAAATATAAGGATCTAAGACATCTCCAAAAATCTCATGATGGAAAATGTTATCCACATCCAAATAAAGAACTATGGCATTTGAATGCAGATCAAAGCATACTATTTGCTTTTTTTTCTTCTTTTTTGTTTTGTTTCATTTCCTCTTTCTTGTGGTTCCCTCTATTGGTTCTAATTCTTCATTACAACATTACTAATGTGAAAATATGTTTAATAGGAATGTATATGTATATTCTATATCAGATTGAATGCCATCTTGGGGAGGGAGGTGGTGAGGAGGGGGAGAAAAATTTAAAACTCAAAAGCTTATGGAAGTGATTGTTGATAAATCAAAATAAATTAATTTAAAAAAGAAAGGAGATAAAAGGTACCTACATAGGGACATGGCAGAGAAAGAACTCTGGAGAGTCGGAAATGAAGCTAGGAGAGGAGTGAAGGAAAAAATATGGCTAGCCTGGGCACTTCCTTAAATTGAAGGTCCGAGAAGAAACTGACTAATCAGAGGAAAAGCCACAGAGGGTGGAGGAATCCTCCAGTGTGAGAAAGCTGCTGGGACATGGTGGACAAAGAAGTCTGAAGAGTCAGGAGTAGAGCCAGGTGACTAAGCTAAGAAGAGCTAGCATCTTAGTCTGCTACATAAGAAAGCAAGAAGACAAAAGCTTCCTCTTTCAACGTAGCATTTTTTGCTCCTTCAACATAGCATTTTTTGTTGGGGGCGATAAGACTGCAGCCAATGCCAGCTCACTCCCAGACTTTTTAAAGTTATTTTAATTTTATTTTATTTTTAATGAGCAAAAACCCATTTTTCTCCATCCTACTCACTCCCCATTATAAAAAGGGTGTATATGTGTCTGTGTGTATGTATGCATATAGTCACTCAAAACAAATTTCTGCCTTGATCATGCCCCCAAAAATGAATTTTCATTGTATACTCTCTGAGTTCTTCACTTCTCTGTAGGTGAAGGCTGTAGGTAGTACATAGCATCATGAGACCTCTGGGGTTGCAATTTGGCATTACACTAATCAGAGTTCATAAGTGTATCAAGGTTATCTGTTCTTACAATATTGTTGTCATTGTATAAATCATCCTTCTGGTTCTGCTTATTTTACTCTATCAGCTCAAAGAAGTCTTCCCAGGGTTCCCTAAAACCATCCCCCTTAATCATTCCTTCTAATATAATAATCTTCCATTAAATCTATATACTATACTTTGTTCAGTCATTCCTCAATTGATGGGCATCCCCTAGTTTTCAATTCTTTGCCACTGCAAAAAGAGTTGTTATAAATATTTTTGTACATCCTTAGTTGGACCTCATTTTGCTTAGAACTCTCTCTGTCTCTCTCTCTCTCTCTCTGTCTCTCTGTCTCTCTGTCTCTCTCTCTCTCTCTCTCTCTCTCTCTCTCTCTCTCTCTCTCT
>NW_020954550.1:12633744-12661768 GCF_900497805.2 Vombatus ursinus
TCTCTCTCTCTCTCTCTCTCTCTCTCTCTCTCTCTCTCTCTCTCTTTCTCTCCTGCCTTTGTCTCTCTCTGCCTGTTTCTGTCTCTCTCTCTCTCATACACACACACATATAAATTCTACCCATGCTTCCCCGCCCCCATTTCTTTGTTAAATGAAAGTTATCTCTGTACTTAATCATTTCTGTGTATTTTTTTTCTCCTTTGATCAGTAAAGGCATGAATGAGGTTCAATCATATTCTAAGCTCTTGGCTACTTGTTGGAAAGTTGAGATGCCTTGCTGGTACAGAACCTTTAAGGTGGCATTGTGCTTTTCCAAATAAAGAACTTTTTTCATAATCAACAAACAAATAATGCAGTAGCATCTTCTGTTCCCTATATTTTCTTCAATTGCAAGATTATAAAGATCTGGTCCTTTGTAAAATATCCGTGCAAAAATCTTTGTAGCAATACCCTCCCATGTCACAGATCCCTATGATCAATCTATGTATAGATAAATCTCAAAAGGTCTTTTTTTTTCTAATAGGCTGGAAAGTAGGCTTGACAATCAGTAGTTATATTGTCTTATCTTTCTTGACATTTTTCTGTGGCTTAATGAGGTCAGATTTTTTTTTTACCACAACCTTGATCTCCCCTCTCCCTTCAGATATCTTAGCATTGGTGAAATCACAATTCCAAAATAAAAACAACAAATAAATTCTATATAGATGTTTAACTTTGAATACCAGTTCTCCAGAGAAAAATCACTACAAGTAGAAAAACGGGCAATGGAAAGAAATAGTAGATATGGCATTCAGTACATTCCTAAAAATAGCTCATATAGAGGCATTTTAAAAGACATTCTCAAGACATATAAAAGGAGAGAGGGTAAGTAATAGAGTACTAGTTAAAGACAACAGGTTGGAAGCTTAAGTGATTTATTTGTGTGCCTGAGATATTGGAATAATGTTGAAACCTTCTGTTGGGCCTCTAAAAAGAATTTATGAGCAGATGTGTCCATGAATAAAATGAAATGAAAAGGCATGGAACAATTGTAATTCGCACCAAGGAGGAGACTTCTCATACTGACACCACAGATCCACCAGACTGCTATTCCTCTTCATTTTCTTTTTCTTTACTGTTTTTTTTTCTCCATGTACTCCTCTCATTACCATTCATTCTACACATTCTAGTCACATCCCAAAAGACAGAGGCTTACTTTCTTTATGTACATTTTTTTTTGCCTCGCGGCCCAAAGTAGGAAAGAATAGAGATGTTATTTTCCTTTTATTACCATCAGACTCTGAGAGAAGATTAATGTTAGGTTGTGTTGTAAATAACAGTTGAAATGTAGAACCAGATTTTCATATATTAAATTTGAGTTTGCTTTCATATTTTATATGATGAGCTTTTTAATGAGTTAGTAGAAAAGCCAAATTGTCAAAGACAGTTATTGTCCTGAAGAAATCTTAGAATCATTGATCTGGAGTGGATAGGGACTTTTTATGTGATCTGATCCAACCCTTTCATTATATACACAAGGAAATAGAGGTCAATAGAGATTCAGTGACCTGACTACAGCCATTCAAGCAGTCAGTAGTAGATATAGAACCCAAGCCCTGTTCCTCTGATTCCATATTTCATTGGTATTCTCACTGCACCATGCTGCTTAAACCTTGGTAACTTGGAATTGGTTGGACTTGATATGTCTTTACATCTTTTATTCACTTCTTTTGAAATAAAAACTCTGAGGACTCAAGACCATTAATCTGCAGCATTATTCATCACATTCACTGTTGCCCTTCAGTTAAAACAAAGCATTTCTATTAGTTTGGACGAGTTATCTGACACTGACTAACTGTCACTGTGATAAATAATAGAGTCACTGCTCAGGAAGGCATCCTTCCTTACTGACATTTGCCTCCTTTCATCTTCTGATGCTTGACCAAAAGGTAATGGAATTGTGTGTTTATAATTGCATGTTACAGTTGCAGTTAGTCTATCCTCTTTCAATTCTCAAGGGATTGAAAGCTCAAATTCTCTGTTCTCTCTGCATTTACTGGCACTAAATTTATACATTCCTATGGTTGAAATGATTGAGAGGGACTATTGGAATAAAATAGAATTTCAGGAGGAGTATTCACTCCATAATTATCCTTTTTTCAGAGTGAGGAGAGGGGCTTTCAAAGTTGTGCATCACTGTTTGGCCAAGAGACAACTCCTGTTGACATTAGTGGGTGTTGTTACGTTCAGTCTCTGAATACAGCTTTAAAGGGGTGGTCCCAGCCATTAAGTTCTGCATTGTTCAAAAGCAATTAGGAAAGACATTTTTAGCCATCATGTAGGTGTGCTGGGTGGGCTGGTGGCTTTCCAATGATACAGACATCATACTGCCACTTAAAGGTCATTAGTTTCATAATCCCGTGATCAAAGAAATATTACCAAGTCCTCTGACAAGGACTCCTGTGTGGCCAAGAAGATGGGGAGCTAAAACTTGCCATAGGATTTTAGAACTATAAGGGATTTTAGAAATCATCTAATACCATCTCCTCATTAATTTCATAAAGGATGAAATTGAGGTTTTTGAAGTGAAATGATTTACCCAAAGTCACATGTAATTATAAACTTGGATTAGAACCAGTGTCTTATGACTCAATCCAACGTTCTTCACAAACATCATGTGTTAGGCTATATGGACACTTTTTCACCTTTACTCTGTTTTATTCCCTGTTAACTTTCACATGACCCAGGATTTAGTTCCTAAGCAATTCCTTCTTCTTGATTTGGACCTTAGGAGCAAAGAAATTAAAGGAAGTAGTAGAAAGAGATTCATGCTGGAGGGAGAAAGAGAAGAAAGGAGGTAAAGAGGTTGCAAATAAAAATTATGAGAACAGTAAGTTGTCTTCTCTGCTACTCCCCTTCTTTTACCTATTCATTTATTCACTCAAGTTCAACCCTATATTGGCAGCGAGGACTGCTAGGCAGTATAGTTTCTATTAGCTAGGAGGCAAGACTGAAGTAAGAGATAGTGGCAAGCCTGAAGAGAAGAAATAGACCCAAAACAGCAGTGAAAGCTGATTACAAGCAAAGGGTCCTGCTACCCTAATTGAGTATAATTGCCAGCAGTCGCTTGGCTCACTGATCTACTTATAAGAAATTATTCTAGCTGGACAGTATTTGCTATTTTCTTTAATGCACCTGCCTCTCTGTTGGTGGGATCTGGTGAATTTATCTATTCTCAACTTCCTTCTCCTACCTACACCTTACACCTCATCACAGCTTGGTATTGCTCACTCTTTAGAACTTCCTGTTATTCAAAAACCTTGTTCATTTACTATCTGTATTTTTATACTGGGTTTTGGCTCCAGGTAAAGATAAACTGACTTACTACACTCTGAGAAAATGTTTGCTATAAAGGAGTAGGCCATAAGGGGAAACACATCAGGAAAGGACAAAAGGTGAACCTATGAGATTGATTGTCCTAGATCTTAAAGGAAAAACAAAACAAAACAGGAGCCTATAGTAACTTCTAAGGAGACACAAAAGGACCTTCCCAAGAAACAGTGATTAAGCACCTAATTTGTGAGAGGTGCTGTGTGTTAGTCAGTGGGGATCCAAAGATATGTGGAACACAAACTTTGCTTCAACTCTCTTACAATCTAATAGTGAAGAAAGACATGAATACAAATAGACATGATATGAGGGAAAATAAGATCATTGGGTGACTAGGTGGCACAGTGGATAGAGTGTTAGGCCTACAATCAGGAAAATTCATCTTCCTGATTTCAAATTACACCCCAGATATTTATTAGCTGTTTGACCCTGAGGAAGTCACTTAACCCTGTTAACCACAGTTTCCTCATCTGTAAAATGATTTGGAGAAGAAAATGGCAAACCACTCCAATACCTTTGCCAAGAAAACCCCAGATAGGATCACAAAGAGTCAGACATGACTGAAATGACTGTACAACAATAAAAGATCATTTCAAAAGAGATGCCCAGCAACTGTATTAGATCATTGTATTGCTGAGAAGAGCTAAGTCTTTCAAAGTCGGTCATTGAATAATGTTGCTGTTATTATGTACAATGTTTTGCTTCTACTCACTTCACTCAGCATCAGTTCATGGAAGTATTTCCAGGTTTTTCTGAAGTCTACCTGCTCATCATTTCTTATAGAAAGATAATATTGCATTATATTCACATACCACAACTTGTTATGCCATTACCCAATTGATGAGTATCGTCTCAATTTCCAATTCTTAGCCAACACAAAAAGAGTTGCTATAAATGTTTTTGTACATGTGAGTCTTTTCCCATTTTTATGATCTCTTTGGGATACAGACCTAGAAGTAATATTGCTGGGTCAAATGGTATGCACAGTTTTATTGCCCTTTGGGCATAGTTCCAAATTGTTCTCCAGAATGGTTGGATCAGTTCACAACTCCTTCTACAATGCATTAGTGTTCCAATTTTCCCACATCTTTTGCAACATTTATCATTTTCCTGTTTTGTCATATTAGTCAATCTGAAAAGGATGAGGTGGTACCTCAGAGTTGTTTTAATTTACATTTCTCTAATGAATAGTGATTTAGAGCATTTTTTTTCATATGACTATAGATGGCCTTAATTTCTTTATCTGAAAACTACCTGTTCATATCCTTTGACCATTTGTCAATCGGGGAATGACTTGTATTCTTATAAATTTGACTCAGTCCTCCATTAGAGATGAGAATTTTATCAGAGACACTTGCTGTAAAAGTTGTTTCCCAGCTTTCTGCTTCCCTTCTAGTCTTGGTTGCATTGGCTTTGTTTGTGCAAACATTTTTTGATTTAATATAATAAAAATTATCCATTTTGCAAAAAAAAAAGAGGCCCAGAAAAAGTTACGTGAGAAATGTGAAGAAGGAGATATCATTTTATTCTCAATGGAGGGGAAGGACTTTCAGTAAAGGCTAAAAGAAGAAACAACATTTAAGCTGGTTCATGAAGAATGGGTAGAACTTCATCAGAGAGAGACATGGAGTGATCTTTCTAGGCATGAGTGATGGTGTGAACAAAAATAGAGAGACAGGAAATGGTAGAAGGAAAATGAGGGGCATCAAATGATCAGATATTCATCTCCCAGGAAGATTTACTATGAAGAGAAAAAAATATACCCTGGATTAACACCTTCCATAGATCACCATAGGAGCAGATGGAGAGAATTGAGCTTCATGTTTGTTTGTTTTAATTTTTATCTGTAATGCCTGTGTAATGAGGCTGCTTGTGATTCTTGGTCCAGAAAGGATCCTGCAGGATGCCCATGATGTATGAACTAATGTAATTTACTTTACTCATTTCTAATATCCTGATTTAAGTTTTACACAAGATGCTTGTAAGTCAATCAAAGAAGAAAATAGCCGCTGATGTAATGAAAGGGGAAGCCAAGAAAAAGATACGGTAGCTGCCATAGAGACTATAGGACCATGCAAGCTGTACCTGATGCCCCATAATTCCTCTGGTATTAACTGATGCACATGACAGTTTTCACACATCTGATTGACAGCACAAACTCTACTCTGTACTACTGGAGAAGATCAAGAATGGGTCTCAAGGTCCTATGTGATATACATATTTTGTTTCATTTCATCTAGACAACTTCTATGTAAGGTAGGTAGTGTTAATACATTACCATTTTTAAAATGAAGAAATGAGGACACTGAGGCTGAGAATTTAAATTACTTTCCTGAAGTAATACAACTAATAACTTCTATATTTAATGCTTGACCTGAGGTGTAAAGAAACCCAGCAGTCCGGTTGGCAGTCAGAACCTGACTGCTTCTTATTATACACTTTTTATAATATACTAATGTAGTCTGAATATAGACTGCTGCCAAGTAAAAGCTGTTCTCCAAAATGTCATATTTCCCTTTGAAATTAAAAATTTTAAAGGTATACATTGAAAAATTATTACAGAAAACTGCCATATTGAAAGTAGGCCTAGAGTGAAGCTTTTTCAACCTTTAATTCAAATTTTAAGGGAGCAGCTAGGTGGCACAGAGGATAGAGCACTGGCCTTGGAGTTAGGAGGATCTGAGTTCTACTCCAGCCTCAGACATATAACACTCACTAGCTGTATGACTCTGGGCAAGTCACTTAACCCTAATTGCCTCACCAAAAAAAAAAAAGTAGCAAATTTTAAAACATTATGTACATTTTAGTGTCACTGTTTTCTTTATCTTCATTGATTCCATTGTCAATCTCTTATACCTAATCTTCTTAAAATATATCATCATTGCCATACATTTGAAATTCAGTACGGGCAACCATTGCCATCTCTCAGGAAGTTTTACAAATACAACACCCAAGGATACCAAACCAAGGAAGGGAGGGTCTTGCTGAAATCTGTTGGGTCAAAACTGTTGAGAGGTGTCATTTCAAATTCTGAACCCTCCTGTCAATATCCAGCATTTGTACTTAAAAGGTGCCATCAGTCACTTACCTCTGCAAAACTTCATCCTAATCAGCAAGGCCATTAGTTCTAAGAAGTTCCTTTGTGAACAAAAGGTCAAGAATATCAAGGGAATTAATGAAAAAAATGCAAAGGAAGGTGCCCTAGCCACACCAGATCTAAAACTATATTACAAAGTGGCAAACATCAAAACTATTTGGTATTGGCTAAGAAATACAGTGGTGGATCAGTGGAATAGAGTAGATACATTGACACAGTAGTAAATGACTGTAGTAATATACTTTTTGATGACCCCAAAGACTCCAAGTTCTCGGGTAAGAACTCACTATTTGGAAAAAAAAACTGCTGGGAAAACTGGAAAGTAGTATGACAAAAAGTAGGCATGGATCAACATCTCATACCGTATACCAAGGTAAGGTCAAAATGGGTCCATGATTTAGACTTAAAGGGTGATACCACATGCAAATTAGGAGAGGGAGAGCAAGGAATAGTTTACCTTTCAGGTCTATGGAAAAGTGAAGAATATATGACCAAACAAGAGATAGAGAATGTTACAAAATGCAAAATGGATAATTTTGATTATATTAAATTAAAAAAATTTTGCACAAACAAAGCCAACGCTACCAAGATTAGAAGTAAAGCAAAAAGCTGGGAAATAATTTTTCAGCCAGTGTTTCTGATAAAGGCCTCATTTCTCAAATATATAGAGAACTGAGTCAAATTTATAAGAATACATGTCATTGCCCAATTGATAAATGGTGAAAGGATATGAACAGTCAGTTTTCAGATGAAGAAATTAAAGTTATCTATAAACATATGAAAAAAATGCTTTAAATAACTATTAATTAGAGAAATGCAAATTAAAACAACTTTGAGGTATCACCTTTAATCTGTTAGATTGGGTAATATGACAGAAAAGGAAAATGATAAAGTTGGAGAAGAAAATAGCAATACCACTACTAGGTCTCTATCCCAAAGAGATCATTAAAAAGGGAAAAGTACCTGAAAGTACAAAAATCTTTAAAGCAGCTCTTTCTGTGGTGACAAAGAATTGAAAATTGAGGGAATGTCCATTAATTGTGGAATAGTTGAACCAGTTGTGGTATGTGAATGTAATAGTATATTATTGTGCTATAAGAAATGATGAGTAGATTTCAGAAAAAACCTAGAAAGACACATGAACTGATGCTGAGTGAAGCAAGCAGAACCAGGAGAACATCGTACACAATAACGACAGCATTGTACAATGATCAACTGCGATAAATTTGACTCTTCTCAGCAATACAATGATCCAAGACAATTCCAAAAGACTTATGATGAAAACTGCTATACATATCCAGAGGGGGGAAAAAAAACTATGGAGTCTGAATGTAAATCGAAGGATATTATTTTCACTTTCTTTTTGGGGAGAGGGCTCTTTCTAGTGGTTTTTCCCTTTTGTTCTGACTCTTCTTTAACCACATGACTAATGTGGAAATACGTTTACATGGTTACACATGTATAACCTATATCAGATTGCTTGCCATGTTGGAGAGAGGGGAGGGGAGGGAGAAAAATTTGGAACTCAAAATCTTTAAAACCATCTTTATGTGTAATTGGAAAAAAATTAAATATTGTTTACAAAAAAAAGTTCCTTTGTGCTAAGGAAAGGTCTTCTGGATTGGGACTCTGAGGACCTGGATTCAAAGCAGGTCACTTAGCCTCTTCGATGTCACTTAACCTCTTAGATCTTCAGTTCCCTATCTGTAAACTGAAGGATTATTTTAGATGACCTCTCAGGCAACTTTTTCCTTTAAATCTACAATCCTATCATCATTAGAATGCCCTGAAGAGGGGACTGTAGGGAGTTACAAAGGAAATATTCATTCTGGTCTTTCTAGGAGCTTCTTAGTTAGAAGGCAGCAGTTATTTCTTTGAACTTAGATATTTGAAGGATATATAATGCAGTGGATTGAGTGCCAAGACTGTAGTCACGAAGACCTGAGTTCATATCAGAAATGAGACACTTACTAGCTGTGTGACCCTTGGGCACATTGGTACAGTTGGCACAATGGAACACATTCAAGTTACTTCACCACTGTTTGCCTCAGTTTACTCATCTATAAAATGGGGATAATAGCAGCACCTACCCCCCAGGGTTGTTGTGAGGATCAAAAGAGATAATAATTATAAAGCACTTAGTACAGTGTCTGGCGTACACTAAGCATTATATAAATGTTAGCTATTATCTATTTAGGGACTATTTCAACTGACATAGAATGTAGTGCCTCTATAACATTGCTTGTGATCCTGGTGAATCCTATATACAAACTTAATTGCCTTGTATATAGCTGGGTGTTGAACCTTTAAAAATGTTGTTAGGCTGGTTGGTCCTTTGGCAAAAGACAATGGGCTCATATTTAAATCTCTTAGGGATTAGTAAGATTTTTGAGAACTTAGCAGGTTCCACTGAGGAAAAAAGGGAGGTTGAGCATAATTCCTCTGGGGAAGGAACAGTGTTCCACTGGCCTTGCTTTTAGAAATCAAGGTTCACTTTCTTGTTATAATGAGGCACCAGAACAGCATTAGTAGAGACATGAGATCTTTGAATTTGAGTTTATTAATTGCTTCCTAAATTATCCAACAAAGATAGCACAACTGTGCTAACTAAATACATTATAAATTTGTTAACTATTCTCAACTGGGCCCCCATAGCAGCAGAACTTTACTTTTAATTGTCCCTAATTGATTCTCTATCTTTTGCTATCTTTGCTATCAATTGCCATTCCAAATCTTATCTTCTTTCCTCAAGCTTCTCACACTATTCCCTCCTCCCTACTCTCTTAGCTGAAGACCGTAACTCATACTTTACAGAGCAAATGGAGATCATTTGTTGTGAGTTCCCTCTTCTCAATTATTACCTGACAATGACTCCCCTTTGTGGCATAACTCTTAGATTTTATGATGGTGCAGTGGATAGAGTGCTGAGTCTGGAGTCAGGAAGATGCATCTTCATGAGTTCAAATCCGGCCTCAGACACTTATTAGCTGTGTGACCCTGGGCAAGTCATTTAACTCTGTTTGCCTCAGTTCCTCATTTGTAAAATGAGCTGGAGAAGGAAATGTTAAACCACTCCAGTATCTTTCCCAAGAAAATCCGAAATGGAACCACAGAGTTTGACATGATTGAAGCAACTGAACAACAACAAAAGAAAAATTCTTCCATCTCAGTCTTTCTTCAGAGACATGGTCCTTTTCCTTGACATGACCAACCCCTCATAATATGCTCTTGATCTCATATTGTACTAGAATCTTTTCCTCATTGCACCCATTATAATTTGACTCTCCAATTTTCAGCTATATCCTATCTCTTGGTTCATTCTCTGATACCTATGAACATTTTCAAGTTTACTTTATCATTCTAAATAAACCTTCTCTAGATTCCACTGTCCCTACTGACTGCCATCCTATATCCTCCTCACTTTTTCATTCAAATTCCCTGAAAATCCATCTATATCTTTCACCTACCCTTCTCCTCTCCTCCCTCTTCTAAATCATCTCAAATACAACTTCTCACTTCCTCAGATAAATGATACCACTCTTTCTGAAATGAACAGGGATCATCTAACTGCCAAACCTAATTGCCTGTTCTAATTCCTAATTCTTCTTGACATTACTGTAGCATTTAATTCTGTCAGCTACCTTCTCCTCTCTGATTTTGTGACACTACTCTTTCCTGGTTCTCCTCTTAGCGGTCTGACTGCTCTTTCTTAGTCTTCTTTACTAGATCATCATCTGTGCTATGTCAACTAAATGAGGTGTACTACATGGTTCTATCCCGGGCCATCTTCTCTTTTTTCTTTACATTCTTGCACTTGATGACTTTATCATTTCCCATGGGTTGAATGATCATCTCTTAGATCTTTTCCAGATCTAAATATCCAGTATTACTCACTCCTGGGCTCTACTCCTACATCTTCTACACTATTGGATATTTTGAACTGGATGCCTCATGGACATCTCAAATTTAACACATCCAAAATGAAACTTGTTATTCTTGCCCCAAACTCAAGCCCTCTTTCAAACTTCAGTATCACCAGCATCATCATCTTCCTAGTAACCAAGCTTTATACTGTTGGTGCCTTCCTTGACTTCCATCACTCTCTCTTACTCTAAATATCCAAAAAGTTGACAAATTTTATTTCTCCTCAATATCTCTAACATTTTACCTCTTGTCTCCTGTCACTCAGCTATGATACAAGCTCAGACCCCTCACCTTGATTGTTGAAAAAATTTCACATTTTTTTCCACACCATGTTTCTCTCTATCCTCCACACAGCTAATTTTCCTAAAACACAACTCTGACCATGTGACCTCACAACTCAATAAACAGCAATGGCCCTCTATTACCTCTAGGATAAATGTTAACTTCTCTCTTCAGTTTTTAAAGTTCTTCACAACCTGGTTCCTATCCTTTTTTTCCAATCTTTTTAACCCTTACTCCCCTCTACAAACCCTATGGTCCAACCACAATGGTCTATTTGCTATACCTCCCATACAGTACTCCATCTCTCATTTCCATACCTTCTCCTCCCCCCATACCTGAAATCATTCCTTCTTTATTTCTACCTCTTTTGATTCCCTGGTTTCCTTCAAGTACCATCTCCTACCTGAAGCTTTTTCTGATCCCCTCAGCTAATGGTTCCCTTCAACTAAAAACTATCTTGTTTTCATTTTGTAGATATCCATTTATAAATGCACATGTCATCTCCCCCATTAGAATATAAGCTCCTAGAATGCAAGAACTATCTCATTTTTGACTTTTTATCCTCAGCATTTAACGTAGTATGCCACACATAATAAAGTAGGTACTTAATAAATGCTTGTTGATGGTATGATTCCCACCCCCTTTCTATTAAAATCCTAATATGTCTAATCACAGTGTGAAGTGGGCTCTGTTTTCTTGAAAGTTATGCCAAGCTCTGGACACAAGCTCTGGAAAGCACTACCAAGTTGGAAGGGCTTCAAATACAAGCCTAGGGATGAAGTTGTATGTCACCCAAAGACCAGCCTCATTAAGTTCAGGGATGCTTGTCATCAAGTAGGATGTAGGGGAATGATATGTTTGGTCACAGTGGTCTCGAAAACCACTGAGTAGAGCACTAGACTGAATATAATAATAAATTCAATTGCAATAAATGCAAAATCTTATATTCAGGTTCAAAAAATTAATTTTACAACCTCAAGGCAGGGGAGGCATGCTTTGGCAGACTGAAATTTCAGTATGTCAGCAGCTTGATCCACCAACCAAAGAAGCAAATTCAATCTTGGGTCGCATTAAAGAGACATAGTTTCTTTGAATAAAGAAATGATAAAAAATGCTCTGTAATTTGCCTTGGTCAGAACACATCTGGACTATGGTGTTCAATTCTGCGTTCCACAGTTAAAGGAAATATAAACTGGAGGGTCCAAGTAAAACTAAGATTAATAAAGGACCTTGAGTCCCACATGAATATTGGTTAAAGGAACTGATGGCATTTATCTTAAAGATGATAAAACTCCGGGGACAAATAATGTGGAAGGAAGATAGATTTGTTGATAAGCCCTAGAGAACAAAAGCAGGAGCAATGCGTAGAAGTGGCAAAGAGGTGAATTTAAGCTCGGTATCAGGAAATTGTCATAGAAATTTGAGCTGTCCATACGGAGATGGCCTGAATTGTAAAGCAATAGATCATCCCTCATTGGAGGTCTTCAAGCAGAGGTTAAATATTTACTTTTCATGAATGTTATAATAGGTATTCCTTTTAATTATAGATTGAAGTATATGATTACGGATCTCTTCCATCTCTAAAATTCTCTCATTCTATGATACTAAATGTACCTCATGACCCACAGGCTCTGGGTTCACACTGCAAAAGTACCATTTGATGGACCTTACTTCCAGAAATGTTTAGTATCTCTCTTTGGCTTTGTCTCTACCCTAGAACGTTAATCTGGGGGAAAAAATCTCCTGAAAAATACTCTGGTATGGCTTGGGTCTAGGTTTTTCCAACCATGGAGAATGTGATCTTTTTTTTCTTTTGTATAGGTATAAGATATATAATATGTATATCACCTATAGGACAGCTTTTATTTTCTGTATTCCTGAAGGTGCATAAAATGCAATGAATTTACATGAGCCTATGAACCAATACTGAAACATAAAATACCCGAGTAGCCTTTTAGATTCCTTAGATGTTCTCCTCCCAAAATGAGGTAAAGAGATTTTAGTTCTGCTCAACATGTTTTCCATTCGTCTTCCACTTGCATTTTCCAGGCATGTCATAGTTATATCACGGAAAGTTGACAAAGATCCAGTTTTTCTGGCTTTTCTTCAGCTATGGGACAATCCTTTGTGGTCAGTCTTCTACTTTCTCCAAGTAACATGCCTGTTGGGGTATCTTTTCCATCTAGGAGTCTCAAGCTTGTGTGATAGTACCCAGGTTCTCCCACTTCCACAAAAAAGAAAAAAAAAAGATTAGTTTTCCCTAAAAGGTAACAAAGTTGTCTCTAGGATTCAATTGTCCTCTGATCTGTTGATGTACCTTCTTGATCATCTAAGGCAGGAGCCATCAAACTATGGCCTGCGACCTTTTTTTAACTGTCCAAGAGAATGATAGTTTATCAACGTCCAACCTAAAGGCATAAAGAGTCTTAACCACCTGGAATTGGGGTTTTTTCAACTTGGAGGATGTGTAAGGACCACAGTAGTCACCACACACTACTCCGCTGACTAAAAATGCTTCCAAATGAAGCTGAGAGGGGGAGAGGAAGAAGCTCAACTATAGGAACCAAATACTACTAAATGCTACATCTTTGTTGTATATCCTTGCTTTGTCATGTTAAGGTAAAGTAACCCTACTTATGTTATCTGTTCAATTACTCAGGAGTGCTTCATTTCATCCCCACATGAAACCTATACCAACAAAATGCCAGTGACCTACCAGCTGGAATACTCAAACTCAGGTATTCTTGAACTTGAGAACTCTCAAAGTTGTATGGAAATATCCATTATCCCCCTGACCTGTGCTTAGAAAAAGAAACAAACAGAAGGCAGCTAACAACTTGAGGTCTATTAATTCCTTTCCCAAGCAACCTGGGCTAGTCTAAGCAGCTCACCATCTGTTCTCCTGCCAGTTTCCATTTTATTCTCCTGGTGGCATAGGAGAGAGAAATCCCACACTCACCCCCTTGCTGAAAACTGGAAAATGGTTTAGAAAATGAAGGGAGAAAAAACAATGGAAAATAAAAATCAGGAGAAGGAATAAGGTAGTAAGCAAGATATTTCACAGATTGCTTTTATAGACTATGGAAGAAAAGGTGGTTCCTCCAAGAGGTCATCTCCTTTTATTCTAAGTAGCCAATAACCATTAAGCCAATCTCAGTCATTAGAAACCAATCAGATAAGTTGCCTATGCCATCTAAATAAGGGGCAGGGACACATGCCTATCTCCACAGAAGATGCCCTTTGAAAAATGTCTGCACCCTAGAAACTAACCAAGTTCATTGAGGAGAGGAAACTCATCAAATTAATTAAGGATTCCTTTGACCACATCTCTCCCATTACTAATAGGGAGATTATAATCTATATCCTTGGGGGTAGGATGTGTCCATATTGACAAAATTTTCAGTCCTTGAAATATTGAAATAGATTCATCCTTTAAAGGCCACTTTTTACTCAGAAGATTTGAAATTTCATCCTCTAAGCTAGAATGCCCATTTGGATTATTCCTCACATATCTTTGAGGCTCTCATCATCTTGGGAGGCAGCCTGAGGGATGAATATTCCATGCTAAGAAGTCAAAAGAGAGTGCTGTGCTCATTAATCCAAATGGAATACTTATCAATTGTGTGACTATTACCTGCCATGGTAATATGGAAGGCAAATGACAGAATTTTTCTAAAGAAGGAATCAGGCCCAACTTGCCTTCATGGCTATCTTCTGATGCTTCCTCTAAAGCATCCTCATATGAGAGAGGAGAAAACAATAAAAGAGAGAGTTAGAACTTGCCTAGATTGTTCAAATTCCCCATTCAGACCTGTTTGGTGGCCTAGATATTACTAGGTTGTGAAATAGAGTTCTTGGCTATACTTCTTTCAGAGACTATAGTTAAGTCTCTACCCATGATAATACTAAAAGTGAATCTAAAAGAATAGTCAAGATTTCAAGGAGGAAGTTACTAAGCTTCAGTGTAGATAGAATTTCACAGTGGGAATTCCTGAGCCTACAGAAGGGATAGGATTACAAGCCCTTTGAGATGGAAGCTAATGGACAATAGTGCCCCCATTTAGGCAGCTAGAGCATTACAAGGCAACTTATTATATGTCAAGCAGGGCATCTGGGTGGCACATTAGATAGAGCACTGGGCTTGGTATCAGGAAGACTCATGTCCATGAGTTCAAATCCAGACACATAATAGCTGTGTGACCCTGGACAAGTCACTTAATCCTGTTTGCCTCAATTCTTCATTTGTAAAATGAGCTGGAGAAGGAAATGTCAACCCTCTCCAGTATCTTTGCCAAGAAAATCCCAAATGGAGCCATGACTGCACTCCTGAACAAAACAAAACAAAAATCTGTCAAGCACTGTTCTAAGTCCTAATGATACAAAAAGAAAGATAATCTTTCTCCTCAAGGAACTTAATTCTAATGGAGGAAAACAACACACAAAAAAGAGCTGGAAGGAGTAGGAGAGGAGAAGGAAAGGTAAGCACAGAGTGACAAGGTGGCAAAAAATGGAGACTTCAAAGGCCAAAGAGTCAGAAGCATAGCTGGAAGGAAAGTGAAGCATGGCCAACTAGGATCTGCCCCAATAAAGGATGCCTTGGGGGGATAAACTTTTCTATGGTAGAATAGGGCTGATATGGCATAAATAAGACATTAGACTAGTGACTTGAAACCTTGGATATGCTGCTTTTCGCCTACATAAAACTATCCCACTCAGGAAGGACTTTGGAACAATCTGTGAGTACATATGTGTATATGTATTTACACATGTATGCATGCATATACCTATTCATCTATGCATGTATGCATGTGTGTATTTTTACATACATATAAGCACATCTATGCATATGTGAGTGTGTGTGTGTGTGTGTGTGTACAGATAGTCAGTTCTGTTATAATGTTTATTTCAAAAACACAACTTTGTTCCAACATAATTGATATTAAAGGGAAGGATTTGGACATGACATGCATTTGTGAATTTTGACTATAAGAAATATTGGGAGAACCTAGAAAGCTACACTAATTCACAATAACTTCCTCTGCCCACTTCCACAAGTAAACCTCAAGTCTTTTTTAAGGTAAATTGTAACATTTACTGTATATCTTCTGGTAAAGTAGGAGTTATATGCTGATGAGGGCTAATTCTTTTTTTTTTTATTCTTTGTTACTGTTGTTCAAGTTTTCTCCCACAAAATGACTAATATGGAAATGTTTTACATGATTGCACATGTATAACCTACAACAGATTCCTGCCATCTTGGGGAAGGGGAGGATAGAGAGGGATAAAATTTGGAGCTCAAAACTTAAAAAAAAAGTTAAGAATTGTTTTAACATATAGTGTGTGTGGGGTGGGGGGGGATAAAATATATATAAAAAAAGAAGGAAAACCTGCCAGATAAAATAGTAACATAAGTAGAGGATAACTTGAAATGAGAAAACATCTTTAGTACTTCAGTGAAAGACAATATAAAATTTGATTCTGCAGAGTACTTATGATGGTCCATGATGGTTTCAGGATGGCTTCAAATGCATTGATCATGGTTTTCAAATGACTTGCCATTTGTGTTAAAAGAATACAAACACTGGCAGCAACTTGATCATGCTATTATCTGATGAGGTATGATTATAGGGTAAGAGAGGGGAATAAGGGAGCTATTCTGGTACAGTGTACAGAATGCAAACGAGAGTGTACTCACACATTTGACCAATCATTGGGAATCAGTTTTTGCTGAGATATTGAAACCTTGGAAATAATTTGTTAACATATTTAGAAACAAGCAAGAACATGTGCTTAGCCAGAAGTGATCAGAATTAAATAGAATAGGTACAAGAACATCAAAATATTGGGTATATGTTCATGTTGGTTTCAAACTCCTGAAAAACAAACCTGTGATGCTTTAAATATACACATACTTGTTCTCACAAAGGAAGAATATATTTGCAACCTAATTGGGCAATTATTTACTATTTAAGGTGTCAGTAAAAGAATTTTTATTGAGAACCCTCTGGACCATCATTGCAAACCCCCTAAGGGTTCATGAAATTGGAACTACTGCCTACATCAATCTCTCCCCTCTCTCTGTGCCTGCTTTGGTCTGACTTTCTCTGACTTCCTATCTTTCTCTCCTCTTTCTTTCCCTTTCTTCCTCCCTTCCCCAAACTCCTTGTCTTCTCACAGTACCTCTGTTGCTGGAACTGTTTATCTTTGCTTTTGTATCCTCTGACCTAGCACAGTACCTGCCACAATAATAGGCACTAATAAATGATTGTTGATTGAATGATCGATCAGCAATAAATGTATTCCTTTAGGCAATGGGCCCCCTAAATCTAATCAGTCTCAAATGTTTTTTTTTTTTTCCACTGGCTATCCAAATAAGCCTTAGGGTTACTTCATTTAGTTAAGCTATATCAAAGACTGTTATTACAAAATCAGTGTCTGTTTGGTCAAACAACACAAAACAGTCTTTTTGTATTCACTCTTCCATTCATGTGGCAAATAGACAGTGCCATGAACTTCAGGAAAAAAATTCTCCAACATTAGACTTCTTAGGTCAAAAATTCCTTTTGATGCTAAGCTTCCCTTTTTTTCTCACTTCCAAAACATGCTTGAAAATTTGTAATTCTAATTCTAGGGCTAAAATATGAAATACTCCAACTCAGAGACTGAATTTCATAATAAGATTGTCATTCAGATCTGTTTCTGTAGAAAGTGCAAAGAGAGAGCTTTACATTTTATCCCATATTTCAGCCCTTATTTCAGACTCAATGCAATGATGTGCCAGTTATGGTGAGTCTGGGAAAACTTTTGCAGCAAATCACTAATCCTACAGAGCTTGGCTTCACAGACACGAGTCAAAATGCACTTTAATGCAATTGCTTGGATTCCCTCCTCACAGCTGGCACTCTTCTTGAATTCAGTGGAAATTGAACACCCAGACATCAAGATAGGTATGAAATCAAGCCCAACATGCTGTTCTTTTCTCTGATTCTGACTAACATTTGAGTTCAAGGAAGCTAACACCTGAAGGAGGCCTCAGGTATTTTCAATAGGTGAAATAAATGGAACTGATGTATTTTATTCCTAGGCATACCAGTGATTCACTATTGGAGCTAAATCATTTAACATCTCTGTGCCTCAGTTGCCCTAACTGTAAAATGAAGATGAAATGATTCACAGAACATTAAAGCTAGAAGGAAGTTAATAGGTCTTATGATGATAAGTTAAGAACTGGAAAGGATCCTAGAAATCTTAAGAGGGAGAGCAGTACTATGGAAGGGGTATTGGCTCTTGTTTTAAGATACTGTGTTCAAATCTAAGCTTTTCTACTTACTAAATGTGTGGTCTTGGGGAAGTCATTTAACATTAAAGGACTTCAGTTTCCTCTGTAAAAAGAGGAAGTTGGACCAGATGATCTTTAAGGTTACTTAGAGCTGTAGATCTAGAATCTTAAGTAGCCTATCCTATACCCCACCTTTCTCTTTAAAAAATAAAGCAATTGTTTCCCAGAGAGGGTTAGTGATTTTCCTAAAGGCCACAGATCATTGGTGGCCAAGCTAGGACTAGTGTCAAGGTCTCTTCACTACTTTTGTTACTTTCTTCGTATGACACTGGGTTGGATGCTAAAAACAAGCTTCTCTCAGTGTCTTTAACATTCAAATTAGTAAGTCAACTCATGGTTTTCCCTTTATAAGTCCCTTTGAGATCACCTTTGCTTGTTTGAATGCTTAAGTCCTAATATTTGTTCCATTGATATGTATTTTTGTTCAAAATTATCCAACTATTTATTCATACATCTCTACATTTATTTTTCCTTTTAAGCAGCCCTAAACTTTTTTCCTTTATTTGTGATGAGTTCAAACAGCTTATCTGAGATCTTTACTGACTGAACAGGTTCATAAGATAAGATTTGCCTACTAGCTTAGAAGTTCTGAGTCATCAATGCGAAGTATTTTATCCCATTTGGGGAGCTCTATACTCCTTTGGAGCTTTTCTGAGTTTGTTTTCTCTTTTAAGTTTACTTGTTTTCCTAAAGAGGTAAGTTAGGAACTTGATTCCCTAATCTCTATTGACTTTTTCTAATGTGTTAGCACGGATCCTTTGGAGAAATTTAAGACGCACTATGGTACAGGGACCTAGAATAAATGTTTTTCTGGACATCTAGCAGGAACATCTTATGTGTGAAAAGGTTTTCTGGAGAAATTTTGTGCACCCTTTTTTTTGGTGATATCTAAAGATGTTTTGTCTGGAGCCCAGAGTTGGTTTGCTTTATGGATAAAGAAGAATTTTCACCTAGGACAAATTGGTTTTTCACCTTAGGCTGAAAGGGTGATAACCAGCCAACATCAAATCCCTAACCCCTCTAGAGAAGAACCCTGCATTCACAGTTCAGAGTTTAGAGAGATCAGGCTTCCATTCTAAGGCAGAAGCATGACTTTTCCTTATTAAGTGAGTCTAAGATTAAAACTACTCTGTGAGTGTGGCTCCAGAGAAGGAATGGTGGGGGCCCTTAGTGGAAAAGGGAGAAAATCACTGCAAAGACACTGATACAAGAAATGCAATGTTGTGTGTGAGGAACAGAAATTGTACTACTATGAAGAGTGCATGGGAGCAAGGGGAAGAGGGCATAATTTGTAAAAAAAAAAAAAAAAAACAACAAAAAAAAAAACAACTAGAAAGATAGGAATGGGCCAGGTTGTGGAGGGTTTTAAATGCCACAGTTTTTAATACTTGATCCTAAAGATAATAGAGAATCATTGGAGTTTATGGGGATGCCATGGTCATATACCATCGCTTTAGGGTGACATATCAGGTTCTGGTGTTCTCTGATTTGCCACTTCTCCAATAAATCATTAATTCATAAAGTTATTCTCTCAATGCATTGCTCCGCTAATATCTCTCCACATCCCAGTTGCCTATTGAATCAGGTATAAATTCCTGATTCTGACATGGTAGACCCTCTCGAATCTGGCTGCAACCTGCCTTTCCAGATTTATTTCATACAGCTCAGTAAATAAACTCTGTGTTAGCCAAAGTGGACTACCATCTGACACAAATTTGCTCAAACCTTTTTTTTTTCATTTCTCTATCTCTGAGCATGACTAATAGTCATTATTTTTAAAAATCTTATCCTAGAATCTGTCTGGACCACTCTAGACATGTACTCTCTTTAGATCTAAGGCATTTTTATTTTTACCATAGCTAATATAGTCTCAATATAACCTATACATTTATTCATATCACCACCTCTATCTATATTATATTTTCCCCATGTTTTGAGTATGTCCCCTTCCATTCAATTATAAGTTCCTTTAGAGAAGGGTTTGTGGAATGGCTATCTGTTTTTTTTATCCCTAGCCTCTAACACAGTATATATATACACAGTATACCTACTAGGTGCTTTATAAATACTTGCTTAATCAGATTGAAATGAGGTCTTCCAAAGTTTAATTATTCTTATCATTAACCAAAAATTAAAAATTAAACTCTGTGAATAAAATGTTATCTATTCCTTTGTAAGGGATGGATGATGTTTTACTAAACCATGAAGTACATTGACATTAAGATTCATCTTCTTGAAAACACCTTCCAAAGTAACATGCTTCATGTTTCTATTTTCAAGTACTAATAGAAATTCAGGACTTGTGCAAAGGGAAGAAATTATAATAGTCTTAAGGATTATAGAGAAATCTCCTCCAAGCTCTACTTCTGACTTTCCAGGCTTTAGCACCATGCCTCAGTTGCATCCTGGAACATTTTTTTTTTACCAAGCCATCCCCCTTTTCCCATTATGGAGTTCCCTTTAGGCCCTCCACTTTGAGAAGGGGTCCAGACTAGCCATTATTTGTTACTCTCTGTGCTCTGCTTCTTATTTTGTGATCTTCAAAACCATGCCTCCTCATGGCTACCTCCCACTTTCCCTTCCTCTTCAGCTCTTTGTTGTGTATTGTTTTTCTCATCAGAATATAAACTCCTTGAGGGCAGGGAAAATCTTACATTTTACTTATATTTGTAATCTCAGCATTTAGCACTGTGTCTGGAACAGAATAAATGCTTAATAAATGCTTGTTGCCTGGGTTTTGGTTAAGGCTATAAAGGGGGTGGGGGGAAGGCACACTCCATGGGACTTCCTCACACCTTTGAATCAATTTAGTTTAATCCAATACAGTTCAAGTCAAGTCCAGGTACTTGTAAAATAATAGTTTCAACCTTTGAAGACATACCAAGTTTAGATATACTAAATCTCAGTTTTGACATTAGAACTATCCAGTGTGATGAGCCTGGAATCAAAGACAAAGTGAGGGGCATGTGCTATGTTCTGCCAACAAGTAGAAATGTGTGATCAAAGATAGATTTATTTGAAAATAGTCCGGTTAGCACTATTCTGCCTATTCCGTTCATTACTTACATCCATGGAATTTAGTAGCGAAAAGGACAGGGAAAGGAAGAAAGGATTCTTTTGCCACATTGATGGAATTGGACAGAATGAGGGAGTCAGGCATCAGAGATAGTAGATAGGAAAGAGCAGAGACAGACAATGATTAGCTAAAGTATATTGGAGCCTGTTTAACATAATTAACTTAATTGGGACTGAAGGTGGCAATTGTGTGGACATTAACCTTTTGTTTCAATCCCTTATTCTCCATTCCTAATGTCATAATGTTGTTATTTGAATCTAGCTTTCACACTCTGTAAGTCACATTTATACAAGAAACAGGAGAGTTCCTAAAGGTGATGGTCAATAATATGAGCAAACCATTAGATTTGTAGTTGGTAAAAATGCCTCCAATATATTATGCCATTAAAGCATAATTTTGAGCAAGAGGGAAGAGCAGCGTCAAATATAAATACATGAGACCACAAAACTTAAATGTTACCTGATTCACTCTAAAGACTCCCCATGAAGAGATGGCAAGAGACCAGAGAGTTTCCCTCCATGGGTTGTCAAAGCTGAACAAACTAATTCCACAGAACTTGGTCAAATCTGGCCTCAGACACATAATACTTACTAGTGGCATAACACTGACCCTGGGCAAGTCACTTAACCCCATTGCCTAGCCAAAAAAAAAAAAACAAAAACAAAAACAAAAAAAAAAAAAACTTGGATATGTAATTACTGTTAGTGATCTTGGAAAAAACATTTTAGTGGTCAGAAAAGAAGACATGGGCCTAAAAGGAGGGGCAGATTAATGGTTGGCATCAAAGTACATGTCTTTTAGCTCATTCTATTGTATAAGATGATATCTTCTGTTATGAAATGTTACATTAGAAAAAGGTAGTTTATATATAGATGAGAAAATTTTAATTTTGTACCTTTCATGTTTATGTGTTTAAACTTTCTTAAACAATAGTGCAAAAAACCAAAGTGTAGTACAATATGAAAATATTTTAAATGTGAAAATATTATGTTTGTATCAACACTTGAAACATTATGTTCTATTTGAATTAATTTTTTTTAAATTGTAATTTTGGTGTATTTTGTGTGCGTGTATATACACATTATATATATGTATGTATGTATGTATGCATGCATGTATATTCATATACACATATGCATATATACACATACACATGCATATACATATATCTACATATCTACATATATAATACAACTTGATTATTATATAAGTTCAAGGAAGATAGCATATTTGAGGTTTTAATAAATAAGACATTATGAAATGTGTCCTGTAAATATAATATCAACATCCCATTCTCTGCTTTACTTGTATTGCTAATGAAACAACTAATATTTTGAAATAACAATTTAAACATTAGTGAAAGATGTAACAAAAATTATCTTTAAAAATATCTATTTCATGAAAATGAATATAATTAATAGGGCTTCTCTGAAGTCTTTTATCTCATGAAACCTGCTGAAACAGAATTCTGATTTACAATAACATTTTTATTCACTGTTTTATTCTTTGACTCACACTGTTATAAAGGGCAACATTTTCCATTTTTCTTGAAACATGTGTCATTGGAGATTGATGTTGAACTGTTGGATGTATTTGAATTTCAGATGATCATCTATTGAATGATATTTAAAGCACATTCTGAAAATTAATTTCTGAAACATTGAAGAACTTTTGGCACCTAAAATATTTTTTAATTTTTTTCTAATTATATGTAAAAGAAATTTAACATTTTTTAAAAATTTTGAGTTCCTTATTGTCTTCCTCTCTCCTCTTTCCCCTACCTCAAGACTGCAAGCAATTTAATGTAGGTTACAATGTACAGTCAGAATACATATGAAAATGTTAAAAGATGTTTATTACAATTTGTATTAAAGTTTAAATTATTTTTAAATATTATTTGTTGCATTGGTAATACAAATAAACCAGAGAATGGAATGTCAATGTTGTCTTTACAAGATACATTTCATAGTGTCTGGTTTTGTAAATCCACAAATACATTCTCTTTCTTGAAATTATATCACAATCACTTTGTATTAAATATACAACATAGGAGTTAGGTGAACCTACATGGTGTAAATTATTTTACTGGAATCATTTTACTATCTGAAGAATAGTGCTGTGTATAGCCAGGAGAATTGTTGGGGGATTCATTCTTCAACTGCCAGTGATCTGGCTGCTCACTGAAATGTAATTTGAGTGGTTCCATAGATTACAATATCAATCTAAATTTAATCCAAATTTTCACAGTCATTTCAGCTCTGTAAGGTTAAGTGTTTCAAATCAAAATACTTCTGATGAAAAGGTAATGTTATAAATTTTCATTGATAAACCACTTCATAATCTTCATATGGATCCATGGATTTTATCATTCATTTTTAAACAAATTTATTACATAGAAAGAGACTCCACAAATACGTACATATATAAATGTGTACATATATATATATGTGTATGTGTTTATATATGTATTATATATGTACATACCCATGCCCACACATGCCGATGGTAGGCCTGGGCATAAGATAAATGTCATTAAGGATTTGAAGGGCCGTCACATGAAAGGGTAGCCAAGTGGAAAGAATATTGGGCTTGGAATCAGGAAGACTCATCTTTATAGCTTCAAAACTGAAACTTACTAGCTGTGTGACCCTAGGTAAGTCACTTACCCCTATTTGCCTCAGTTTCCTCATCTATAAAATGAGCTGGAGAAGGAAATGGTAAACCGCCCCAGTTATCTTTGCCAAGAAAATTACAAAGGGAGTGATGAAGATTCGAACATGACTGAACAACAATTAAAGAATAATTACACATTTTCTTTGTCAAAGAAGATAGATTTAGGGGCAGCTAAGTGGTGCAGTGGATAGAGCACTGATCCTGAAGTCAGGAGGACCTGAGTGCAAAACCAGCCTCAGACACATGATACTCACTAGATGTGTGACACAGGACAAGTCACTTAACCCTGACTGCCTCACCAAAAAAAAAAAAGAATTAGGAAGAAATTCCAGGCAGCAAACTTTAGTTTGTTATAACAAAAAACATCATAACAAGTAGAATTGTCCAAAAGTAAAATACACTGCTTCAAGTGATGTTAAATTCCCTTTCATGAAGGGTTTTCATTCAAAGGTTGGATGACTGCTTGTTAAAGATGTAGAGAATATCCCTTTTCAGGTATGAGGCCTCTCCTATTCCTTCCAACTCTAAGATTTAATTACCTTGTGAGGGCCCATACTGGGTGTGTGTGTGTGTGTGTGTGTGTGTGTGTGTGTGTGTGTGTGTGTATGTTTTGCATTAAGTGATTCTCCAGTCTCTGGGTTCTGGCAGAAATCATATGAGAATGACCATGCTGGTAACACCATTCCACAAGGTCATTCTGATCTGGTCCTGAATCTCTACTGCCTGCATCATTTTATTTGAAGCTTCATGGAGCCATCTCCAATTTGGCTTTTTGTTCAAGGTGCTCCAACCTGCTCCTTCAAAGGAACAGAGCTATGTACATGGAATTATGCTGACTCACAGAATTTGGGAGTTTGAAAGCACCTCAGTGAACATCTAGGCCAACTGGTACTTGAGAAAGGATACCTACTATAGTACACACGATGAGTGGTCACCCAGTCTTTGCTTAAAAGCTGCTAATGAAAGGTAACCTACTAACCCCTCAAGGCAGCCTATTCCCTTTTGAGCAGCTCTAATTATTAGAAATATTTTCCCTACTGAAAGCTTAAAAATATGCATCTTTGCAAATTCCACCCACAATTCTCCTAATTCTGCCCTCCTACTGGTTCAAGCATAGCTTTAATATTCTGGAATGTGTGTGTGTTGTGGGGGGTGCTGAAAATAAGGAGGATAAGGGGGAAGAGATATGCAAAGTGAATCTCTTATTCCCTCCATGCTCCTCGACTCAAAAAGAACATCAAACTCAGTATCTTACCTTTGTTTTAATTTCCATTCCCTGCTGTTATACAGCTTTGACTACAGATGGTTTAAATAGTCTAGAGATATTTCACTGTGAGCTTTAAGCAAATATCCTATTAGACAGGTTCTCACAGATAACTCTCAATTACACTCCTATGGCCCACACAGATGCTCTAAACCTGCGTCAATTAAAAAGAAAGGGAACAATGATGCCCAAGAGTGGCCCTAGATAAAAGGGCTGAAGCTTTCATATAGCTTCATATAGCTGAAGCTTTGTCTAAACAGTTCCTTTCCCTTTAAATAATTCTCACTCTCACTTTTCCTTCTCTTCTGACCTTCCATGCACCATTACTCTAGACCTGCCTTCCCTGCCCAGTGCCATCATGTTATACCTGCCTTTTCCAACACACCCTCCAGCACCCAGAGCTTGTGGCTGCCATGCTTAACTTGAAATGGCCCTGTATATATCACCTTTTCAGGACCCAGGAATGTCCATAAGTTAATTCAATAAAGTAGAGGGTCTGTATCCAGGTGTGGGGAACCTGGGGCCTTGAGGCCACATGTGGCCTTCTAGATCCTTAAGTATGGCCTTTTGACTGAAACAGGATTTATTCTGCAAAATTTGGATTCAGTCAAAAGGCAGCACTTAAGGATCTAGAAGGCCACAGGTTCCCCATCCCTGGTATAGTCAAAGCTGTGGTTTTTCTGGTAGCAACGTATAGCAAGGAGATAAAATAATACTTAAATGAATTAAATAAATACTTAAATAAATTAATTCAGATTATTCACTAGGAGTTCAAATACTGAAGCTGAAGTTTAAATACTTTGGCCACATAATGAAAAGATGGGACTCGTTGAAAAAGACTCAGATGTTGGAAAAGATTGAAGGCAAAAAAAAAGGACAGCGAAGGATGAGATGGATAGATAGTGTCATGGAAACAATGAACATGAACTTAGGCAGACTTTGAAAGACAGTGGAGGAAAGAAGGGCCTGGTGCGCTGTGGTCCATGGTGTAACGAAGAGTAGAACATGACTGAATGACTGAAAAACAGCATAATGAATTTGATAAAGTCAAGGGGAACAGAGGATACACTAATTGGCACGTCTTTATCCCCTCAGGGAGATGTAATCAAAATTCTAACCAAAAATTCTCCTCTCTGTTAACTCTGAATTGATTAGGCTTCTATAGATCCCTTTCTAATAATCTGTGACTATGTAATAATAGTAGCTAGCATTAACATAGAGCTTTAAGGTTTTCCAAGTGCTTTAAAAATATTATCTCATTTTATCCTCACAACAACTCTGGAAGGTAAGTGCTATTATTGTCCCCACTTTACAGATGGGGAAACTGAGGCAAACAGAAGTTATGACTTGCCCAGGGTCACAGCTAATAATTGCCTAAGACTGGATTTAACTCGTGTTCCTGATTCCAGGTCCAGTGCTCTATCTACTTGCAACTTTCAAGACAATGAGTGCTCACCCTTAGGAAATATCTGTGAATTTTGAATCAAATTTGTAGAGATTATAAATGCAATTTGAACTGAATTGAATTGGACTGGATTAAATTATGCTAAGGGCTTTGCTATTACTAACAGTGAAAATTTTAAGCTGGGTTGAATAGGAGACCAAGTCAATGGGAAAGCTATTTTGGGTAATTAAAGTCATACTAGGTGGGAAGATTTCTAAATGATTGATGTTTTTGTTTATGCCTGATGGCAGACCTACTGATATCCTGGAATCTAGCTAATAAAACCATATGTGTGTGTATGTGTGTGTGTGTGTGTGTGTGTGTGTGTGCGTGTGTGTGTATGAGGGGGTGGAATGCACATATACACACACACATACACATGTACACACACACACGCACACACACTGTATGCTAGATTTGAAGTCATAAAGATGAGTCTTTCTGTTTCCAAGCATAATGTTCTATCCACTGGGCCACCGTTTCATGTGATGGCCCTTCAAATCTTCCAGGGCCACCCTTGGCATGTATGGGTATGGGTATGTATATATACAATGCATATATAAACATAATTGTGTATATGTGTGCATGTATGCATATATAGTATGTGTACATGTATATATATATGTATGTGTATGTGTGTATGTATATATATATATATATTTATATATATAGTATGTATGGACATATATGTATATGAGAGAGAGAAAATTATTCACCATCACCTGCAACAAAAGTTATGTCTCATCAAGCTGATTAGAGAGGTCAGCAATCAGAATGACTAACATCTTCCTAGGAATAAGTGAAATGGTGTGACCCAGGCTACTAAACTCAGTAAACTCTTCTCTTTGATTTTGTCCTTCCTGTATTTTTGTTGTTCACCTATGACTTTGCATATGGACTCTTATTTAGCTAAATCTTTTCTCAAACAATTAATCTCATTGTATGTTTAAGGACAGAAGAATGGCTGGCAGTTTTGATCTGCACTTTCTCTAACTGATGCTTTGTGGCTCCATTCTGTGTAGACCGTCAGCAGAAATCCACCCCTCTGACATCCATCCTGAAGCTTAAGCTGATGTGGAGGCCTGTTTAGTTCTCTACCCAGCAGGTCTTTTCAGTTCTTGCTCAAAATGACATCAGAATAGGATACTAGCCACCTTGCTAACTTAACAGGGAAAGCAACAGGGTGAGCAGTTGAGATGTGAGAAAGAAAAGACCCATCATGGCCACATGAGTGCTTCATTTTGAGTGTAATCAATTAGTATACTTAAGCCACAGAGAGCAATCCACTGTGCCAGTGTCACAGTTATATTTCTGGCTTTGATTTGACATGCCTTTCAAGGATGGGAAAGAAGCCTCGGATGGGTCAGTCAGATAAGCCATTCCACTGACCCTGAGACAGACTCATTACAGACTTTCTCTTAAGGGGTATGTTAGCACAAATTTCAGGGCTTCAAAACACCGTCCACACGTATATGAGACAGAGCTTCTGTTGGAGATGATGGTGAATAACTCTCTCTCTCTCTCTCTCTCTCTCTCTCTCTCTCTCTCTCTCTCTC
>NW_020954550.1:12661778-12710478 GCF_900497805.2 Vombatus ursinus
TCTCTCTCTCTCTCTCTCTCTCTCTCTCTCTCTCTCTCTCTCTCTCTGTCTTTCTCTCTCTTATACAAACACATACACACACTCATTTGTGTATATGTATACATATATATTCAAGTATATTCAGATATACGTATGTATCCTGGAATCTATCTATTTAGCCGATAGATAGATAGATAGATAGATAGAAAGATAGATAGATAATGTTGTTATGTTTGAAAATTAAGGTAAACTGAGAGACAATGGTCCAAGCATGTGATCAATTCATTAGTTGGTCTAGCAGTAATCAATAAATTGACTCAATAGCCTCTCTTATTGACCAAAGACCCTGAGTGAGGGCTGACAGGGTCTTTTAATCCTAGGTATATTTGAGTGATCTGACATTATACCATTTGGACTTCCCCTGGCAAAAGTAAGACAATCATATTGGTAGAAATTTTAACGAAGAAATGTGTTCATAGTCACCTCAGCCCCTCCCCATTACTTCTTGTTGGGAGATAGGAATAATCCTCAAGTGGATGGAGTGCTGAGTCTGGAGTCAGGATTTGGGTGTAGTTCTGCAATGGCTTGATTTAATCAATTTGAATTTGTGGTGAGTGAGATTATAGCAACAGACAATAAGAGGGTAGAGATATGAACTAAAATAATAGAACTGAGACTCAAACAACCAGGAGGAAGATGTGGATGTGTATATCTATCTATTTATCTATCCATCCATCCATCCATCTATTTATCTCTATCTATCTATCTATCTATCCACACATTTGGGCAGCTAGATGGAGCAGTGGATAGAGTGCTGAGTCTGGAGTCAGGAAGACTCATCCTATTGAGTTCAAATCTGGCCTCAGTCACTTAACTATCTGTGTGACCCTGGGCAAGTCATTTAACCCCATTTGCCTCAGTTTCCTCATCTGTAAAATAAGCTGAAGAAGGAAATGGCAAACCACTCCAGTATCTCTGCCAAGAAAACCTCAAATGGGATCACAAAGAGTTGGACATGATTGAACAACATTACCAACAATATGTGTGTGTATGTATATATATATATATATATATATGTGTGTGTGTGTGTGTGTGTGTATATAGTATATATATGTATGTATGTGTGTATATATGTATACATACATATATATGTGTATATATGTGTATATGTGTATATATGTGTGTATATATGTATATATGTGTGTATATACACATATATGTGTGTGTGTGTATATATGTGTGTGTGTGTATGTGTGTGTGTGTATATATATATATATACATATATATATATATATATATCTTCTGTGGTCAAGAGGTAGGTAACATGCTTACAGGAGGCAGGCCAGACCAGGCTCCCCAGGTTTAGGTCTCAATTGGCCAAGGGGGAAGGGAACTGACTGACAGAGAAATCCTTGAAACTGCTTCTGCTTCCCTAAGTTCCTGTAGTCTCACATTCTCCCGCCTCCATTTTCATCTTCTAAGCATCTCCTGTTTGCCACTCATGCTATAGGCCTTGTTTTATACTTGAAACTTATCTAAGTTTTTTTTGGTTTTTGAGGCAGTCTTTTTTACACTGGACCTCTGATTTCATACACTGTATAGGACAGTCTCAGTGAGAAAGTTGTCCCTGTGGATGCCTATCCAGCAGTTGTTCAGCAATTTAGAGTCTTAAAAAGTGGCCTGGGGGCGTGGAGAGTTCAGGTGACTTGCCCAGGGCTATTTAGCCAATATATGTCAAAGACAAGACTTGAAGTCAAGTCTTCCTGTCTCTGTGACCAGCTCTTATGACTCTCAGTTATTTCTGTGAAAACATCTACTATTAGCACTAACCTGTTACTTTTCCTTTCCCTATATAGTCTAAATGAAAAGGAGGGAGGGTGTGAAATAAGAGAAAGTTTGCTTAACACTGACTCGATTTAGCCAGTGTACTCACAGAACTTGTGCTTTTCCAGCTGTAAAAACAGCTCAGCTATCACATAATTAGAAAAAAAAGAATTAATTAAATAATGGTCTCATCCTAGGTGAACTCCCTTCAGACTTGAACTCACTCTGTTCCATCTTCTCTCAGCAGCTTTTCTAGCAGTGGTTTTGCAATGGCTTGGCATCTCTAGCTTTGCTACCTAGCTACTAACTCCCCTAATAATCCCACAGTCTAGGACCCTGAATCCAAGTGCCCTCCAGACTACCAGCCCAGCCCATTCATCCACCCTACCTAGGAAGCAGCTCTTGTGTGAAAAGGGCCAGCCATCCCTACCAAGAAGAGACAAGGTGATCACTGGTGACACGCTTATGAAAATGACAAAGTCTTTCCTTTCAATGAGTTTATAATCTAATGGAAGACCCCATTGGTGCTCCAATGGTACACTCCATGTACCAACTGCCCCCTAAGGGGCAGATGAGTCAGCCTACCTGAAGCAGCAAGGCCCTCTGAGCTATAGATAGGAAGCAACGTGTACTAGGTGGGTCAAACCTCTGCAACCACCTCCACTACCTCTCTCAGAGTTCAGGAACCTTGGGAATATCAGTGTCCCTCCCCCACCCACCCACCCCAAACCACAGTCTTTGTTTTAAGCCAGAGCCCCATAGCCATCCTTGAGAAGTGAAACCACTTTGGAGAAAGGATTCATTTACCACCTTCAGCCCTAATGGCTGACCCCACAACTGGAAGATAAACCTCAGAGGCTTAGAGACTGATAGAACTCCTCAGACTACTGGTCTCACTTTTAGTCCACTCTTTGTAGCCATCATTCTAGGGAGCAACCTTTGTGGACCTGTTGCTTGGCAACTGCTTCTGTGGATGCTGCTGCCATAGCAACTTAAGACCCAGCAAAGAAAGTTCTTTCTACCAAAGTCCTTAGCTCTGTCAAGTAGTTTAACATCAGAAACTGATATGATTTGTATCAGTGGAAATGACATTTATACATTGCCATGTGTTTTGCCACTATACCCTAAGGGCCCTAGGATATTTCCATTTGACTTATACCCAAAAACCTCCTATATAAGTTATCTCTTCCATTAGAATGTGAGATCATTGCTTTGTAAAGTGTTTTTATGCATATTTAATGCTTAATAACTATTTTCTTATTTGTCCAGTCGTTCAAGGAATAGTACCCTGTTGTCTCCCTTCTCCTAGCTCCACATAAAGCCTTGTGCCCCCAGGTCAAAGGTTTCTCCCTCCCTCCACATTCAGCTAAATTTGCTTTATTGTTTGTCCTAGGTGAGCTTATTTTGTGTTGGTTGAAATAAGTGTTGGTTCTGGCCCTGCCAAGAAAGGGAGGTGAGAGGGCAGGTAATTCCTAACCAAATTGGAATACAAAGTAATATAGTATATATTCTTGGTACCTCATGTTGGAAATCCAAATGAAATGTCTTACAGAAATATGACTCCCAGTGTTTCCCGTGCTAGTTAGTTTACAGAGAATTTTTAGGACTAGCCTATATTCAAGTACTATACACTATGCATTTTATATAAAATGGGCTTTTGTGAGATACCCTATGAATCATCACTTATAACATCTGAGAAAATGTACTGAGTTTTAATTTATCTCTATTATCAATATTACCTATATTATCAATCAATAAGCATTTATTAAGTATCTACTATGTGACAGGCGGTGAAACAATCTTTGCCCTCAAGGAGTTTACAGTCTACTGGGGGAAGGGTTATCCCTGAGAACACATTATGTTCACTGGAAGTAGATACAGAATAGATACAATAAATACAAAAATATTTCAGAGGAGAGGAATCAGGAAAGATTTGTTGAAGAAAAGGGACTTGAGCTAAGCCTTGAAGGGAGTCAGGGGGCTCCAAAATGAGAAAGTGAAGAGGGAGCACATGCGATGGCACTGGAGCAGAGGTGGAATATGATATACAAGGAAGAGGCAGCTGGGTGGCTCAGTGGATAGAGCCCTAGGCCTGCAGTCAGGAGGGATCCAGCTTCACACTTCCTAGTTGTGTGACCCTGGGCAAGTCACTTAACCCACTTTGCCTCAGTTTCCTCACATGTAAAATGAGCAGGAGGAGGAAATGACAAACAACTCCAGTATCTTTGCCAAGAAAACCCTATGGCCAGCATCGACATGCTATGGTCTGTGGGGTCACGAGGAGTTTGACATGACTGAAGGACTCAACGACAACAACATACAGGGTAGAGCAAGAGGCTCAAGGATAGGGAGAGTGAGAAGGAGTGGCATGTGATTAACCTGGAAAGATGGCCTGGAGACAGACTGTAGGACGTCTTACATGCCAGAAAGGGGAGTTTCTGTTTTATCCTATAGGCTTTAGGTAGCATCTTCTTGAGCAAGAAGCCATATGTTAACATCTGTACTTTAGGGGCAACAATTTGGCAGCTGCACAGAGTGTGGGCTATAGAGGAGAGAAAGAAAGAGAGAGAGAGAGAGAGAGAGAGCTCCTGGATATAGGGTGATAAGATCATCAGGTGATAGGGTGTAGAAAGAGAAAAAGATAGAACCTTGGGGTATACCCACAGATAAGGGTCAGAATAGGGATGATATATCATTTATAATATATGTCTAAATTATAATATATTATATCATGTTGTTGTGCAGTTATTTCAGTTGTGTCTGACTCTTCGTGACCCTGCTTTGGGTTTTCTTGGCAAAGATACTGGAGTGGTTTGCCATTTCCTTCTCCAGCTCATTTTACAGATAAGGAAACTGAGGCAAACAGGCTTAAGTGACTTGTCCAGGGTCACACAGCTAGGAAGTGTCTGAGGCAAGATTTGAACTCAAGAAGATGAGTCTTCCTGACTCCAGGTTGGGTACTTGATCCACTGTTCTACCTATATTATATTATCTATATGTCCTATATTGAGACAGTTAGATGGCTCAATGGATAGAGCCCTAGGCCTGGGGTCAGGAAGACCTGAATTCAAATTCAGCCTCAGTCACTTGTTAGCTGTGTGACCCTGGGCAATTCACCTAACCTCTATTTGCCTTAATCCACTGGAGAAGGAAATGGCAAGCCAGTATCTGTGCAAAGAAAACCCCATGGACAGCATGATCCATGGGGCTACAAAGAGTTGGACATGACTAAATTGCTGAACAACAATGTTATATAGTATTATAAGACATATCTTAGCTAAAATAGTATATTATCATAATATGCTGCCTCAGAGCCAGCCTCAGAACAATAAAGACTGAGGTTTAAGTTTGATCTCTGACATATGTGGGACCCTGGGCAAGTCACTTAACCTCTTACTACTCTAGGACAACAGTGTCAAACTCAAATAGAAATAGGGGCCTCTAAGTCATGTGTATGGATCCCTATGGGCCACATACTAACTTAGAAAATCATACATTATTATATATTTCTTTTTGTGAATATATCAGCACATTAAAATTAGATAAAAACTACATTTTAATCTGATTTGGATGCATTCAGAAGTGTCGTGAGCTGCATGCAACCTCTGGGCCACATTTATGACATCTCTGCTCTAGGCAACTCTCTACTTATAATTGCAAAGATGGTTCCACCTGCCCTGGTAGAAGGAGTTTCCTATAACCAGTGAAATCACAACTCTAGATCCTGTCCCTAAACATGTATGCATAGTCTATCTTTAATGACTGTTATATGGAGTTCTAAACAACTCAACTGCATATCAGATTTTAGAACACTAATTCTAGAGGCTACTTTACTTCATAAAGCAGGGGATGACTCTCGGTTTACCAAAAGTATTCATTTAAGAAGTCCTTTAAGTAGACATCTTCCCTTGTATATTTAAAGTGTGAATAAACCCCAGATGGAAATTTATTTTTATAGGTTTCAAATAATTGCATCAGGTACATAGAAAAAAAAAAGTCTATCAACATTTCTATAAAGCCTCATGAAGCAGAGAATATTTGTGGATGTCCCTTTTTTTTCTTCTGAGATGGCTGTCAAGGGCATTTGCATTCTGCTTTGCTGGGCTTTTACTTTTGTAGGAAATAGTTTTGTAAGGGATGAGTAGAGGAGAGAAGGTTGTTGCCTTACTAGGTCAGTCATGGGCTATTGGGTTTTTGTTGCTTTTTCTTTTAAGCCTAACAAATAAAACAAGTTCCCCAAACCATATGCACTAAGCCTGGATCCAATTTATCATAGACTCAAGGAACTGAAAGGGATTTTGGAAAACTGTTAATCTAATCTCTTTATTTTATAGTTAGAGAAAGCAAGGCCAAGAGATGCCAAATGACTTACTCAATGTCACACATGTGATCAGTGACTGAGCTGGGGCTAGAAAACACAGAATCACAGAAGGTCAGACCTGGATGACATTTAAATCACTTCATAACCTGGCCCATTTTTATCTTTCCAGATGTCAAAGTTCCATCTTCCATTTCTGCTGGCTGTCCCCCAAGCCAGATATGTACTCCCTTCTCCTTTTAATGTCCCTTGTTTCTTTCCAGACCAAGAAAAATTGGCATATGAAACTGTTTCTCATCTTCTTAGCTTCTAATGTGCTCTATCCCCAAACTATTTTGTATTTATCCTGAATATACTCTGCATATATCTCTGTAAGGTGTGTGCTACCCATGTAAGGTGTATATGTCCATCTGGGTCATCTAAATGTAGCTCATGGGGAAGCATGGATGGAAATTTGGAATCTTGCTCATCGCCCTCTAAGGAATTACCAAGGATTACTACAGGAGAAGGATTCACAAGGCTAGCCATTCTGTTCTTCTCCAAGAGGGAATATCAGTCTAGAATTACCTCTGTCTTCCTTCCTCAAGATTACTTGTTAGGGGCATGAGTTTTAGGTTCAAGTTATTAAGCCACTATCACTTAATAAGAGAGTATCTAAAGTTAAAGGTACAGATTTGACTCCTTCCTACTAGATACTAGTTTCGCAAAAGAACATCACAAATAGTAAATAGCAAGTAAACTCATTTTTCCAAGTGGATAGCACATATAGTGGTTAGGTGGCAGTAGAAAGAGCTCGGGGCCTGAAGTCAGGAAGACTTGAGTTCAAATGTGACCTCAGACACTTACTAGCTGTGTGACCCTGGGCAAGTCACTTAAGCCTGTTTGCTTCTGTTTCCTCATCTGTACAATGAGCTGGAGAAGGAAATGGCAAACCACTCCAGTTATCTTTGCCAAGAGCCATGACTCCAAATGAGATCATGAAGCACAACTGAAATGACTAAACAACAACAAAGGCATACAAAAATCAGAGAAGTTCTACAGATGAGAATATACAAGAAAATAAGAGTGTGTCCATTTTCTCGACAGGAGTGAGAAATCTCAGGTCAATCAAGAGACAGATCCATCTTACTCAAGGGAAAATTCCCAGAAGTCTGTAGAGGCCAGCTAGAAATCAGGGACACATTAAAGAGTCAACTTTCCCCTACATTTCTGTCTGCCTTTCTAGTTTGTTTCTTTCTCTATCTCTATTCTGTCTATTTCCACCATCACACTTGCCCCACCCCACATCACAGTAGGACTGAAGAAAAAGTGTCTCCTCTCCAAAGCTTTCAAGTCAACTCCTGGCTAACTCAGATGCTCACACAGTCTTTGAGACTTTCTTTCCACCAATTAGGAGAGTTTTACACAAAATGTGCCAGGCTTGGCTAGAAATTCAGGTTTCTTTTATTCTAAGTACATACTATCTCCCCCATCATAATGTAATAGGAGCAGGAAGTTTCACTTTTGTCTTTGTATTCCTAACACAGTACAATAACTGGCATGCAGTGAGCACTTAAGCACTTACTGAATGATTGCTAGGGACCTTTGATACCACAGAATCTTTGAGGCAGAGCTTAGTGATCATTTAGTCCAAAACCCTCCCACCATCATGACCATCACTATCATTTTTTAAATGAGGAAACTGAAGCAAGAGGGGTTACATGGATCATCTAGTCCTTCCCCTTCCTCCTCCTCCTCCTCCTCTACACACACACACACACACACACATACACACACACACACACACAATTTTAGGAGAAAATTGATATGTAAGGTATGGTACTTAGTAACTATTGCATGAAATTGAATTAAGTGACTTGAGTTAGATCACACAATTAGTCACTTGTAAAATGTGGATCTTCTAATTTTCAGTTCAATATTCTTTGTACTACATCATGCCCCCTAATTAAAATAGGGAGGGAAGTATTTGCATACATGCGGGCCAACTAGGCAAAACTGCAAAGTACAATAAAGTGACTATGCTAGGCACTGGTTATAGAAAGACTAATAATGACAAAATCCTCCCCCTCAATAAGGAAGAATTATAAATTTATAATAATTTAAATATAAATATAATTTAATAGGAGAACCATGTACACAATTAAGTATGCTACTCAGTAGAACACAACAGAAGCAAAAGAGAACCAGGCAAAATGCTAAGCTAAATTTGAAGAGCTAGAGATCCCTCTCAAATGGGTGAGTGGTGGGTGGGTGGGTCTTAATCATGGAAGACTTCAAGGAGGAAGAATCAGAAGGAGTGGACTTTGACAGATGGGAATGGGGAAAGTATGTATTTCAAACCTAGAGGATTATGTGAACATAGCCATGAAGATGGGTGATATCAGAACAAGAAACAGGATTGGAGAGTTTAGTGAGGAATCCCTGCTTGGATAGGAATTTCTAATATATGAAGAGGAGGGGCAAAACATAAATCTGGACAAATAGGTTGGAGACTGTTTGTGATAGACCTTGAATGTCAGAACTGGGAATTCACTTTATTTGGTAGGTATTCTTAAATTTTGATTAGAGGATAACTTTCAAGATCATTCATTAGGAACTATATTATTCAGTGTGGTAAGGTGGAGGATGGGTTGGAAGGGCTTCCTGAAGCCAGGAAGATCTGTTAGAACAGTAGTCTCCCTGTTCTGTGTGCTTTCCATTACGCTATGCTATTTTGCTTCATTCCATAAAAACACAACATTATTGACAAAAAAAAAAAACATTTGAGCAAAAATAATCTAAATGTAGAGTTTGCCTAACAAGAGCTCTCAGAAAGTCTATCTTCTGCCCCATTTTGGAACCACCCCCTCCCTGCCCCAATCACTTTTCATCTAGAACTGTCATTAAGTCTCTATCACAAATTTGGAGCAGGAAAGGACCTAAGAGGTCCTCAGGCCAACCCATCATTCTACAGATGAAGAAACTAAGGCCCAGGGAAGTCATGCGACTTGTTCAAGATTGTATGCGTGGTAGCAGAGATAGAATTTAAACCCGGGTCCTACAGCCAAGTAATTATTCTTTGTACTGTGGCACCTTGGTCCATGTTCCATCTTGTCTTCCTTCAATGCAAGTTTATTTTTCAGTTTGAGCATCAGTTCTCCCATTTCTTCTATAAAATCTTTCATCTGGAAGTGGTTCTTGGTAGTTGCCACATGTTATTCTCTGGATGCTTGATGACTTTTTTCCTGCTTTAGGTATTGATTGACCTTAACTTTGGACTCAGCTCTCCACCAGCCTTCTGACTAAAACCTGCTCTCACTTAGCTACTTAGCTGCCCAGTAGGTAAGGATGTAATAAATCAATTCACATTTGTGCTGGTCTTATATTCCTAGTGACTTAATTAGAAAATTAATGTTATTTTGAATCGATAATGATGCATTCATATGGTACTTTAAGCTTTGAAAAATGCTTTAGAAATATTATTTCATTTGATCCTCACAACAACCCTGGTAGGCATGTAGGTGTTATTATTATCTCCATTTTACAGATGAGAAAACTGAAGCAGACAAAGGTTAAGTGACTTGCCTAGGGCCATATAACTAGTCTAGTAAATATCTAAGGTCAGATTTTAACTCAGGCCTTCCTTACTCCAGGTCCAGCATTTCTATTCTATTCTATCATATTATATTGTGTTATATTATATCAGATTATATTATATAAGCTATTGAGAACTAATATCTTCATATTTTAGACTTGATTCGACATTTGAAACTACATTTATAGGTAGTTCTAAACTGAAAATTGAAACGTAACAAGGTGACTCTGTGCCATAGTAGGTCAGCCTTTGATTTAGATTAAATAGGTAATTATCTATCTCTGTGATTCTATGGGGTCTTATTTTAGGGGTGCTGGGAAAAGGTCTACCTGCCAAAAGAGAGATCCTCCTCCACCTGCCTGCTTTATCTTAAAAGTACACTATAGGAAGTATATTCCATCAGCTTAAGACTTTAATCCTAGCTAAAATGCAAATTTTAGTGGGAGAATCATAGTAATATAAATCATATCCATATGCATTTATGAAATATTAAGTAAGAACTTAATTTAAAACTAATATGTAATGATTTACATTGTACTACAAATATATGTATACACACATATATGTGTATGTATATGACATTAATAGATCAGCAAACATTTATGTCAATAATCATTTATCACTCTAAAGTTTATGTTGCACTCTCTGGACAAAAGATCAATAATGCCAGTATGATGATACGTAATTCACAGATGAGGAACCTGAAACAACTCAAAGTTAAGTGATCCAGGGTCACTGTGCTAATAAGGGTTAGATCAGGAATTTGAACCCAAGTCTACTGCTAATTAGTAGACCGGTACTGGTGCCATTCTAACAGGCTTTTCATCACTTTCATCACTTTCAAAGTGAAGGACTGGGGGCAGTAGGTGGCGCAGTGGATAGAGCATGGGCCCTAAAGTCAGGAGGACCTGAGTTCAAATCTGGCCTCAGATCAAAACACTTGACACTTACTAGCTGTGTGACCCTGGGCAAGTCACTTAAGCCCAATTGCCAAAAAAAAAAAACAAAAACAAAGTAAAGGGCTACAGATAAAAAATGCAAATATAAATATTATCTCAGTGACCATCTAACCCAACACTCTCAGTTTACAGATGAGGAAACTGAGGCCCAGAGAGATTAAATGACCTGCCCATAGTTTCAGAAGCAGAATTTGAACCCAGGTCTTCTGACAACAAAACTCTTTCCACTCTCCCTTACTGTTTCTCTCAGATTCAATTACCTCTAAGTTCCCTTTCAGCTCTAAAAACCTTGTGCTCCAGAGTCACTTACACTTTGTGTAAACAGTTTTCTTGGAGGACATTTGCATAAGAAGAGAATGTTTGGACACTGGAAACTATGAGAGGAGCATTACAAGGAAGCGTTCTGGTAAATATTTAATAACTCTTTCTAAAAAACAAACAGGGAAATGTTCCCACAACACTTTTAAGTTTAATTTCCATCATTAAAATTTTCTGCACCACATTTTTTTTAAGTCTAGACAATCAACAACACAATAAATCAAGTTCTGATTCGTAGCTTTGAGTGTTTTCTGATTTCTAAAGGGTAAATACGCAAACTGAAAACATAAATGAGCCTGTTCAAGCTGATTCTAGCTCACCCACCCCTCCACTGAAGCCAAGGTATAGGGGAAGGGCATGGGAGGGAGAGAATGCCAAAATCAATTCTGCCTCATTGGTACACTGCTGTTCTTGGAGTTCAGAAGAACTGATTTCAAACCCTGCCTCAAACAGTTCCTAGCTGTGTGACCCTGGGCAAGTCAGATTCAAATAACCCATGTGTGAAATGGGGATAATTATGTTCAGTTGTTATTCAATCATTTTCCAGTTGTTTCTGACTCTTCGTGACCCCAGTTGGGGTTTATTTGGCAAAGATACTGGAGTAATTTGCCATTTCCTTCTCTAGTTCCTATTACAGACGGGGAAACTGAGGCAAACAGGGTTAAGTGGAAGATTAAGCCCAGGATCATGCAGCTAGGAAGTGTTGGAGGCCAGATTTAAACTCAGAAAGGTGACTGACTCCAGGCCTGATGTTCTGTCCAGTGGGTCACCTACCTGCCTCTGGGGAAATTAGAGGGTGTCACAAAGCTGTTTGTTGGGAAGTGATCAAAAGAGATAGCACATGCAAAGTGCTTGGCAAACTTTAAAGCACTAAGTAAGTGCTAACTTTTGTTATTACTTCCCAGTTTTGCTTCAGGCATTCAAATGTCTGCCTCTCATTCACTTTCCTGCACTCCACATTCTCTATGATTTAGCCAGCACTGGCTCACTTCATGTTTCTAATATAATACGCTGGATCTCCCATTCCCAAACCTTCGCCCGCCTGTGAAGGTCTCTCTCCATGCCTCCGCCTCTTAGTTTCCCTGGCTTCCTCCGTAACTCATCCCAAATCCCACATTTTGCACCTTCTGCAAGAGATTCCCTTATTCACTCAGTACTGTCTCTCTGAGATTATGTTCCATCAATTTTATATACTTATCTTGCTTGTCCTTGGTTATTTACATACAGCTCCCCCATTCGAATCTGAACTCTTTGAATGAAGGGACAGTTCTTGCCTTTCTTTCTGTTCCCCAGAACTTAGCATGGTCCCTGATACATAGTACTGAAATATTTATTGACTGACTGATGTATGCCTTTATAGAAAAAGCGATGCCAACAAAATGGAAGCAAATTCTCTAAAATGAAATTGTTTGTCACTGTACCCATCCACTAGGGGAAAAACATTTTTCTGAGGATTAGTCAGGAAGCTTTCCAGAAAAAACAGTCCATATGTCCTTGCCATAGTTCAAGAAGCACCATCCCAGATGATCACAGGCTAAGCTGTGATACAGAAGCAACCAGGTTACACAGACTTTTAAAGGGCCAGAAATAGCCAAGGGAACCAAAGGCAATAGAGAAACTATATTCCTGAAATGCAGCCCTCTGATTTTGCCCCAGGTGCTAGAATCCCTGGTTAGGGTTTTGGGAGCCATCCTAGTGCAGATACAAGTGTCTCATCCACAATGAGTACTCTTCCATACCTCTGGTGAATGAGAGAGAGAGAGAGAGAGCCCGTTTTCAGGGATATAATTTCTCCATGGTGCTGTTCTTTCTTGTACAATGTGATAGTGTGTGATATGTAAAGATGAAGTGTAGTTATGAAGAGTGTATGGTATTTTAAAGTTTGAAGGATTTTGATCATTTAAAAAATATTTTAGCCTGGAATTTCTCCTTATCCCCCCCCCCCAAAAAAAAAATAAATTAAACATGTAGTAAATTTGGATGGACTAAATGGAAAAAAATCATCTCTCATCATATCTTCTCCAAATATTGTTAATCTAGGGGAAATATTTAGGTTCAAGTTGTGCTCCTGATCACTATCCCAAATGTTTTAAGCTATATGCAAAGGCTAGACTACCTTCCCACCAAATGCCAGTTACACAAAGATCATGACACATAGTGAATAGCACATTAGCCCATTTATCTAAGCTTAGAAAAGACTAATGCAGATTTCACTGCTCCTGGACTCTATGGTTGTACTGCTACTTCATGTGTCAGTGAATAAACCTTCCACCTCACTGTTCTCCTGATCTTCTGTTAACTTTCTCTTTTCCCAAGCTAAGCAGAACTACAGTTCCCCACATCTGCCAAAGGCTGTTACATATCGCTAAAGTAAGGCTGGTAGATCTGTCCCCATTTCACTTAAACCTTTTATCTTCCTTCCAGTTTAATCTTTAAATTCTCTTGGGAATATTTGCCTTATTTGTGTCTCATTCTCAGTTTTTTGCAGGCTTATTTTGCCCTTCATTGATTCTTCTTGTTTTGTGATCATTATATCATCCTCTGTAACATTTTCTAAATGAATTGTAGTTGAAACCAATGTTAGCCATGACTAAGATGTCTCTCTGGGGAGATCAAGTATTTATTTACCCAGACCGTTCAGAGGCCTTTTCATCTCCCCATTGTGGTTTTTATTTCAGTTCAACTTCCCTAAGAAATAGTGATGACTGGAGTAAATGTCTATACCAGGGGTGGGGAACCTGTGGCCTTCTAGGTCCTTGGGTGCGGCCTTTTGACTGACTCCAAGTTTTACAGAACAAATACTTTTATTGAAGAGATTTATTCTGTGAAGTTTGGATTGAATCAAAGGGCTGTACTTGAGGACCTAGAGGGCCACATGTGGCCTCAAGGCCACAGGTTCCCCACCCCTGGACTCCGTACATTAGGCCATTTCATATTTTTCAAAGTCAAAAGCTTGCTAAATAAGTTTGTATTATAGCTTTTATAATTTCACACGATGTCCTCTCAGGTGTCTCTTCCTTTCTGGTTTGATGTAGATCTTTGCTCTAAAGAGTTAATGATATATAACCGTAGAGATTCTGAAATGACTCCCATGTCAGCAACCAGTTGTCTTCCGGGTGTTAAGTTAATTTCATTTTGTGATGTTTGTTTGTCAGCATCTTTAGTACTTTCAAAATCTCTCTTTGAAGAATCTATTAATAATATATAGGCGTGAATTTTTAGATAGCTCTTAGTCCCCTTCTTTATCTTCTGGCAGTTTTAGAATCTGGTTTCTTCCAGAGACATCTTTTTAAAGGAGCAGATTTTTTTTTCCCAGTACATACAAATAAAATAAATTAGGTCTAGATCTCAGAGTCTAGAAGACCTGGGTACAATTCTACTCTTGACACATACTTACTGTGTAACCTTTGACAAATTGCTTAACCTTTCAGTTCTTCCCAGGCAACAAAGTCTCAGAACAGTTGGTTCATTTCTATTGCTGGAAGCACTTTCCTCACCAAAGAATTTACAAGTGGAGATAAATAAAATTGAATAATCACAATTTTAAGATTGTATACAGTGGTACCTCACATTTATCTATAATGCCACTGAGAGATTATACTCTATCAAAGTCAATTTATTGACAAATTATTGTAAGGAGATCATTTACAAGTATACTGTAAATGTAGAGTACATTGTAAACAAGTACGTTGTAAATAAGTAAATTAAGTATCATCTGATTGGCAAGATAACCATTCAGGATATTTTTTCCCCCTTTTTTCTTCTAACATTCCTGTTTCATTAAATCTTTCATTAAATGGTGCTGTGGGTCCAACAGAATAGAATCAGATAAATGCACAAATACAGTTATATCATATCTAGAACAATAAAGTAAATGCTATTAAATCTCTGGATTTACACCTGAGTGTGGGCCTCAATTCAAAGCACAGGAACTCTAAAGAAAGTGGAAAAGTTATCCTTGTATTTTCATTGGTTAGTATAAAAAATTTACAAAATTGTTTGTTTGAGATTAATATTCAGATTAGCAAATATCAATTTAATTTATTTACTGTATGATTTAATTTATTAAATTATTAAATCAATAAATTCAATTTATTTACTGTAAAGTTTCAGAAAACATAGGCAAGGAGTTAACCAGGAAAGGGCCTAAGGAAGATAACAAAGAAGAGAAATTATATACAGCGGAATGATTTTGAACCTCCTGATTTTTAAACATGTGTAACAGGAAGCCAGAGACAGTGTGGTGTAATGTATGGAGTGCTAGATTGCAAGTCAGGAAGGCCTAGGTTCACATACTACTTCTAACATATACTAGCTTTGTAATCCTGGATGTGCCACTTAACCTCTAGTTCTCAGGCAACTCCTTAGGATTTATTTATATAATCATAATGGGGAAAAAGGAAGGGAACAGGTATATTCATAAGCACCTATTATATGTCAGGCACTGTACTAGACTCTTTGCAAAATATTATTCCACTAGAACCTCACAACATCTCTGTGAATTAGGTGCTCTTATGACCTCCAATTACAATGGAGGAAACTGAGCCAGACAGAAGCTAAGTTACGTGCGTAGGGTGAAACAACTAATATGAACCTAAAGCTAGATTTAAAATCAAGTTTTCCTGACTCAAGATCCAGAACTCTATCTCTTCATTGGTGTTGGCTGTTTAAATGGATGCTGAGGGTGATTTCCTCCCAGAAAAAAAAATATTGGATACTTGCTATATCAGGAGACATAAGATTCTAAATGTCAATGAAAAGCATCCTTCATCAGAGTTCTTTCTAAAGATTGTATTTGGGGCATTATGTAGTCGGTGCAAGTTTTTCCTTTTCTTTTTAAATTTTTTTTTAGGCAGTTGGTGTTAGATGCCTTGCCCAGGGTCACACAGCTAGTTAGTGACAAATGTTTGGTCTGAGGTTGGATTTGGACTCAGGTTCTCCTGACTGCAGGGTCGATGCTCTATCCACTGCTCCACCTAACTGCCCCAAGCTTTTCCTTTTCTCAGACTCATAAGCCAAATTGTAGAAAAATTTTATAGTTCTATATTCCTCCTAAGCTTCTGAGGATGCTGACACTGAACCTAACACAGTAGAATATCCACTCTGATAGGTCATTTTTTTCAGTATTATGAGAGTACAAAAATAATGAATACCACAATTAATCTTTGGTCTCAGTTTCCATTCCGGATCACACAAGGTGCCATTGGCTCATCTCGCCAAAGTTTTATCCTCCCTCCCTTTTAGCTATTTGTGGTCCTGTGGGCTCCAAATCACTGGTCCTCCCTAATGTATTCAACCTTGTGCAAAAAACAAAAGACGTGTCAGAGTAAATGCCAATATATTTCTTCTGTTCTCCCTTTCCCAAATACACTTGTTTAAAAACGAATAGGAATCAAAGAAACTGTGCCTAGAAATTTGTCTTCTATCTCCAAGGTCATAGGGAATTTATTGCCTTTCAGCATTTGGAAGTTTCCATCCTCCCAGAGAAGGAGAAGAGGTAATAGCCTCGCTGTTTCTCAGACCCCACGGCTTCAAGTACTGATGGATCAGCTGTCTCATCTCATAGTTATTCTTTTCCTTTCACAGTCTATTAACTTGCTGTTCCAGGCCCAGGAATCTGTAACTAACTGTAGGAGCAACCACATGTGCAGGGATTTAAATTTTATCTCTCGGGCTCAATATGTAAGTTAAAAATCTGTTCAGTAGAATTTTCTCTTTCCATTTTATTTTATTTTATCTGATTATTTTGGAGGAAATGGATTGGTAGGGATTAGTCTTGCATCTTTCATTATTAATTTCTCATACTTCAAGATCATGCTTTCCTTTCTTGTGTATTGACTCATTCTAAAGAGTGTGATTGCCCCCCTCCTGGTATTTTCCCAACTCTCATTATTAAAATCCATTTACTTTTTGCTAGTTTCTGTGAGACAGTTGAGGCAGAGTTAGAAGGTTGTAAGATAGCATGCAGCACTCAAAGCCAATTAGCTTGGAGTCCCTATTATACTCCAGAGGATCTGAATGCACCCGTTAGTTAAGGCTGAGTTGATTCTTCCATTAACTGCCATGGATTTAGAAAGTTGGTACATCGTATCAGCTATTTCCAATCAAAACCCTTCACTATACCTATAGGATGCATTTCTTTTGAACAGTCAAGATAGCTGCAGTTTACCAAAGTTTTCCTAATTGTGCAGCTCAAACTTAAGTTGGTTCTACTTATTATACTGAGCTAATTCATCCTTCTGAAAATGAGAATATCTTTAAGGCACAGAGGTGAATAAAAGAGTTCTTTTCAGTGGATGGAGTATTTAATTGGGAAAAAATGCTTCTTTGTCACAAGTTTTTTCTTTCATTCTTTTTTTTTATCTAATGTATCCTTTCTTTGCTTCTCAGTTTCTACTGTTATTGCACTGATCGGCAGTGTAATGTCACTTCCCATATAAGAGAACATTATGAGTATAATATAATGTCTCTCTGAGTTTTTCAAGACTGCATTATGATAACAAATTATAATGGTAAATGGATTTGATCCCTGGGGGGTAAGAATGTAGAAAAACTGTCCTAAGATAGCATTACTGAAAGAAAATGTACCTCAAACAGTAAGGGAGCTTAGTGCTCCAGTTGGCACAGTACTCTAAATTATCAGCAGTAACCCATACCTGGACACCACTATGAAGAGCACCAGAGGTGGTCCCTGGAGTAATTGACAATGGTCTGTTCTCTGGGTATTCCAGCCACCTTTCTTCCTCGTTCCATTCCCCAAAGAAAGCAATCTAAACAGCGCACTCCTATTAACTTCCAAGGGAGCAGAAAGCACGGATCAGCTCTATGCAGCAAAGCAAGAAATGGTCTCTCTAATCGTAGCCACTGTAATGGTATCATTTTCACATTGACTCAAAGAATATTAACAACAATAAGGGTCCATGTGATGCTATTCACAGTATTTATGCCTCACATTAGGGCAAATGTGAGATAAGAGCTAGAGACTCTGCACTGATTCTTCATGGGTGGCTTCATCTTCATTGCCTCATAGGCTCCTCTCTCAACATTTTCAAAAGCAAATGCCCTTGGGAAGTCCATGGCTGTTCCACTCACGGAATTGGTATTTGAGACATAAGAAAATCTAATGGCACCTGGTGGTTGTCAAGCTTCCATTTCAGAAGAGCATTTCCCCAGAAAAAAAAAAAGATGTATCTTGTATAAAATAAGGATCCCTTCCTTCAACCACCACTATAATCTCCCAAGTCAGCGATATCTTTCTTCCTCTGGCTATGCATTATGGTATGGTAGAAAGTAAAGGGAAGAAATACAGTTAGAGGGGAAAGGTTGGGGATGGGGAGAAGCATGCATATGGAACCTACTCTATGCCAGAAACTGGGCTAAGCATTTTACAAATATTATCCCATTTGATCCTCAAAACAACTCTGAAGTAGGTGCTGTTATTATCCCCACTTTACAGTTAGGAAAATGAGGAAAACAGAGGTTAAGTGACTTGTCTAGAGTCACACAGCTAGTAAGTGTCTGAGGCTGCATTTGATCTCAGGTCTTCCTGACTCCAGGTTCTAACCACTGTGCCACCTTGCTAGATCTAGGGTCAAAATGCCCTGTTTCAAATTCTGCTATGTGACCTTGGGTAAGTCACTTAACTCCTCTTTCCTTTATTTTCCTCATCTTTGAAAGGATAGAGTGGGATTTGTTGGCCTAATGAGATCACTGCAGGTTCTAGAACTGTGGTTCTATGATCTAATGAAATTGGGCTTCTATGCACAAGGTAGACGTACCTTGATACTGCACCAATAGAATTCTCTTCACATGAGATTAGAGTAGGCACTGTTACTAATTCATTACTGGATATAGAAGCCATGTATCCCACAATGCCACCCTCTTTTAGGAAGTACATCCAACTTGTTTGATTCTAGTTGGTGCTTTCTTAATGTAGAAACTAGATACTCCCGAGCAAGAGGCTGTAATTTAGTGGTTGAATTTGACTGGACCTGTTCTATTGTATACTACCCAAGTAGCTCAACGCTGTTTATGAATACAGTAAGACTTCTCTGTGGAGAGCATCTCACCATACCTTAGCCTAGACCTCCTGAAAGAATGCTGTTAATTACTGTTAAGTCATAGGAATTGGAGTAGAGTTGCAGAATGCTTGGTAGTGAAAAGGAAACACCCAGAGAGCTGTGAAATAGGTTTCATGATGGCCCTTTCAGAAAGTGTCACATTTCTATTTTCATCTTTGATTTCCCTTTAAAAATTCTTTTGTTCCAGAAGGTAAAAGCTTGGCCTGAAAGATCTTCTGTGGGGGCAACCTCTCCAATCAGTCAGTCAACAAGCCTTTTTTAAGCACCTACTATGTTCCAGGGACTGTGCTAAGTGCCAAGAATTAAAAAGGATACACGTGAACAAAGCAATTTTATATCTCAGGGAAACCAGTTTCCTTATTTGTAAAACGAGAGGCTGAAAATTGATGATCTCTAAGGTCCTTCTCAGCTGTGTACTAATGATGCTTAGGGCCTCCCCATAAGTGGCATAGTAGTTACCAGAATTGTGTGCTTGAAAGGTGGTATAAAGATACTTTTTCTTAAAAACACCTGAACTAATAACAAAAACAAAAACAAAAACACTTGCACTGTTGATTCCTGGAATTCTGCCATTAAGTGTGTTCATTCTTCTTTGTTTATGTTTTGCCTCTCCCTGAAGCCCTCATGCACTCCTAGGAGATGGCAACACCTTAGTAGTTTATCATATTATTTTCTTCATGAACTTCTGTGAAAAAGAGAAAGGTATTCTGGGCTTGAATTCAAGAGAGACCAATGGTTCAAATGTCATTTCTGACTATAATTTGCTGTGTGATCATGGGCAAGTCACTTAACTCTTCTGCACCTCAGTTTCCTCATCTGAAAAATGGGGTCATTGTGAGCTCCAAATGAAATGATACATGTAAAACATTTGCAAATCTTAAAGCCCCCTATAAATATTACTTTTTAGCCTAGTGAAATGTAAGCTACTTATGTGTAGAGACTGTTTTTCATTTTTGTATTTGTATTCCTGGTTCTTGGCATGGTATTACACACAATGAGTGCTCAATAAATGTTTATTGACCTGAAGTGAATTACATTGCATTTATCTTCTACACTAATTTGGCCAACAACAGAATGGCAGAATTGGCAGGAACATCACCCTGACTTGCTCAAGAATTTCCTCTATAAGATCTCTGCCAAATGGTCATGAAGGCCTCTGTTGATGGGGAATTCATTACCTCTTGAAGCAGCTTATTCCAATTTGGGAGAGCTTTAATTGATACAAAGTTTGCCCTTATATGACACTTAAGTATTCCTCTATGCAACTTCCACCCATGCTTGGGCTAGCCCTACAGAGAAACCCCTCACTATGACTGCAGGTGCTGCTGTCAGCAAGCCAGAGGCATAATTAAGTTATTTCCCATTAGGTAATCATTGACAGGTGAGTAGAGAGGCTAGTGAAATCTCCCTTCCCCCATCCAAACAGCTGTGTTATTCCACCTGAGTTCTGTCTCCAAGTGAAATAGAAAGTGTCCTACCATCAATTCATTTGTAGGCCAAATATACCACTGGGAAATAACCACAGAAATTGAGATAAATAATCAGGGGAGATAAATGATCACAAAGAGCAGGACACAACTGAATGACTGAAAAACAACAATAAGCAGGGAAGAGGTCGCAAAAATTCCTCCCACAAGCCAGAGATGAACCAGAAGGTGGGGGTGGCTACTGGATTACTTGGTAAGCTGCTTAACAGTAGAACAAGCAAAGGCAGGAATGGAGGGAAGGACTGGCTCTAGGATTACAGTGATGTTTTAGCCATTCTTTCATTTTAAATGCTTTCTATCCTTTCTCATGTTTGCTTTTCCTTTACACTGAGAGGTGATATATTGAAAGAGAACAGCAATCCTCTCAGATCTCTGGGCTTCTCTAGCTATTTCCTATTGTTCAACATCTGCTATAAATTCCTATTGCTGCAGCACAGGAAAGACTTATTGTTGTATGTACTTGTCAAATGCAGAGTTATATAGAGGTGCATCTCACAAGATTGGTACACAAAGTGGTAGAAAAGATGTCATCAAAGAGGATGACCAGAAAAGTAGGTGGGCTGGTCATGTCAGGGGGTTAAGTAATAACAGCTAAACAGACTGCATACTGCATTAGATTCCATGCATTAGAAATCCTAGAAGAAGGGCCCCAGAACATTAGGTGGATTTATAAGAAGGAATAGATGTGAATATCAGAGGATGAGACGTAGACAGATTGCAATCCAGACCATTAGGGAGAGGACTCAATTAGTGCTATCATAAAATTATTGAAATAGTAAGGGTAGCAGCATTATTTCACATAATACCAATTGAGCTGTTGTTTCCAAATCCCACTATAAAGTCATTAAAATAATTCTTAACATGATTTGACTAGAGGACTTCAAAATTCTGATGGATCAGCTATCTCATCCCATTCAACTCCTTTCATTGTCTATTAAGTAACTCCTTTGTATTTGTAATATTTGTAGCATACTGAATGTTCTTATGAAATTAACTGCTTCTTATAACATTTTCATCTAACATCTGATTCTTGCATTATCAATTAATGATTAAGCAAAGTATTTCTGAACACATTATATTTGTGAATTATGGCATACACGAACCAAGATAAGGCAGCTAACTGGCACAGTGGATTGAGCACCAGGCCTGGAGTCAGGAAGACCTGAATTCAAATCCAGCCTCAGACACTTACTAGCTGCATGTCCCTTGGCAAGTCACTTAGCCCTGTTTGCCTTAATTTCCTTACCTATAAAATGAGCTGAAGAATGGAATGGCAAATCACTCCAATATCTTTGCCAAGAAAACCTCAAATGGGGTCGCGAAGGGTCGGACATGACTGAAATGACTGAACAACAACAATAGAACCAAGATAAAATATAAGATAAAATAGCTTTTTAAAGCTACAACCTGGGCCCCAACCTATCTTTTCATCATCCTTAGACAGTATTCTTTCTCCCATACTGGGTGATCCAGCTAAACTGATCTTCTTTCCTTGTCTCATTCATTACAATATCTTTAATCCCTGTGCCATTGCACTGGCTGTCTCACACACCTGGAATGTCTTTACTCCTCTATTCCTTTAAAATGGAGCTCATCTTCTGCATGAAGCCTTTCCTGATCCCCATAGTAGCTGTTGCCTTCCCTCCCAAATTACCTTGTAATTAACTACATACTTTGTATGTGTTTGCATTTATAAATTTTATATTCACGCTGTTTTTGTGTTTATATGTACTTATTGTCTCTCCCATTCAAATATACACTCTTTGAGTGTGGGAATGCTTTCATTCTTTGTACTTCTATCCCCCGGAGGACTACAAGCGCTATGCTTGGAACATAGTGGGTTCTTAATAAATGCCTATTGATTGGTTGTTTGATTCATAATTAGGGGTTCATCAAACAGGGCTATTTGTGTTGTTACACGTATTCCAAAGAATTCTGAATGACTTTGATATATAAATGGGCTGGTATGGAAAAAAAGAAGCCTCAATTTATTGCTTAATCAAATATAGGACTCTAGAGTCTTGTACCCTAGATTTGGGGAGACATTTAAGTAGGATAAGGAAGAAGCTCCCATTTACCCTATGGGATTTGTTCAATGCCTACTTAGGGAACTTGAAAGGGAAAGTAGGAAAATAGCAAAATTAAGTACTCTATTAGTCCTTATTAAAGACTATAAAAAAGAGGATCACCAACGTAAGGAAAATGAAGGTAAATGGGCCCTGTGTATTTGGCAATTAGAAAAAGAGGTGAATGGTTTCTAAGGACCATGCCTTGAAGGCAGAGGAGTGATTTATACATTTAATAGCAGCACAAGTAAAAAGGGCAATGCTAATGGAAGTGGGGACTGATAGGCTACAGATAGGAAGTATGATCTCTGACCTAAAGGATTTGTTGGAGAACACATTCTCCATGTAAAATACTATTACACTCCTATTGAGATTACAATCCTATTGAGATTAGGACTATGAGGGAAAACAAAGGAACAAGAGTAAAGAGGGGGATTGGTAACTGGAGCCAGCAGGAAGAAAGCCTGGAGTTCATCATGATACTATCCCTCATAATACTACCTTTACAGGGAATACAGAATTTTAGAGAATAGCAAGGAGAGACAAGAAGCTTTTCTTAAATGAACAATGCAAAGAAATAGTAGAAAACAATAGAATGGGAAAGGCAAAAGATCTCTCCAAGAACATTAGAGCTATCAAGGGAAAATTTCATGCAAAAATAGGCATGATAAAAGACAAAAATAGTAGAGATTTAACAGAAGCAGAAGAGACTAAGAAGAGGTGGCGAAAACATACAAAAGAACTATAGAAGAAAGATCTTAATATCACTGATAACCATGATGGTGTGATTATTGATCTAGAGCCAGACATCCTGGATAATGAAGTCAAATGGGCCATAAGAAGCATTGCTAACAATTTAGGATAGTGGAGGTGATAGAATTCTAGCTGAGCTATTTAAAATCTTAAAAGATGATTCTGTTAAAGTGCTGCCTCAATATGCCAGAAAAAAAAAAAAACTTGGAAAACACAATAGAGGCCACTGGATTGTAAAACACCAGTTTATATCCCAATCTTAAAGAAGGTCATCGCCAATGAATGTTCAAATTACTGAATGATTGCTCTCATTTCACATGCCAGCAAGGTTATGCTTTAAGGTTCTGCAAGCTAAACTTCAGCAATATGTGAACTGAGATTACCAAACAAGCAAGTTGGTTTTTGATTAGGCAGAGGAACCAGAGACAAATTGCCATCATTCACTGATTATGGAGAAAACAAGGGAGTTCCAGAAAAAATCTACTTCTGCTTCATTAACTACCCTAAAGCCTTTGACTGTATGAATCACAACAAAATATTGCAAGTCCTCAAAGAGTTGGGAGTACCAGATCATCCATGTCTCCTGAGGAACCTGTATGTGAGTCAAGAAGCAACAGTTAGAACCAAACATTGAACAGCCAATTGATTTAAGATTGGGAAAGGAGTAAGACAAGGCTGTATATTGTCATTTTATTTATTTAACTTATATGCAGAGTATATCACGTGAAATGCCAGGCTGGATAAATCAAAAGCTAGAATTAAGGTTGCCAGGAGAAATATTAACAATCTCAGATATATGGATGATACCATTCTGATAGCAGAAAGTGAAGAAGAATGAAAAAGCCTCTTGAGGGTGAAAGAGGAGAATGTAAAAAATAACTTGAAGCTTAACATAAAAAAGAACAAATAAATAAACTAAAATCTTGGCAACTGGTCCCATTACTTCCTGGCAAATAGAGGGCGAAGAAATGGATGCACTATCATGTTTCATATTTTTGGGCTCAAAGATCATTGCAGACGTGACTGCAGCCATGAAATTAAAAGACTCTTGCTCCTTGGAAGGAAAGCTATGGCAAATTTAGACAGCATACTAAAAAGCAGAGATATCACCTTCCCAACCAAGGTCTATATAATCAAAGCTATGGTTTTTCCAGTAGCAATGTATGGCTGTGAGAGTCGGACTATAAGGAAAACTGAGCTCTACAGAATCGATTCTTTTGAATTATGGTGCTGGAGAAGACGTCTGAGAATCCCTTGGATAACAAGGAGGTCAAATCAGTCAATACTTAAAGAAATTATTTCAGATTATTCACTGGATGGTCAAATACTGAAGCTGAAGCTTAAATATTTTGGCCACATAATGAGAAGACAGGACTCACTGGAAAAGACCCTGATGTGGGGAAACGTTGAAGGCAAAAAGAAAAGGGGATGCCAAAAGGATGAAATGAATAGATAGCATCTTGAAAACAATGAAAATGAACTTCGACAGAGTTTGAAATATAGTGAAGGATAGAAAGGCCTGGTATGCTATGGTCCAGGGGGTCGTGAAGAGATAGGTATGACAGAATGACTGAGCAACAGCAACAACAACAGGGCAGTCAGAGAGTGACCAAGCTTTCGCCAATAAGAAATTGAGGAGGTTGCAAGAGAGGTTTTAACAGCAAGCAAATAAATATTTAGAGCAATGTCTAATGAAAGTGCAGACTATTGAGGGAATACAGTGATTTTGTTGTTGCTGCTGCTGCTGTTGTTGTCATTTTTCCACTTGCAGAAATCCTTTAGCTTGTAGACCAAACAGAGGATTTGTTCTTGCAAAGTCAGTTGACCCAGATGAGGACCAATTAGAGGACCCAGATGAGGACTGCCCTTTGTTCCCTTGAAGGTGACTAAAATGGAAAGTTCAGCGTATTTGTCCTACCAAAGATGAATTCTAGCTTCCAGTTCCCCAATATGGAACAGCAACAGTGACTTTTTTTTAAAGAAATGGGTTTAGTTGACTAGATTTATGTCCTTTCTCCATGAGTTTCCATTCCTCATAACCAACCTGATTTAGGCATAATTAAATTTTGCCTGTCGAGAAGAGTACTATTTAAATGGAATTTGATTTTGTATATGAATCTTTCCTACCAGACCACTATACAGGCTTGAGCAGATCAACCGGTGCCTCAAACCACATACAGTTGTGACCATCATAGACACCAAATACCTTCCACTTAACTGAATCCTCAAGTTCATTCCCTTTAAAGTATGAGAAGTTATGAGTTAAATCCATCACTATGGAAGCCACCAACAAAGCTCTTATAGAATATGCCCCCTGTATGGGTCTCTCTATCATTGCCTCTGATCAAGGAGAAAGAAGGAGAGAAAAAAAAACTTACTATGCTCAGTGCTGGGAGTATAAATTCAAGAAAACAAGTTAATCCCCACTCTTGATGAGTTTACATTCTAATGAGGAAGGAGAAAAAAAATAAAGGAAATCTGGAAAGTACAGGGGAGGAGGAAAGGACACCTGCCCAAGGGCAAGGCTAATAGTGAGGAGGCAACAAAATCCAGAGAGTAAGTTGTGCTGGGAGTTCTTGGGATGGCTGGGACCCCTCATAAAGTGGCAACCCTGACCAAGCCCTCATCAATGAGGAAAGGAGGCCCCAAGGCAGATTTTACTACAAAGAAAGTCTGAGAATGGACCTGCCACCATAATGTTGGTTGGGTTTTCCATCTTCTATACCAGAAGTATTAAACTCAAGTAGAAACAGAGCTGTAAGTCTGTACATAAGGATCCCTGCTAGTCACATACTGACTTAATTTCAAAATGCAATGTTATGTTTTATTGTATTTTTACTTATTTTGTTAAATATTTCCCAATTACATTTTAATCTGGTTCTGGCCATACTCATGAGTGTTACAGGCTACATGAGAACAATATGGCTGACACCTCTACTCTATATCATCTACAGGAAGCTGGTATAGTTGAATACTGCAATGGATTTTTAAAACTACAGCTTCTTTATCATTCTCCTGACCTCTAGAGGATGGATTCCCACTTCAGTTGTTGTTCAGTCATTTTTCATTTGTGTCCCATTCTTTGTGACCTCATTTCAGGTTTTCTTGGAAAAGATACTGGAGTGGTTTGCCATGTCCTTCTCCAGCTCATTTTACAGTTGAGGTAACCGAGGCAAACAGGGTAAAGTGACTTGCCCAGGGTCACACAGCTAGTGTATGAGGCCGGATTTGAACTCAGGAAGATGAGTATTCCTGACTCCAGGGCTGGCACTCTATCCACTATGCCACCTAGCAGACCACCACTTCAGTAGAGGTCTCTAAATTGCCCCAAATTTGTTACTATTTCCCCAAGGAGAAGGCTCGGGAGCACTGAGTGGGTGGCAATTTAGGCTGCGGCCCAATATCAGTTCAGGTCCCAAAATGGGTTGCATACAAGAGGACTCTTACCACTTACCTCTTGCTTCCTATGACCTGGAACTGTTATGGGGACCATTTCTAAGCCCTAGAGGAATCATCATTTGTATAGTGGACCTGATGTTCCTGGAACAACTGCTTACTAGTATTGCTGTTTTTAAACCAGGATTTAGTTCTAACTGCTATTGACAGTACCTTAGTACAAAAATTTATAAGACTTTTCATATGGCACTCCAGGGCAATAGTTGGTGAATAAGGATGTCTCCCTTTTCATTTTCAGTGGGATAAAATGAGTCACACAGGATAAGCAGAGATGGATGGGTTACAATATGCATAAGAGATCTCAATATATTATCTTTCTCTTTAACTCACCCCTCTTCTAAAATCCCCTGTTACTATTGAGGGAACCACCATCCTTTTAGTGACTAAGGTTTTCAACATCAGTGTCATCCTCTTCTCACTTTCACTCACCTAAATAACCAATCAGTTGACAAATCTTGTAATTTCCTTCCCCCAACATCTCTCACACACAACACTTTCTCTTCACGATTACAGCTAGTATCCTAGTTCAGGATCTCATCATCTCTCTCATTGCAATGGCTACCTATCAGGTTTACTTACTACAAGTCTCTCCACAAAGCCATTAAAGTGACTTTCATAAAGTTCAGGTTTGACCATGTCGTTCCCTTATCTAATATACTCCAGTGGCTCCCTATTAAAATCTTAGGTGAAATATTTGTCATTTTTTTCCTTATTCTTTTCAAATTTAAATGTTTGTGTGACAGTAAATACATAAATGCTACTATAGAAATCTGCATACATAATTTATAAATAAGGAAATATGCATCTATAGGTAATATATGCTTAAAAAGGGCAGTTATGAGGCTCAGTAGATAGAGAGCCACAGCTGGAGTCAGGAAGAGCTGAGTTCAAATCTGGCCTCAGACAGTTACCAGTTGTCTAACCCTGGGCTAGTCACTTCACCCTCTTTACCTCAGTTTCCTCATCTATAAAATGAACTGGAGAAGAAATGGCAAGACTCCAGTATCCTTGCCAAGAAAACCCCAAATGGGGTCACAAAGAGTTGAATACAACTGAAGTGACTGAACAACAACAATATTAAAAAAATTACTGGTAAAGGTGTGACATAAAAATTTAGTTACTGCTTGTGTAGAGAATGGATTGAAGACTAGGGAACCTTGAAAGCAAGACCTATAAGGAGATTGTTGATGAGGCAAGAGATTATAAGGGCCTGAATTATCAATCAAGAAATCAAGAAATATAAAAATCAAGAAAAAACTCTGCCCTCAAGGACCTTATATTCTGCTAGAGGGATATAACACATTCACATAAAATAATTATAATATATATACAAAATGAATACACAATGATTGATTGGGGTACTAACAACTGGTGAATCAGTAAAAAGCCTATAGAGAGAGGAAGTAATTCTGGGTACTCCAAGAGATGAGGTAAGGAAGGAGAGATTCCAGGGATGATGGATATGATGCATAAACAAAGGCATGGAAGTTGGAGATTTAATGTCATATTTAATAAATGTCAAGATGTACAGTTTGGCTGGAATATACTATATATAAGGGGAGTAGTGTAACTAGACTAGAAAGATCAGTGGGAGAAAGAAGGTCTTTGAATGTCATAAAGGAATGTCTATTTTATCATAAAAGAAATGGGGAGCCACTGAAGATTCTTTGGGGGGAAGTTGATATGATTTTTCCAATTACATGGAAAGACAATTTTCAACATTCATTTTCTAAAAGATTTTGATTTCCAAATTTCTTCCCGCTCTCCTTCCCATGTCCCCTTCCCAAGACAGCAAGCAATCTGATATAGGTTATACATGTGCAAAGATGTAAAACATATTTCCACATTAGTCATGTTTGAAAGAAGAAATAGAACAAAAGGGAAAAAAGACCAAAAAAGTGAAAACATTATGGTTAAATCTGCATTCAGACTCCATCAGTTCTATCTCTGTGGACAGCATTTTCCATAATGAGTCTTTTGGAATTGTCTTGGATCATTGTATTGCTGAGAAGTGCTAAGTCAATCATAGTCGATCATCATACAATGTTGCTGTTACTGTATACGATGTTCTCCTGGTTCTTCTCAATTTACTCAGCATCAGTTCATGTAAATCTTTGCAGGTTTTTCTGAAATCTTCCTACTCATCATTTCTTATCGTACAATCTTATTCTATTGCATTCATATACCACGACTTGTTTAGCCATTCCCCAGTTGATGGGCATCCCCTCAATTTCCATTTTTTTGCCACCACAAAAAGAACCGCTATAAATATTTTTGTATGTGTAGGTCCTATTCCCTTTTTTTAATGATCTCTTTGGGATACCGACCTAGTCCAATGGAGCTTCTTGACCACAGAAATGACATGGTAAAACTTGGGCTTTAGAAATATCAAGTTGGCAGCTAGGTCAAGGATGGGTTGGAGACCAATTAGTCTAGTTACTGTATGAATGGAGATAAAAAAAAATAAGAGATGCTGTGGAAGTAGAATGATCTTGACTTGGTACTGAATTATTCATTATTCCTGAAGGAAAAGAATCAAAGATAACTGAAGCTGCAAGACTAATGATTGGAAGGATGGTAATGTACTCAACAGAAACAGAGAAGGCAGGAGGGACCAACATAGGAGAAAAGATAGTAAGTTCCATTTTAGACATGCTGAGTTTGAAATAATGTTGGAAAAATTCTAGATCTCTGATGCATGTATTGGAGAGACAAGGCCAAGATCCACTGGGATGGTGATTTGAATAGAATGCCACCTCCTGGACAAATTGTATATTATATTTGTTCAGTCATTTCAGTCATGTCCAACGCTGTGACCCCATTTTGGGTTTTCTCAGCAAAAATACTGGAATGGTTTGCCATTTCCTACTCCAGCTTATTTTACAGTTGAGGAAACTGAGGCAAACAGAGTTAAGTGACTTGCCCAGGATCATACAGCTAGTAAGTGTCTGAGGCCAGATTTGAACTTAGGAAGATAAGTCTTCCTGACTCCAGGCCCAGCACTCTATCCACTGTGTCACCTAGCTGCCCTTATATTATACTCATATGCCCTTATATTATTATTGTGGTTAATTAATGAAATGACACCCTGTCTACACATTTAAGGAAGTAAGCAAATGCAAACATATGTGTTGGTGTCACTACTACAGTGCTCTAAACATTGAGTGGGTTGATGCCTACAAAGTGGAACAGGTGTCTTACAGTTTGTTACAATAACAATAAAAAGGGGGCTCCAGAAAGCACAGGAAAGGATAAAAACTTCAGAGAGGAAAAATTGGGACACTAATTTACTGTTGGAACTGTTAACTGATTCAGCCATTTTGGAAAGGAATCTGGAATTACGCCCAAAGAATTATTAAACTGCCTATGCCCTTTGACCCAGCAATTCCACTACTAAATCTTTTTCCTAAAATAATGAAGGAAAAAGGAAAAAAGAACATATATGTTCTGAAATGTTTGTAGCAGCTCTCTTTGTGAAGGCAAAGAAGTGGAACTTGCATGGATACATATAATGGCTGAACAAGTTGTAGTATATGATTGTAATGGATTACTACTGTGTTATAAGAAATGATGAGCTCAATGATTTCAGAAAACCATGGAAAGACTTGCACAAAATGATGAAGAGTGAAATGAGAAGAACCAAGAGAACTTTGTGTACAGTAACAGCAATATTGTTTTAAGAACAACTTTAAATGACTAAATTATTTTGATTTATAAATACCAAAGTAACTACAAACGACATATGAAGTAAGACACTCTCCACATCCAGAGAGAGAATTGAGAAAAAGAAGCATGTATAGAATGGTTTTACATATATCCATAACTATATCTCTATCTCTATCTAACTATATATATATAATATATATATATGTCTAATGGTAGCTGTCTACAGGGTGGGGGTGGAGGGAGAGAAAAAAAGAAAAAGAGTTACATGGTAACTTTATTATACATTTAAAAATATATATTATGTATTGTTATATCAATAATATATCATATTTTTAAATAATTATTTATTATTATAGTGAATAATAATGTTACATTATTTTAAATTATATAATAGATTTAAAATAATAGATTTGCCATTTCATGTATGACCATTTTTTTCTATTCTACTGTGTTATGAAAATGCTTGTTTTTATATCTTAAGTTCAGAATAAAATAAATAAAATTTTTAGAGAACTTCAGAGTGGAAGGACTGAAGTGGTTAGGAATGAGAGCTAGGGATAATTAGAGGAAAAGGTTGTTTTGGACTAAGTAGAAAGGAAATTTTAATCATAGGGATCAGGGAAAGAAGAGGTGAGACTTTGCTAAATAGAGCATAAGTGAAGTACCAATTAACTGGAATTCTTCCCTTCCAGGAATCTGAGTTGATAGAGGGTGATGACAACAGATTTTACTCTCTTGAAAGCTGGGAGAATGAAGTCTTTGTAGAATCATCTCCTTGTATAGTGAGACCTTTTGAGATTCTGTGATTATGTGACTGATGAAGGAAGGTTAAAATTGAAACAAGCCTAAAAACGAGAAGACACTGCATGTCATTACAACAGCTCCAAGTCAACAAGTTTAAATACATTTTTGAGATAACATGGTACAGTCAAAAGAGCAGTGGCTCTAGAGTCAGGCCACTGGTTCAAATTCTGCTTCTGAAACTCACTATCTACATGATCTTGAAAAAATTATTTAGCATCACTAGGCCTCCTCATCTATAAAATGAGGCAGTTGGACTAGATGAACTCTGGCATAGCTTCTAGCTCTAGATGTATGATCCTTTGATCTGAAAATGGGAAACGGACAAAAGGAAAGGCAGTAGCTAGAGGCAGCTAGGTGGCACAGTGGATAAAGCACTGGGCTTGGAATCAGGAGGACCTGCATTCAAATCCAGTCTCAGACACTAGCTATATAAACCCGGGCAAGTCACTTAACCTTGTTTGCCTCAGTTTCCTCATCTGTAAAATGAGCTAGAGAAGGAAATGGCCAACCACTCCAGTATCTTTGCCAAGAAAACCCCAAATGTGGTCACGAAGAGTCAGACACAGCTGACATGACTGAACGATAACAAAAAAAGGCATTGGCTCTAATCATCAGCATTTCTTACAGAAGTGTCACCAGCATAAAACAATCTCCATAATGAGTGGTTCCAAAGAATCTTGAAATTACTCTAAATGGATGCTCTCTTCATTAGTTCCCAACTATAGACAGTACTTCTCATGTAGTCCAGCCTTTTCTGAAAAAAAATGTTCAATAAGTATAAACTCCTTCGGTTACCTAATCTGATGACTCCTTGGCACTGTTCAGCTTATTAAATACACAATAGATTTAGAGTTAAACAGTTGCTCAGAGGACATCTGGTATTATCCTCTCATCTTATGGTTCAAGAAACAGGCCCGGAGAAGTTAAGTGGCATGCCCCAAGTCTCCCAGGTAGTAAGTGTCAGGATTCAAATTTTACATATTCAGTGACCTTTCCACTAAAATACAAAAGCTGGGCTAGACCTCAGAAAAAGGTTAGTCCTTTATTGTAGGCACCCAGGAACCTTAGTTTTGCTATTGTTCAAATTAAATATAATATCTTTCATCTATCTAGATTGCAAGAATAAAATGAAGTGTTCAAAGCTTTCAGCTTTTTTGAAAGATAGTGTGAGACCTCTGTCAGTATTGATTCTCTATTGTTAGGTAGGGAAGAGTGCAGCAGGCAAGGAAATGCTTCGATTGTGTCACAGATCTAGCCTTGGGTAAACATTTCCCAAATCAACTGGACAGAGCAGAAAACTTAAAAGTTGACACATGAAGGTTTTAGTTTGGAGGTGGGAGAGGGGAGGAGGAACAGCTGGGAAACAGAGGATTTACTTTTTTAATTAAGTATTTTATTTTCCCCAGTTACATGTAAAAACAATTTTTTGCATTCATTTTTAAAACTTTGAGTTCAAAATTCTCTCCCTTCCTTCCTCCCCACTCCCATTTCCAATCGAGAAGGCAAGCAATTCAATATAAGTTATACATGTGTAGTCATACTAAACATTTCCATAATATCATGCTGTAAAAGAAAACATAGAACAAAAAGCTACAGCACGACAACCTCAAGAAAAATTAAGAAAGTTAAAAAAGTTTGCTTCAATCTATATTCTTTCTCTGAGGATGGATAGCATTTTTCATCCTAAGTCCTTCTGAGTTGTCTTGGATCATTGTATTGCTGAGAATAGCGTCATTCACAGCTGATCATCTTACAACATTGTTGTTACTTTGTACACAGTACATCTCACTTTGCATAAGCTCATGTACATCTTCCCAAGTTTTTTTCTGAGAGTATCCTGCTCATCATTTCTTATGGCACAATAGGATCCCATCACAATCATATACCACGACTCGTTTAGCAATTCCCCAATTGATGGACATCCCCTCAGTTTCCAATCGTTTGCACCCAAAACAGTTGCTATAAATATTTTTGTACATATAGGTCCTTTTCCTTTTTATTTTTCTATCACTTTTAGGATACAGACCTAATGATGGAACTGCTAAGTCAGTGAGGACACATGGCTTTATAGCCCTTTGGGCATAGTTCCAAATTGCTCTACACAATGATTGAATCAGTCCACAACTCCACCAACAATGCATTAATGTCTCATTTTTCCTACATCTTTCCACCATTTGTCATTTTCCTTTTCTATCCTATTAGTTGATCTAATAGGTATGAGGTAGTGCCTCAGAATTTTTGATTTGCATTTCTCCAATCAATAGTGAGTTAGAGCATTTTTCAATATGGCTATAGACATCTTTGATTACGACATCTTTGATTACTTCATCTGAAAACTGTTCATATCTTTTGATTATTTATCAATTGGGGAATGGCTCTATTTTTTATAAATTTGACTCAGTTCTCTACATGCCTAAGAAATGAGGCCTTTATCAGAGAAACTCACTTCAAAATCTTCTTTCACAGTTACTATTGACAACTGTTATTTCCCTCTATCCTATTTCCTCCCCTGTTTATTCCATTCTCTCTCTCCTTTCACCCTGTCTCTCCTCAAAAATGTTTTGCTTCTGACTACCTCCTCCCCAATCTGCCCTCCCTCCTATCACCTCCCCCCCTTCTCTTATCCCGTTCCCCTCCTAATTTCATGCAGGGTAAGATAGATTTCTATACCCAATTGAGTGTGTATGCTATTTCCTCTTTGAGCCAATTCTGATGAGAATGAGGTTCGCTCACTCCCCCTCAAATCTCCCTTCTTCCACTCCATTGTAAAAGCTTTTTCTTGCCTCTTTTATGTGAGATGGTTTATCCCCATTCTACCTCTCCCTTTCCCTTTCTCCCAGTACATTCCTCTCTCTCTCACCCCTTAACTTTATTTTTTTTAGATTGAACCTGTGCCCCTCTGTCTATATATACTTCTTCTAACTACCCTAACGATGAGAAAAGTCTTGTGGGTTATAAATATCATCTCTCCATGTAGGAATGTAAACAGTTTAACCTTATTAAGTCTTCCCTTTCTTATTTACCTTTATATGCTTCTCTTCTTTGTCACAATAGTAGCTTTTTATAGTTAAATTTTTTTTTCTGTTGTTTGCTCATTTTCCCAGCCTATTATTTCACTTTTAACTCTTTGTTAAAGTAGGGCTCTGCTTCCAGGGTGGAGAACACACTGTCCCAAGCTTCAGGGGTTTTGTGCAGCTGTTTTAGAGATACTTCTAGGGACCTGTAAGTTTTCATTTCTTCCAAGGTGGTATGATCTAAGGAGAAGTGTTCATTACTGTGCTGGCCTGTGTTCTTCTCTATTAGTGACCACAAGCACTCTTTTCTGCCCTGGAACTGTGAGGAGGGTCCCCACCTCCACTGTGGCTATAAGCTCTGCTGTGCTGATGCTCCTCCTTGCCCTGAGACTGCCACCCAGGACTGCAACCCAGACCAAAGTGTGGGCAAAGCAACAGAGTCCTGCCTCAGTGCTAGCAAAGAGACCCCTGCAATCTCCCTCTGACCAGTTGTTTGACCCCCTTACCATCTGTGGGCTGAGAGCTCCGGAAGCAGCTGCTACTGCTATTGACTCAGTGGCTCCTAAGGCCTGTTCCTGATTTGCTGGGGCCAGGGTGGTGCTGGAGCAGCCTGCACTGGACTGTGCTTTACTCCAACCCAGGTGCGACAGACCTTTCCTGCCAACCTTTTAAGTTTTCTGGGGCTGGAAAATTGTTTCACTCCATCTTTTTGTGGGTTATGACACTATAGAATTTTTTAGAGTCATTATTTAAAGGTATGTGGGGGCGGGGTTTGAGGGAGAGTTCAGGGGAGTCCCTGCCTTTACTCCACCATCTTGGCTCTGCCTCAAACAGGATTTATTAAAGCATTAATGATTTGATTATGTTATTAAGTCTAAATAAGTAGAAGAAAAAAGAAACAGAAGCCAAGTTTTAAGAACAGCAATTCTACTTTCCCCTGACAAAGACTGTTTTATTAAGAGAATTGAAAACATTGCAGAAAAGATTCTGCAAGTTCAAGGGAAGTCGCTTAAGGATAAAACACAATCAATGAGCTAATAATTAGCTAAACTTAAGCATAGCAGGAAAAGAAAAAAGACTTGGTGTTCAGAGTAGACCAGAACTGTTTCTGCAGTATATTGCTCTTTAACAATTTAACATAACACATTAATATATTAGTTAAAATACATCATGATAAATCTGGAAATGACCCTTTCCTTGGCACTGGTATCCTAGAAAAATCATGCTGTGATTTTGGTCTCTGCTTTAACAAATGATACAAAGAAATTGGAGAGGGTCTAAAAAGTATTAGTAAAAAAATATAGATAGTGAACTCATATCTCACATAATATTTTGAGTTTACAAATTAGGTTTCTTCAAAATATTACACTGAAGTAAATAATATAAATTTTATTATTACCATTTTACAAGTAAGGAAGCTGAATTGACTGACCCACAGTCATGCAATTTGGAAGCTTTAGACCCAGATCTCACAACCAGGCTCTCCAGTTTCAATACTCTTCCCACTCACAATACATTCCTATCTCTAGGTAGAGCAGTGGTAGGGCACTGCTCCAGGAGTTAGGAAGATTTAGTTCAAATTTAGCCTCTGATACTTACTAGCTATATGACCCAGGCAAATACTTTTAATCTGTCTACCTCACTTTCTCTATTTAGAAGTATTGGTGATAATAATAGTACTGACCTCACAGGGTTGTAAAATGAGATAATGGGCTTTGTAAACCTTAAATTGTTATATAAATGCAAGCTGTTATCATTAAATAATTAAGTTATTAAATGAATAAAATTCCTGTGAAGAAGGATTAAAGGAATTGGGTTTAATTAGACTTAAGAAGATAAAACAAAAGGGAAACTGATTGTCTTCAAGTATTCAGAAGATTATTTTAAAGAGGTCACATGGCCATTTTTTTCTCTATCTACTGAGAAGACCAAACATGAGAAAACAGTTTTCACTTATAGCCTCCTACGTTTCAACCTTATGATATTAATTTTTGAACCTGAAGACAAAACTTTAAATTAGTACATATTATATTTCCTTTTGCTTTTTTTCTTTTCTTTTTCGTCTTCTTTTATTTTTTTTAGCTTCAATGCAATGCCCCAGTCTATAGGGACCTTTTTGGACTTTGACCCTATCCTTGAACCTGTCAGTTATCCTTTTTAGCTTTGGATCATCTGCAAATTTGACAAGAATACTGTCTGTGCCTTTAGATTTTCTGCTATTGTGTTGGCACAGCCCAACTGGCTGCCATGGCCAAGGGAGTATATTTGTGTATTTGGAGGAGAGGAAGAAACATGAGGCATGGAATAGCTATCCCCAGATACTTATTGCAATAGAACAGATATAAGCATTTGCCCTAGGTGATTTTAGTGACTCAGACTCCGGTCAGGGGACTGAGTCAGAGGACATCAAGAGAGTCTTTATCATCCTCAATATGAGTCCATAAAGACACATTTCTAATTGAAACAACCTAAATTTAAATTTAAACCTGTGTTTATAAGCTAACAAAATATATTTATCTTTCATCTCTCTCCTAAAGAACTCCACAGGCTCTGTTAGTAATTATAAAATAAACAGATTAATTTCCACCCAATTAACGATGACGTCAAGAGAGCTTTTTGTATTGCTCCTACAGAGATGAAGATTGAAAATCAGGAAGCAATCAATTGATGTTACTGGTGAGGTTTGTGAAAGGCCTACAGTCACAAGCAGACTGCTGTTTAAGGGGCAAACTATCCAAATAGGAGTTATTTTAAGAGTCACAAATGCCAGGACATCCATAACAATTGCTTAGTGAGAAGCACTTTTCATACATTTCCTCACCAGTTTGATTCCATGAGATAGAATTCCAGCCAAAGACCTTCCTCAGAGCAAACCTCTTCACTTGTTTGCTGGTAATAACTGCAGACAGGATTCCTGGTGACCTTATCTCTTCTTCATCTTCACACAGCACCATCCATCCTCCTCCACTCTCCTGTCTTGTCAGAATGACCTGCTGGCCCACACTAAAAACAACAATAACAACAACAATGGCTAGCATTTATATAGCACCTACTATGTGCCAGGCACTATGCCAAACACTTTACAAATATCATCTCATTTGATCCTCACAATAACTCTGGGAGGTAAGTACTATTATGACTTCCATTTTACAGTTGGGGAAACTAAGGCAAACAGAGGTTAAGTAACTTGCTCAGGATCACACAACTAGTAAGTTTCTGGGCCTAGATTTGAATTTAGGTCTTTATGACTTCAGGCCCAATGCTCCACCCATTGTGCTGCCTCGCTGCCTCAAGCAATCAGGCTATCTGTGATAAGCACTTTTTCTCTCACCGGTTTACATTCTCCAATCTTCTCCCCTTAAAGCCTTTTCCGAGATGGACCATATATTTATTTTCCTTTATTCTACAGAATTCTTGCCATTTAGAAATAAGCCAAGTCATTGACCCTGATGATAGTAGTTGAGCCCAAAGGGCAGAATTAAGCTTCATACGAAACAATTGAGGGTGTACCCTTCAATGTTGGCACACACTAAAGCAACCAAGACCTGGGGTAGAGATGTGCTTAGCTCCCTGCATTCATAAAGATAGTGGTGACACAGCAGCCATGAGATCTTGAGCAATTCTATTTAATTCAACATTGGTTGACAGATTGATTCAACAAATCTTTGTTAAGTGCCAATATGCAAAATACAAAGTAGTGCCTGCCCTCAGAGAACTTGCATTCTACAAGTCACTTTACCCTCGAAGCTCAACTTCCATGGGGAGGTGAGGTTTGGCAGCATTTTACTCCCCATGTTTTGCATGGCTCTGAATCTGAAATGGAAGGGTATTGGGTCATCCATAAGCAAAAGCATATTGGTTGGGGTAGGGAAATTGAATCATTAACTCTGACCTCTCCCTGTGCATGCAAGGTGAGTCAGGAGATGTCTTCCCCTTTCTAATCAGTTTTACCCCTTTCCCCAAATGTTTACTTGAACTGCTAACATTAACAATGCAACAAGATTTAAGCTGCTACTTTTTTATACATACAAAAGGGAAGAGAGGCGGGGAGTACAATCAGCACAGAGTCCTTTTAACTGTAGCGGAAAGTTAGTTTCTTTAGGCACTTTCCCTTCCTAGGAAGGAGCTAAGGCAAAATTCTCGAGGAGTGGGGAAGTTAATGGTAGTTGGGCTCAACTCGACAGCAGAGCTAGGAGACTGAAGGAGAGTATTCACTGATCGTTATTCTCGATTCCTGGCAGTCTTTCTTTTACAATCGCTTTTCAGTACTATTAGCGCAGCAAACACCCTCAGCAGCAGCAGCTGCAATAGCGTCAGGGTCTCATTGCAGGCTCACGGGAAGAGACAGTCAGGGAGCAAAAACATTAGGAACTGACAGCAGCACCTGAAGGGGGCCTGCCCACGTGGGCCCCTGGAACAAGGCAAATTCTGAACCCTACACTCCCAACTAGCGTCAACTCCTTCAAGTGTCTTTCCCCCATAAATCTCTACAAAACAGCTCCAGAAATCTTCATAAAACCCTTCCTAGAAAACCCAGTTCCCAAACATCAGTATCTGGAAGATTAGGGTTCAGTCTCCATAGTAGTGGAGGTTATAAACCTGAGGGTAAATAAAAGACCCAAGGGCAAATGTTAAGAGAGACTTGGGGGAGAGATCAGGAGGGCACTTAGTGTCTCAGAAAAATTCAGTTACATTTGACATTTATTGCTTCTATCAGTAATTTGTGAAACATTATATTAGGTACTAGAAATGCTAGGGATATGAGAAGTAGCACCCTAAGGGTGAAGAAGGAGATAAATGGTAAAGCTAGGGACACCAGGACAGAAACTTTACAACTTTCCTTAGAGCTGCCCCTGCAAATAGACACACAAAAAGAGAAATGTTAGGCTTATTTTTTTTTCCTTTCCTGGCAGGAATGAGAAATAGGGATCAAAGACTTGTTGGTTAGATATCAGCTCAGAAAGGATCTCCTATAGGAATCAACCATCAACCCAAAGAGCAGAACAAAGCTCCATAGAAAGACCTCTATGGAGCTGCTCAGGTAACCCTTATGTATATTCCATCTATTCCTTTCTGAAAAGCTGTGTAATGATAACAAGTTCCCCTATTTAAATGATTCTGTATCTAAATGGACTGTCATCAGAAACTGCTCAGATGACAGCATTTGTTTTATTTAGAGTCATAGAAGCTTAGAGTTGGAAGGATCTTTAAAAGTCAACTAATTCTTCAATTCAACTATTTAGAGGATTTAGTGTGATGCCTTGTATGTTAAATGAACAATAGTTTACCTTTCTAGATTCCAGGAATGAGATGTGTTCAGAGTTTTCATCCTCATCATTACTATCATCATTATTAAGTAATGCAAGATGCTAGGCACTGTGCTATGAACTAGAGATAAAAAAAAAGAAAGAGGGGAAAAAATAAGTCCCTGTCCTCAAGGAGTTCACATGTTAATGGGGAAGACAACATAAAAACAACTATGTACATAGGAGATATATATAAAGAAAATTGGAACTAACCTCAGATGAAAGGTGCTAGCAGTGCAGGAGAATAGGAAAGTACTCTTGCAGCAAGATTCCAGCTGAATCTTAAAGTAAACCAGCAAAAGTAGAAAGCAGAGGGAAGGGAGAGCATTCCTCGAATGGGAGAAAACCTGTGAAAATGTAGAGTTGAGTAGTGTACAGTATGAGAGGAACAGAAAGAAGGCCAGTGTCTCTGGATTGTACAACATAATGAACATAGTAAGATGTTAAAAAGGTAGAAAAGTCAAAGAAATGTACTACAACATGAACGAACTCAGTAACACAATATTTATTAAATCAAGAACATAAATTACTTGGGGAAGAAATCCAAATTTGACAAGAACTGCTGAGAAAACAGTAAAAAAAATGTTTTGACAGAAATTATAGTTAGTCCAGCATTTTATACAATATACCACAATAAACTCAAAATGGACTCTTGACCTCAATGTTAAAATTAAAAAATTTAGAAGAAAAGCAGTCCTGATAGCTTTCATAGCTAGGTGGTGAGTTCTTAATCAAACATGGTATATTGCTGGTCACTAAAGGTAAGAGATAATTTTGATTACCAGAAATATTAAAGTCATACATGAACAAAATCAATAGTATGAAAGCTGTGAATTTTTTTTTTGGTGGAGGAGGTGGGTATCTTTGCATCAAAATAATAAGAGTTTGATATCTAGGATATATAGAGAACTAACACATAAGATCAAGAGATGTTCCCTAAAATGGAAATATATATATCTATACATATCTATCTATCTATCTATATGTATATCTATACACACACACACACACATATATACATATATATGAACAAATACTTTTCAAAAGACAAATTTCAAATTATTAGCAACCATCTGAAAGACTACTCCATATCACCAATAATAAGAAACCTACAAAAAAAACCAACTCTGAGACTGTACTTTATACTTAGAAAACTGACAAAGATGACAATATGGGAATAGGGTTTTGGAAATACAGGTCCATTAAAACACTCTTGGTCTATTGGAAAGCATTTGGAATTTTCCTAAAAAAATGTCCATACCTTTTGACCTGGAGATCCTACTTCTAATTACATATATCACACTCCTTAGAGATTGAGGGTAGAAAGAAAGAAAGGATAGATGGGTAGATAGATAGATAGATAGATAGATAGATAGATAGATACATAGATACATAGATACATAGATACATAGATACATAGATACATAGATAGACAGATAGACAGACAGATATGGTGAGATTGATATAGATGATATATAGAGACATAGAAATGGATATATACATGTATAAAAATGAATATATATAGAGAGAGAGATGGATATGTATATAAATGTAGCTATAGACAAAGATATAGATATAGACATAGATAGCAGCACTTTTTGCAGTTACAAAAAAGTATAAATATTAAGTTCCCCATCAATTGGAAAATGGCTAAGCAAATTGTGACATATAAATGTAATATTATGCAGTAATACATATGAAAAATAGAAAACTGTGGGAAGATTGATATGAATTGATTCAATGAAGTAAGGAAAACCAGGAAAACTATATTGAGAGTACCTACAATAATGTAAAAGGAAAGAACAAAAGTCTGAAACTGAACACTCTATAGTTAAAGGACTAAGCCTGGGTTAGAAAGGAAGGAAGGAAGGAAGAAAATAACAAAGAGAGAAAGGAAGGAAAGAAGGAAAGGAGGAAGAAAGGAAAGAAAGAATAGTAAAATAGAAAGAAAGAAAGAAGAAAATAAAGAGATGAAGGAAGGAAGAGAAAGAGGGGGGAAGGAGAGAGAGAGAGAGACAGAGAGAGAGAGAGAGAGAATCTGACTCCCCTTCTTTCTTTGTAAAAGGGAAGGATTATAGTTGTAGAAAATTGCTTAAACTATTTGATAGTTTATGTGATTTTTAATTTCATGGAACTTTTTTCTCTAGCTTTCTTTTTTGTTCTTTGTTACAAGAGTTACCTCTTTGGGGAAAAATGAAGATGACATAAAAACAGAATATGTCAGTGTTTAAAGAAAGGTAAATTTCTCCCCAAGGTCTCACATGCAAGATACAAGAACTTGATCCAAATATGAAAGAACCTTTGCCAATAGATAAACAACCAAAAGTTATGAAAACACAGTTTTCAAAAGAAAGAAATCTAATCTACCAATAACCATATTTTAAAAAAATGTTTCAAATCCCTAACAATTACAGAAATGCAAACTAAATTGATACTGAGGTTCCACCACAACCTGTCAGATTGGCAGGTATGCCAAAAGAGGAAAACTATATGTTGAAAGAGCTATAGGTTAACACATGTACTAATGCCTTATTGGTGGAGCTATGAATTAGTATGAGTTTGAAGTATGTCAGTGAGGGAAATACTACTATTTTCTGGTCTAGTAGAAAGAATATAACATTTGGATTCTGAAGAACTTGAGTTCAAATCCTTCCTCAGACATTCATTTTATGACCCTGGGCAAATCACAACCTCTCTAATAGTCTCCTCATTTGAAAAATGAGGATAACTATAACACCTACCTCACAAGGTTGTTGGAAGGTCAAATGAAACCTTATTTGGAGCATCAGTTATTATTATTTATTATTGTTATTACCTCCAATGATATCTTACTTGATTTTTTGATAGATCTTATTGTTAGATATTTTTTTTCTTACACTGAGTATAAAATATGCCTCCCTATGACTTCCTTCTATCAACCCCATTTTGCTCTCTGGGACCAAACCATAATTCCTATACTTTTGAACTTAACAACATCTATTATGTCCCCATTAAACATTCTCTTCTCCAGGTTAAATGTCCCCAAGTCCTTCCTTGGACCTTCATGTGGTGTTAATTTTAGTTTCCCTCATCATTCTGTTTGCCCTTTCCTGGACCTGTCATTATCCTTCCAAATAAGTCATACACAGAAATAAACACAATACTCCAGAAGTTACCTGGCCAGGGCAGACTACTGAGGGACTGTCATCTCCTTGTGTCTGAAAACTGTGTCTCTGTTAAAGCAGCCTAAGATCATCAACATTTAGGCCTGCCATGTTACAGTGCTGACCCATATTAAAGATGCAATCCACCAGAACTCCCAGTCCTTTTCACATAAATCATTGCCTTGCCTAGGATGTGCTTGCATAGCTAATTTCCATTTCCACTTTCCATATCATCTCCAAGCAAAGCACAGAAACATTTAATGATCCATATGCTGAAATGAGGTTTGTTTCCACAGCTATCATTCTGTAATGGAGTGCATCTCTTTCTGCCTTTGCTTATCAGCACAGACACTCTTAGGGGCTGCATCTATAAAAGTCGCTTCTAAGGTATAAGATGTACACGGTGCTTGAATGGTAAGGGAAGGGGGAGAAATTGTTTGGCAGAAATTTATGGTTGGAGAGAGGGTCAAATGATATCATTAATAGCTGTCCATGTTCTTTTTTTGACTTAGGTTACTGGGAAATAAGTGAACTATTTGAGAAGGAAGGAAAAACTGAATTAGAAGTAGGGATTAAATGCTGCACATTATGAAAAGATGTGTTAACTTATTATCCACATAATATTATTTGGATTTCGCTGGACTTGGAGTCAAGAAGGCCTGGTTTTAAATCCCACCAAAGACACTAGCTGTATGATCCTAGGCAATTCAATTAACCTCTCTTTACCTCAGTTTCCTCATCTTTAAAATAAGGTAGTTGAACTCAATGACCTCTAAAGTCATGTCCAGTTCTAAATCTATGATCCCAGTTTCAAAATCAGTCATGTAAACAAGAAACATTTATTTTGTTGTTATTGTTGTTGTTGAGTCATTTAAGTTGTGTCCAACTCTCCATGACCCCATGGGGGGGGGGGGGAGGAATCTCCCATGCCAGCAAAATCAAAGATGATTGCTGGACTGATCTAAATACAAAATATGTAAATTAGAGACTGGACATGGAAGTTCCATGAGGTAGGAGCTCCTGGATAAGGAAATTCAAAATACCAATGAAGGTCAGTACTTTTTTTCTGTAATTTATAGTCCTAGACAGTTAAGAAGAAAACTAAAAGATTATGTGACATGCCAAAGGCCATGCAGTCAATATATTCAAGTGGAACTTGAATTTGGCTCTTCTTGACTTCAAGGTTAACTGGCCACTATATGAGCTGCTTCTCATAAATACACATATAAATAAATCAAATATCATGATTTGTACTACAAGAACCAATGATTTCATCAATGTCACTATTCCCTTCAGAAACTCCGATCACAAACTCTCTCCGACTTATTAGATACTCTTAAAAATTTTGCTGTTGTTTGTTGTTGTTGTTTTTTATGGATAAAGCATTCATCACTCAGCAACCAGTCTGATTATGAGCTTCTCTTAACTAACTTACACTGGTCCTTGGACATAAGAATAATGCTAAACTCAAAGCCTCTCCAGTTTGGTAGGACCTAATGGAACTTAAACGCTACTGGTGTAGTCAAAAATCTAGGATTATTTCCCTGCTATAATCAAGCATCAAAACAATACTTAAATAGAAGATATAATTACTCTTTTCTATTTCCCATTTGCATTTATTATATTTCTGTAATGTTCCATGATTATCTCTGAGTATCTTTAGTGATTAAAAAAATAAGTTACCCTATTTACTCCACAGAAGTTCTATTTGGATGCTTCATCATCATATAGAGATGACACTAGGGCATTAAAAACAATGTCAGTGGTATGTAAGTTCTCTCAGATCTTATCAGGAAAATCCTGCATACAGTCGCGTGATTACATGTCTGTTTTCCAAGGATCAGCATAGATGAGGTAAGAGAAACTTTGGGATCATGAATGTTTCATGTTTTACACCTTTAAAACTCTTTACAATATTTAAAGTACTTTCCCAAGTGAATCAGAATGGTAAACAGCACTTGATTTTGAGAGAGAGGACTTTGACTTTATTCCTTACTAACTGTGTGATTTTAGACAAGTCCCTTCTCCTTTCTGTGATTCATTTTCTTTTGCAAAATGAGCAGGTAAGTCTGGATGATTTCTAAAGTCCCCTCCAGTTCAAACCTATGATAGTTATTCTTTTACTTAATCCTCATAATTACTCTGGAAAGTTGTCCCAGCAAGAAGCCTCATTTTCTAGATGGGACGACTAATATTCAGGCAGGTTAAATAACTTGTTCATGACATGACCACACAGATCATACTTTGTTGAATGCAGGAATGTTATCCCAAGTCTTTACCTACTTGACTGGAAGTGAAACAGGGATACAAATTGTAAGTCAAAGAACTTTTTTTTTTTTTACTATCTCACCTTGAGACACTGTCCGGAGTACCACATCTTTTTTTTTTCTCCCTAGATCCACTTTGGGATGTTTCTTTACCAATTAAGCCCCATTATTTGGGCACACTTCCAAAAAGTCCTGGACTAAATAAGCAACTATGCATGTACATCATCTGAGTCAACATTTTCTATCCCTATGGTCATCACCCAACCATTTCACCATAGGCTGAGGCTTTCCATACATCATGGAACAAACATATCCTTCATTGATAAATAGACTCACTTCTTTTTCCATTCTGTGTTTTAGACATGACTCCTTTGAGACAAATTCCCTTTTCACAACCAGAGCACTGGGAAAACCTCTGCTCCAGCAGCATATTTCTTTATTGTTCGATATCTTTATGAACAAATATCATTCAATATCCACTTTTAGCTTGTCTGTTCTATTCTAAGACTGCAATGGTGCACAAAATAGCACCCTAGTGATTTAAAAGAGAACATAGCCTAATCAAGTTTGAGACCTGGAAAGGGAGCTCAACACATTGCAAAAGTATTCAGGGATAAAACCAGGTTGACCAAATTCTCATCATCTATTTTCAAGTGTTTCAATGTCCTCAAACTTTTCTGATGGGTTCAACCTCAGAGGCAAGAGCAAACAGAAAGAAAATGTCCTTGTTACATTTGTATGTTTTTGGTTTTTGAGTATGTGAATTTAATAGATGAGAAAGAAAAAATGCTAGCCTTAAATTTGAGAAGTTGACAAAATAGACCACATTAAAGCTTTCTCTGAATACTAGGTAACTACTTAGATGACTTGATGCCTCAAGCAACTGAAAAAGGGAAAGCCTCTACCTCTATCAGGAAAGCAGCTATTCTGTAAAGAGAATGGTCACTTATGCACATAAGCCCCTTCTGCGAAGGGGCTTGTGTCGGGGTGTCCCTTGTCATATAATGCCAGAGTTTATCACAGTCCTGATTTATGTGACAGGAGAGATGGTCTAGCATGGCCTTCAATCAATGGAAAAAAGAGCAGAGGGTAACTCTGCCTGGAAAAAGACATTAATGTTGGACCATTTGGAAAGCCAAATTTGCTAACATGCAACATTTGGTGGGGGTGGAGTCTGGTCAAATTTAGGGAAGACCCAAGGAGGCAGGAAATTGTCCTAGATAATAGCAGAATCTGAATCAATGCAACTGTAAACATGAAAGAACACTGGGTTTGGAGTAAAAGAATTTGAGTTTGAATCTTAGCACTACCACTTTGTATATTCATAACCTTGAGTAAGTCATTTCTTCTTTTTTGGGACTCAGTTTCCTAATCTGTAAAATGGAAGAGAGAGAGAGAGAGAATGATGTTTAAAGCCCCCTTCATGCCTAAATTCCATACTCAATAATGTTGCGACCAAGAAAAGATAACTAAGTCAAGTGAGACAAATGAATGGGAAGATTAGGAAATAAAGGTAATCTGGGAAAGAATCATGGTGACATAGGACATGAACATTGAAGATTGCCTGGAAGAGGGATCTTACGATCAAGTCAGGTGTAGATTCTTTTTGATGAAGCACCTTAACATGGTATCCTCAATCCTTTTGATGTCACCACAGTGCTGAAAATCTGAAGCCTGATATTGCTCTCTGAGGGCTCCTGAGCAATTACAGTAAAGTTCCCTTCCCTGTTGCTGTTTTCAGGATCTCCTCAAGAGCTCATAAAATGTATGTAGACAGAGAAAATCACCCCAACCTCCTCTAACCTGCTACAGGCCTATCAGAGCAAAGTTCATAAGCCCTGGGTAGCAGTAGTTTCAAACTTGGTGTGTACTGTAGAAAATTTAGCAATGACAGAGCAATGGGGAAAACCTTTGGACACCAAAAGTGATCAATCATGGAAAAGCACTTGGACAGGTCAATAAATAATACCCTGGCAAGCAGACTTTGATATATGAGGGAATAAAGAACTCTAATTTCCAGTGTTACTGTGTTTGGTGCATTGATGAGAAACAAATGCATCATTCAATAGGTTCATTAACCTTAAATTATCATAAAGAGGTTTTGTAATCCCTTTATGTTAGTGTCAAGGAGTAAAAGTGGTGAGATGAATCTCTCATAATCAGGTAAGCATTCTCACACAGGAGAAGATAACTTTCTTTTGGAAAATCAATATTGCTAGTGTTAATGCTGTTTAGATATCCCACCCACCTACCAACTAATAATCAACTTCTATTGCCTATTTTGTTCTTATATTACGTATACAGACATTCACTAAGAACCAAAAACAACAGGCTAACAGCTGTTTCTTGACTCTAAGATTCACTTCCTGTGCCAGAATATAGTAAGGGATAGTGCTGGTGTCTGAGGCGTCCTGAGTTGCTTTACAAGACTGAATTTCATGTATGAAGTGTATAGTTAAGTAGAGGAACTAATTTGGTATACTTAGTACATCTGGAAATAATATTATTATGATATATTCCTTTTTGCCCATAAAAATTATACCAACTGATAGGAAAATAAGGAAAATGTAACCTATATTCCATCTTTTGAATTCAATTGTTATCTCACAAGAAGTGGCATTTTGTCTCTCCTGATGTGTAGCATCATCTGGTACATCTGGCTACATCTGATAGAATTTGTCAGAGCTGCTTTTGCTATTCTGTCCTCTAAAATGTTGTAGTTAGGTGGAGAGCCTGTGTAACTGAGAGCCTAGATTTTCCCTGGACTGTAAGAGAAAAGTTAGCAAGAAGAGATATTTTGTTTTCATTTTGAGGACAGAGAGAAAAGAGAATGAGTATGCTTTTGGACATGGTAGAATGGAGAAGTCTGGGGCATCACCATTCATTTTGTCTGTGTCGAATCTTTTCTATTTCATGTGATCAAGGTTGTCTATTTTATCTTTTGTAGTTGATTCTTTCAGTTGTTTGGTTAAGAATACATCTCCTGATAGCTGCAAGAGGTTTATGGTTTGCTTGATGTTAACATATGATTAATGATTAATAAATACACATGTTTAAAATATTGTAGTTATGCAATATTGTTTAGGGAGGAGCAGTGAATACAAAATACTATACTAGGCACTATGGATTCAAAGAAAACAGAAGTAATACATCATCCTCAGAAAACTTATTCTTTAATGGAAGAGCTGGAGTGAAACATTCAGGTAGAACATGACTATTTTTTAAGTATCTCAATTAAAGAAGGAAAAGCAATAGATAGATAGGGTAATTTTTGGACAGCATGCTCAAACCGAAGTCTGAACCATAAGCAAAGACATCCCAGCATGGAATAAGCCTGCCAGCAATCACGTTTTGCTGATATGGCTGCAGAGTGCACAGAATTCCCTCCTCGGTACAGTGGAACAATGAAAGAGAACTTTCGTGGAAGCTAGGTTGAAGCCTAATTTTAAAAAAAATGGCTCAAAGATTCTGCTTCTAGAGGCAAATAAAGGTTTCATCAAGGAAGAAGGAAGGAAGAATGGAAAAAAAGGAGAGAGGAAAGGAAAGAGGGAGGAAAGAAGGAATATAAGGAAGAGCATAGGGATTGAAGAAGGGAGAGAAGGAAGGAAGGAAGGGAGGAAGAAGGAAGGAAGGAAGGAAGGAAGGAAGGAAGGAAGGAAGGAAGGAAGGAAGGAAGGAAGGAAGG